>NC_083279.1:65016913-65359064 GCF_963506605.1 Zootoca vivipara | reverse complement strand
TTCCCTATCTCACTATTTCTATGTTTCTGAAAAACAGCCTTCGAACATCCACAAGTATATGTTTTGTAAGAAACAGGGAAGAAAAGGCGTGGACAGCCTAATCAAGAAGAGGGATTTTAAATGAGTACCAAGTAACTATTTATTATTATTGTTATTACAGTCGTACCTTGGAAGTCGAACAGCCTAGTTCTCAAATGTTTTGGCTCCTGAACGATTGAAACCCTGGAGTGTCTGTTCCGGTTTTCGAACATTATTTTGGAAGCTGAACGTCTGATGGGGCTTCCACGGCTTCTGATTGGCTGCAGGAGCTTCCTGCAGCCAATCAGAAGCTGCTCTTTGGTTTGCAAATGTTTTGGAAGTCGAATGGACTTCCGGAACAGATTCCGTTCTACTTCCAAGGTACGACTGTTTTATTATTAGCCAAAAATGAATTAGAGTGCATGCAGCCATAGCAGGACAGGGAATCCTATAGCCATTCAGATGTCATTGAACTCCAACTCTTATGATCCCTGACCATTGGTTAAGCTGGATGGGACTGATGGGAGTTGGAGTGCAACAACATTTGGAGGGCCATAGTTTTCTTATCCCCAATTTACATTTTTGCACTACAAACAGGTGAGTGTTTATACAGGCTATGTGTGTGTATATCTAGATCTAAACACACACATATACATATTTAGAAAAGTATTGCATGCTTTTGAACTACGTGTAAGCCTTTCTTCTTAAGCTCTTGGGTTCACTCTGCACTGGCACCTAGTTTTCAAATATTTAAATAGAAGGTATTCCATGCAAGTTCTGCTTTTTAAGTTCAAACCCATAATCCTGGCCTTTGCATAGTGAAATAAAGCTTGTCGACTCTTTATATGGCCCCATTTACTTATTTATTTATGCTACTGCGGTCAGGGTGACAAAGGAAGCAGCCCACAACATCCTGCCAAAGCACTTATAAACATTTGACAATGAGCACCATTCTTTGACTATTATTAGGGACTTGCATTCTTGGATAGGACAACCCAAAGAATAAAATCCACTTTGACCTGTCAAGACTTATTTGGCTTTTCTATAGTATGACTGAATTTGCCTGCCTTTCAGCGTACAGCTTCAGTGCGTATTTCAGCAGGGTATTTAAAATCCTATTATACAATACAACCTCATTCTTGGGAATGGTGTGTGGTTTGACAGCTCTGTCCTCATCATGCAGAGAAATTACATCTGGATGGCTAGAGCTTTTGCTGTATAGTTGTGTTTTTTTTAAAGGGCAGGGAATACGGTAGTAAACACTTATCAGTTTAGATTTATTTGCTAGTACTGAGTGTTCTGACGAATTGAGACCAGTGCTTCTTAATTATATCCCTCCCCTCGTTTTAAACAAAACTTGTGTTAATAACATCATACAGCATATGGTGTGTATTCTATCTTTTTACAAGTTATCAGCTTAGAATCAGCAAGAGCATTCGGCGAGCGGGGGAAACCTCCACAGAAAAGTCTTCTATTTTTCCCTAAGATAATCTGATTCCATAAACAGTTACTGGAAAATCTGTCAACAGATTGAAAATGACATTTTAATTACAACAGAAGTTGAGGAGTATTCCTTGCAACAGCTTTTCAGCCTTTCAATTATTATTTCAAGCTCTTTTGTATCTGATTACTTGAACCATTTGTAAGCTTTCTTAACTGAAAGCGATTAGAGAACACAAATATATATGGGCAATTTTACTCAGCAGCATAAACCAGCTGAATGCAATTGAATCACTTGTGGATTTGTAGGTGTTCATGTTTGTGGACCTTAGCTACTTATGGCACAATTATCTGGATTTCCCAATTATGATTGCCTTCATTATAATGTTGAACATCACTATACCATTCTTACAGTCAGCGTGACGAAGTACAATAAAAATGGTGTCTGAGATTTGGGATATGCTAGACCTCCAGCCAGGATTCATGTTGTGAGTTACATTTATATATCACCTTTCTTCCACAGATCTCAAGGTGCTGCACCCTATTTTATCCTCCCAACTACCCAGGGTCACTCCATGAGCTTAATGACTGAGTAGGGATTTGAACCTGGGTTTCCCAGATCCAGGTCACATACTCCTAACCACTATACCACACTGGCTTATTACATAGGCTTTTGGGTGGCAATTGATATCTTAGTTATACTTAATCCTCTACAGACCCATGGGGGGGGGGGTTTACCAAACAAAAGAACAATGGCTAGTGCCTGTTTTAAAAAATTCAGGGCTTTCACATGGCAAGCCCCAGTAGCATAGACAGATTTAGTAAAACATAGGAATAAACCTTCTTTTAATACATTCCAGCTACTTTAGGCAGCTGGCCCCTTTTGGCACTTCTGCAGAGAAATAGACTACACACTGAAGTAAGTTTAAAATATACTTTACTTACAGCCATACATTGCCCTTAGCAGCAATGTTAAAATGCAGGTAAATGCTCTTAGTTGAAAAATACAGCAAAGGCAGTCTCAGACACGTGTCTGAGGTAGAGATATATGCTGAGGCATGTCTTCCTCCATTGCGTTCAGTGTGGAGAGAGAGAAAGAGAGAAATATATATAGAGAAGAGGAAACAAGGCTTACTTCCTCCCAGGACAAAAGGGGATGTGACATCATTGAGCCTATACTAGCAATTTAGAACTCTGTGGTCCTTAACCCCTTCACATACTAACTAGTATTGTTAGGTTTGACAGCAAATCTCCCATACTTTTAGCTCATAAAATAACTCATAAGTATACTGTAAACCAAATTGCTCACTGAACTAAAGACATAAAGCCAGTGGATTTTTTTTATAAGAATACATAAACACCTACCCCACCAGAAAATCTATTCAAAGCATCAGAGTCAAAAATCAATTGGTAAAAAATGGCTAGCATTTGCAAATCCAAGTCTTAGGCTAAGTGAGGCAGCAGCTGTTAGTTTATCAAAACTTTGGATGGCAATGGCAAAATATATAGTTTGTGCAAAATCTTATGCTGTCAAAATTCTGTATTTTGAATAAAAATGTGTTTGGTTTAATAATATTTCAGAATCTTTCATTTAGGAAAAATTATTCCTCCCTTTTTCTGCACTCCCTGAGGGTACTTTTAGCAAAGAAACAAAGAGTGAACTTAATAACTTCCACCTGAATGAACAATACTATAAAGAGAGATTTCATCTTTAAGCTTCCAGAACCAAAGGAGGCTAATTTTTATAAGTCCCAAATGCTTATATTTTCCACCTGGATTAGGTTGTTGCAGAAAGATAAAATACATACATACAATAGCTTTATTTCCTTAAAAAAGCACCCTAAAATCATGATAATGATTAAAAAACAAGAATAATCTAAATCAGCCTTCACCAAATTGGTGCCATCCAGATGTTTAGGACTATAGCTCCGATTAGGCCCTGCCAGCTGATATTCATAACATCAAGAGGGCACCAGGTTGATGAAGACTGATTTACCGTATGTACTGGGGCTTCTTAAGAAAAATGACAGCTATTTCCAGCAGCAGATGTGTAATAGTGAATGCAGATCCATCAGTGAGGGGGGGGGGCATATATATTTCTGTGACCATTCCTGTTCCTCTTATGCTCCCAAATTGATGGCTAAGAAAATGCTAATGAAACAAATAGTTTGGGAAACCCTGGAAGACGATGTTGTAAGAAAAATATGAAGTAGAATTTGCTTGCCTTGTAGAGGCACACACTGACTCTGCCACACCACAGCTGAACTTAACGAAGCTTCTTTCAAGCCCGTTGTGTTCCAGAACTGGTCAGCTAGGTGAAATTGCACATGGAGGAGAGGGACAGTACATTATTTTACATATTGTGGAATGCAGCACTCCCCCCCCAAAAAAACCCCCCCAGTTTAGGGAGGTTCTCTCTCTCTCTCTCTCTCTCTCTCTCTCTCTCTCTCTCTCTCTCTCTCTCTCTCCTTTAGCTGTAAGCCGCCTTGAGTCCCTGTTAGAGATATAAAGAACTATAATTCAGCTGCTTGACTTCACCCTCGAAAGCACACTCTATTGTCTCCCAAGACAGACGGATGCCAACCAATAATAATAGTCCAGCATCCTGTGTCCCAGCTCAAAGCTTCCAGAATATCAGCAAGCAGAGCATGCAAGCAAGCCGGATAAGCAACTTGTGCTCAACTGTCCTTGAACAAGGAGATTCCATTTAGTGATCATGACTAATAGCCCATGATAGTTGACTTGCTCCATCTAATCATCCTTTAAAGCCAACCGAGCCATGACCATCACCATATCTTGTGCTAGTGAGCTACATAAGGCAATTAGGCATTCCATAAAGTACTATTTCCGTTCGTCTGTCTTGAACTTACCATCAATATTATTGGTTGACTCTGAGTCCTAGTGTTATGGGATAGGGAGAAAAACTGCTATTTGTTTTCTTTCTCTACATCATGCATTGTTTTACAAATCACGCTTATGTTTTTTCTCAGTCGTTTTCTTGAACTGAAAAGCTCCAATGGTTCAGATCCATTCTTAGTTATGCTTAGAGGAGACCCACAGAAATGAGCCAGGATTAACTTGACTCATTGAATTTGGCAGATCTTCTCTAAGAGTGACTAACTTTGGATCCAACCCTAAAGGTTTTAGCTCCTCCCCACAAGGAAGGTATTCTAGCCTCACAATCACTTTGACTGCCTCTTTCTGCACCCTTCTCAGCTCTATCGTAACCTCCCCCCGCCTTAGATTTGATGAACCAAAAAATGCACAGTAGTCTGAATGCAAATGCACAATAGCTCGGAACAGAATCCTTTGGATCGTGGTCTGTATGAATACATTTAAGTAGCATAGGACATGCATAGGGTTGACCTCTGGGAGTGATAAATGCAGCATTTACGAAGACAAACCTTTGCTATGCGTGTCATAAAACTGAATTACCATATTGTTTAAAAAAGGCTAAGTAAACAGCAACCAAATACAAAACAACAACAACAACAACAACAACAGTTCATTTGGAGGGCTTCCTAGTTTAGGAAAAAAGTGAGTTGGGGGCATGATGAAGGTCATAACATTAAACATAGTGTAGAGAGAAGCATTTATCCCTCTTCTGTAATGCAAGAAATAACAGCAGCATCTAATGAACCTGAATAGTGAAGTGGTTTTGCACAGGAGACACAGTGCATTCTGAACATATGGAATTTGCTACCAATAGGCATGATCACCAGCTTAGATGTTTTGAAAAGATTAGACAGATCCATTGAATTCATGGAAGATAAGTCTCTCCACATCTACTAGTCATGATGGTTGTTACTAGGGAAAAAATTGTTCAGTTTTCATTTTAATGCAAACCTACCTAATTTGCGCTTCTTGGACCAATATATGAATCAAAAATGCAACTTTTCTCCAAAAGGCACACTTATTTTGACTTGTGCAATGTGGTCACCAATCAAAGGTGCCATAGAAAAATACTTATACAGTATTAGGAAAAATAAATTATGTTACGTACAGTACATATATTAGAGAAGAGTGAGCATAAGATGAGTTTATTACTGAAAAGAATGCAAAGACATGCTTTATATTAGGGGGAATTCCATACAAAATTGTATATTAGGTCAAATGCACACAAACATGCATACATAAGAAGTGTATTAATTCTATTCCTTTAGCTATCCTGATCTATGGATCATGTTCTGATGGTAAATGCTGCCAGGCGAGTCAACACAATTTCTTCCTCACCTTGAGAGTGCTGAGGGAATGTGATCTCCTGATTTCAAAATGTTTAGGGATGTGGTATTTTCAAGTACTGTATTATCATCGTTCCTGCCAGTGGTGATCTTGTCTCTACAACGAAGTGGAGATGCACCTTAATAGTGTCTTTTCTTTGTGTGGCCAGACAGAGGGGAAAAGATTCACGTTTTATCCTTTTGGCAATGACAATCACATGTGAGGCCAGGCTATTGCTTGAAGGGTATTAATGGTGACCCACCACCAGATGCTGGTGATGTGGTGGATTTGCTGCTATCACAAATAACAATACTGTGAAATGTAACAAGGAATGGCAGGAATGTGGATTTTAGTCCCTTCTGGTAAAGATCCATTTTCATTAATTCCAAGAACGTTAAATATAAGGCCATGAACATCATTTTCTTTAAGAAGTTAGCTTGGATTTAGGTTTCAGATCAAGAGCGCTTACAGTGTTTTACTGTGATTATAAACAAGGATAGTTCCTTTTCACTTTACAATCATACTGATTACTATTATTCCTCTATAATTCTCTCTATGTTAAGAGCATTTTAGAACCAGCATTATGTAAGTTTGTTGTATCTTACTATTGAAAGTGTCCTTTGACACGCCCTAAGACAATTAATTTTTCCTAACCCTTTAAGAAATGGAGCTCCATTCGGTATATAAGCCAAGAATCAGAAACACCCTTTAGCAGTCTGAACAATGGAGACATACCATCACAACTAGGAGAGCTTTTGCAGCCCTTTATTTAAACTTTTCAAAGAGCAATGATATTTCTCAGCCCCTTAACAATTTCCTTCTGAGGAAACAGATATTTTCCAGTGAAACGAGTCACTTAGCTGGCACCTCGTCAAGGTTTATTTTATTTAGAGGTTATTTTGAGATATTTATTATTTCTATATCAAAGTTTCTTTTGGTACATTTAAATCTATTATTTTTCTTTGAGGAATTATTTTCACCTTACCTATATTTCGTTTCAGGGAGTTATCATGGCACAGTTTTGTTTTTATGCTGGCCAAGGAAACATGGCAAGAAATGTGTAGAATCTGGGATGCCTTTCATAGGCACAGCCATGCTGCTCTTCTGTACAATTCCTACTAGGAGTAGTAGAATGTCATCAAGGTCCTTCACCTGCAAGTGGACCTTTTGCTAATTCAATGCATGTACAGTGGAACCTCAGTTTATGAACACCTCGGTTTACAAATTTTTGGTTTACGAACGCCGCGGACCCATCTGGAACGGATTAATTCACTTTCCATTACTTTCAATGGGAAAGTTCGCTTCAGTTTATGAACGCTTCAGTTTATGAACAGACTTCCAGAACCAATTACACCCATGCTTTGGGTTAAGTACGCTTCAGGTTGAGTACTCCGCGGACCTGTCTGGAACGGATTAATCCACTTTCCATTACTTTCAATGGGAAAGTTCGCTTCAGTTTATGAACGCTTCAGTTTATGAACAGACAGTTTATGAACAGACAATTGTGTTCATAAACCGAGGTACTACTGTATATACTCGTTGCTCAGGCTGTGGGTGGCTGGGTGCACAGTTTCAGCGGTTTAAAGAGGGGAAATGAAGATCTCCCTTTGGAAATTTTTGCCATCTCTCTTTTTGTTTTAACAACCCTGACCTATTAATTTGGTGTCATTAGTAAACTTGGCCACATCACTGCTCACCCCTAATTGTAAAGGGTTTATGATGAAGTTAAACAGCACAGGTGTCAGTACCGATCCTTGGGGGATTCCATTTGGTAAGTGTAAATGATTGACAGATTACGCAAAATGATCTCCTCTGATTGACACATGGGCAGAGTTTGTGGAAGTGGAGGAGCCTGGGATTTAGGCTTGTGGGCCAGACGTTCCAAACTGAATAGGAATTTGTTGGACCTTACATTCTTGGCAGAGCTTGAACCTGATATCCCACCTTTCACTCCCCTTAAGGAGTCTCAAAGCCACTAACATTCTCCTTTCCCTTCCTCCCCCACAACAAACACTCTGTGAGTGAGGCTGAGAGACTTCAGAGAAGCGTGACCAGCCCAAGGTCACCCAGCAGCTGCATGTGGAGGAGTGGGGATGCAAAGCTGGTTTACCAGGCATCACCCTAATCCTCAGTCTGAATACACTCCCTGAATACACATTGCCATCTTAAAATGCAGCTAGGATGTTCTTTTTCTCAATTTGGATTAAAGTTAGTTTTTGTGGAAATTTTGGGGAAATTACAGGATAGATACGGATTGTGGCTAACACCACTTCCCACCACTGGATGCAGACTAAATGGGAGTGTGTACACAACGACAGCAGTTTGGATACAACTAGGGGATTGGATCTATTCCCAGAGGTCTAGGAACTGTAACTCTGAGAGTGGGAAAGGTGTCTCCTAACAACTTGCAGTACCCTTAACAAACTGTAGCTCCCCATGATTACTTGGGGGAAGCCATGTCTATTTAATGTAGTATTATAATGCTTTAAATATAGGGTGGGAATGTAGCCTAAGTCATACTCGGATCAGACCCATTGGAATAAATGGAATTAGATTAGATTAGATTTCAGTGGGTCTACTCTGAATGTAGCTTAGTTGGATACAACCCACTGTCTCCTCTGACATTCCAGTAATCTAGGTCTAATATGGTAAAAGAAAACCTCAACAAAGAAAACACTGTGGCTTGAACTGAAGGAAAAGATGCTGTTTGAAAATTTAAATGCTGTAATGCTGCAGAAGACCCCACAGTGTTAGCTAAATATCTCAAATAAAGTTGAATGGAGCCCAAGTGATGCTTTCTGTCATAGACTGAAGTGTAATCTAAACTTTATTTTGTCAAGAAATGAGAGATAATCTATATCTAATCTCTGTCTCATTTCTAATGGGAATTGGCCATTGCTCTTGGTCAACCAGCTCCAAATGTACTCCTTTCCTATTTGGAAGCACTGAGAAGAATGTTTACTGGCTGGCATTTTCTTTCTCATGTGCTGTTTTATTGTTAAGGAATCTCAGCACTGTAACCTCAATATTTGGCTAGGCTGACCCATAGGGCTTTTATAACCTTTTTGTCAACTTAACTGCCAGTCACCAAACTGAAGGCAATTACTCTTCAGAGATGAAGTAGACCTTTCCTCCAGCTTTGAAGGCAAGAAAACAGCCTCAGGTATTTAGGTAACTGCTTGAACTTTTCTAATTGGTACAAACTGTCTGTAATAATTCCAGTTTGCCTTGGACTGCCACCCAACAGCTCTGCTATTTTAAGTTAATACACTTATCATGATGTTATTCAGTGATATACGATATCAGCAGCTCACTCAGATTCTGAGACAGACATCTCTCTAGGCCATTGCTCTTTAAAGTACATGCTAATAAAATAACCCTACATTGATCCATGTAAAGTTTCCATCATGCACTGGGATACAAAGCATGGAACGTTGGTTTCTTAAATGCAACTGAAGTTTATGTGATGAAAAATAGCTGGCTTCAAGATAAAATGGAAATCTTTTTTTTGAAAAGAAAAGGCATACAAAGACAAGCTATCCCATATGGAATCAGACCACTGGTTCAGTCATACCTGTACAGGTGATTGAACCTGACTTCTTCTGCATGCGCAGCAGATTCTCTACCACTGAGCTGCAGCCCTCCAGTTCAGAGGAGATGGATCTTCTATAAGAGAAGCCTCTTTAAAAGGAGCAAGCCTGCTTTTATGGATAAATTTAAGATTCTAATGCACCCTATGAGATGCAAAAGCAGATCCACACTATATATTAAAAGCACATTCAATGCACATTTAAAGGACACAACACCCTCCAAAGAATGCTGGGACCTGTAGTTTTCTCGGCACAGTGTACCAGTTCCAACGACCATTTCCACCACTATACAAACTATACTTCCCAGGATTATTGGGGGGGAAGTCATGTGCTTTAAATGTGGATTGACTATGCTTTAGATCAGGCATCCCCAAACTG
This sequence comes from Zootoca vivipara, assembly GCF_963506605.1. Lineage (NCBI taxonomy): Eukaryota > Metazoa > Chordata > Lepidosauria > Squamata > Lacertidae > Zootoca > Zootoca vivipara. Next base: position 65,349,417 of record NC_083279.1, on the reverse strand, counting down.
TGGCCCTCCAGATGTTTTGGCCTACAACTCCCATGATCCCTAGCTAACAGGACTAGTGGTCAGGGATGATGGGAATTGTAGTCCAAAACATCTGGAGGGCCGAAGTTTGGGGATGCCTGCTTTAGATGTATAGTGTGGGTCTGCATTTCTGTTTCTTTCGTCCAAGTTATCCAGCAACAAGTAAGATCCCCAAACAAGCAGAGTACAAAGAGAGTCCACAGTGACTTACTTATTCATATAAACAAACAAACAAACAAACAAACAAACAAACAAACAAACAATAAAATGCATTAAGAGCCACCAGACTCTACATACTGCACATTTGACAGATAAATACATAATTAATTTACTTTTATATGACATTATATTTTGTGATGATGATGTTATATTTTGTGATGATGATGTTTCTCAGAATTTGTCCCTCTGTAAACTGAATCAAGAATGGCCATAATTCTCAAATATATCATGAGCTCTGACTTCACTGAGCTTTAATATTTTTGTATTTCTAACTAAGACTGATTGCAAGTTAATTTGTATTTTCTTTGCAGGCACAATCTGCATCTAGGAAAGGGGAAGTACCAGAAAACTTACAGTATATCCAGATGGTCCGAGGGCATTATAGCTATTATTCATTATTATTATAACATCTTGATTTATAGGCCGCCTTTTTAGGGCATAGCACTCATAAGGTAGCTTACATAACCATAAATTGCATATACAAACAAGAAAAGGCAACAAAATGAAAGAACATAATTTTTCAAAACATATAAACCAGCTGATTAAGAAGAATTCAAGAAAATAAGGAATATAATAATTAACAATCCCATGGGCAACTTTGCATTACTGCAACTTTAAATTTGACAATACTTCAATATCTCATAATAATGGAGGCCTTTCAACCTTATTGGTGCCATCAAATGACGATACAGGCACTTTGCCTCTCCCTCTTATATTTGGTTTGCTGTGATAGTTTATCTGTTTAGTATAGATTCACCTGATAAAATACGCTTGTGCCTTGAAACATATTAGGTGCTGTTTATATAAGAAGCATCTACATTCCTCTGTGGATTTTCTTTGCATTGCGTTTGTCCTTTGCCTTTGTTATCTTTTGGGGCTAGAACCTGGTCAGGCAACCTTTTTATATTGAGGTCACATTTAGGGGTACTCTGTCAAGGCCACATACCAGCCGCATGTCGCATACCCTCCAGCGTGATGTGGGGGGAAACCAGGACACCATCCTCTGGGGCTGCATTCCCGTGCAAGTGACGTGACCTGTGTGAGACTGTGCCACCCCCTGAAAAAAGCACTGCTTCAGGCACACTGTCCCCAAAAGTGAGTACTGGGTGCTGTGTCAGATTGCAGCCCCTAAAATCACCGCCCTCTTTTCTCCTCTCTCTCTCTCTCTCTCTCTCTCTCTCTCTCTCTCTCTCTCTCTCTCTCTCTCTCTCCTTTGCCTACTTTCCCTGGAATTTTACTTCCACTGCCCACTGCCAAGGGCTGCATGAGATTGGGCTAGAGAATATAGAATTGTTCTTCACAGTCACTTACGGACTCATTGTTCAAACCGTGTTTATGGAAGACAATCTTACTCGGCTATGAGGGATCACCAAAGAAGAAGAGGAAAGAAGAAGAAGAAGAAGAAATGCTGGAATCTGAGCCTTGGTCTTTATGGCAACCATGTGGATCATTAGGATCACAGTTTGCTTCAAAGCCAGAATCAGTACCCTCATATAGAACAGGGATGAGGAAGCTTTGGTCTTCCAGGTGTTGTTCAATTACAACTTCCATCATCTCTTACCATTGACCACGTTGGCTGGGGCTGATGGGAGTTGGAGTCCTGCAGCACCCCCCACCCTGATACAGGTCATGTCCATGCCACGTATTCAAAACATGCATGCCACTTTAACAACCATGGTTTCCTCCCAAAGAATCCTGGGAACTGTAGCTTATGAAGGGTGCTGGGATCCGTAGCTCTGTGAGGGACCTTCCAACAATTGTGTCCCAGCAGTGCTTTTCCTACATTCCTATGGAAGAAAGGTGGGGTATTCTTAATAAATACATCACTTTACAGAGACAAGAGTGACTATGCTCATCGCCTTCAACATCTCATCAGAAGTCCTATGTCCCAGGTCCTGCTGTAGAAGTGAAAGGTGGAATGAAAGGTCAGCACAATCTGGAGCGCTGGCATTGATCTCAAAAGAGTGGATTAGCTCATGTTCATTTCCTTGAGGACATTGATATCATCAGAGAACCCCACCCTTCTACATACATCATACTTGCTTTGTATTGGCAGACAAAAGCTAATTGAACATGCCTTAGAGCTGTTGTGGAAGAAGGCAGATCTCCTTCTTTGTGTGCATGCAAGCTTCACTATATAATACACAAGGGCTCCTCGGCAGTCATTAATCTGTGTCTCTGTGCTGTCACGGTCCCGTGATATATCACAGCACATACATAATTAAATATGGAAAGGAGCTGTTGCTGGAAGAACATCCCTCCTACCTCCGAGTGACCAAAAATTCTTAACATTTCCCTCCCTGCTTAATCTATTTTATATCTCCAGGCAGATAGCTAGCTCAGGAGCAAGAGGTAAATTATTATGTGTCCAGTTTGTTGAGCAACCTCTAACTGAATCTAGGAGCCAGGAGCTACATAAAGCACTTAAGTAGTTCTTCGCTCTGATAATGTGAATACTGTTCATCACTATTTGTGGTCCAGGGGGCTGCTAATGCTGAAACCAGTGTCTTATGTGCTCGTCCAAGACTCCAGAAAGCTGTGGTTCACTGTAGGGCTAGTTTCTGGTCAAGAATAGAATGAGTTTCAATGATATGAATTACAGAGGATGATGTGGAAGAATGTGAGGAAGAGACTGGGACAGGTGGATGTTCTTCCCTCTTCTTGATCCTGTTTGGCTCTGGTGTGGAGAGAGGACTTCTAGCTCCCTTCTCTCCTGACAGAGATAAAGCATTGTTGGAATCTTGGGAAGGCTCGGAGCCACGTCCTGAGGTGGCTGAGCAGGATTTGTAGAGGTGGGGAGGCAGGTCCAGTGCTCTCTCCCAGGGTCACACATCACCTCAAGGCAAGGTATGAGAAAGGCCCACCTACACACAGTGCCCATTTGCTGTCCAGCTGCTCATGCAGGAACAGATGCTCTCACAAGTAAGGACTGCACCACCTTGGTTCTAAAGCTGGGTGGGTGGGTGTGAGAAACTTGTTGGAACAACTTCTCAGCTCTGTTGAAGTCTTGAACTTCTTGTTACTGTCCTTGAACTCATCACTTGGCCACTGTTCCTCGACCTGGACGATCCCAGCCAGCCCTTCATCTCGTGTGCAGGGACTGGAACAGCTCATTTCCTGATGCTGTGTCTGTACACTTACTCTTCTTCAACAAAGTTCCACTCTTACCTGTAGTCTGGTTTTGGGAAGGGAAGCAGTCCAGGCAGTCAAATTCCAGAACTAGAAGTGGCACAATGGAGTTACGATCCTATGCAATCATAGCAGCAGAGTCAACAACCACTGAGTCAAGAGCAGTAGAGACAAAGGCTAATGTACTGTAGTAACATTCTTATAGTGTCCCTGGAATCCTGACTTTGCAACATCATTTGCTGATGTTGCCACTAAACTGATCATGTGCAGTAGGCATTGATCAATAAAAAGGAATGAGCAGAATGACCCATTGATGTCGCCATAGTACATGCTCACCCTTCTGCACAATATGTGCAGCTAGTCAGCTAGAAAGGGACTATTATACTTCTCTCTCAACAAGCTATTATGATGTTAGAGACAGGAGGTCTTTATACAGAACCCAGAAGCCTCTCAGGAGCAAAAATATCCTCATGCATATAATTTTAACAGATCTGTGAATGGCATTATATTAACAGAGGGGGAAGGAGAGCATTTTCTTCTTCTTCTTTGTAGGGATAGGGTTGATAAGATGCAGTGGAAGCTACACAAGGTGGAACAATGAACCGCCCAGAAGCCTACTAGGAAATGGCAAAGCAGTGAAACCATTGGATTTGAGTCAGACAGGCTGCTATTCTGTGGTTTCAGAAAACTTTGTTGTTTTCTTCCTGCAACTCTTTTACCATTTTGTCGTCGTTGCCGATGTCAGGACCTGCAAAAGGCAGAAGAAACTTGTGGAAAGTGGTGAAGTGATAGCAACAGAAACTTTAAATGGGCCAAGGATGGGAAAAAAAAACCGGCAACCAATGCCCCAGATAATACATTAACCACACTGCCACAAAGAAGTCCTGTTATGGGGTCTTGGTCATCATCTCTCAGACACCAAGACTATCAGAGCCTTTTTAATCTTTGCATCATCCTTGCTTGGTCCTGACTCCAAAGCTCTTCCATTTGCAGAATGGAACATTTGGATTCCTCCCAAGTTGTTTATAAAAATTAAAGCAACTATTCACACCATCTATTTGATTTGCACCCTCCCCGCTTTCCCAAACCCACAGACTAGTATGTAACTTCCTGGAAACTATGGGGGAACTTACTGGAAAGTTACACAACTGTGGGAGAGTGTCATGTTTTGAATATTTATGAAGAAAGACAAGAATGGAGGATATTTCCTTGAAACTGAGTCCAGACATGTAATGAGGCTGATCTGAATCTTAAATGTGTATCACAGCACCAAGCCAGCTGGATTCTCCTGCTTCTGGTTTTGTCTTTGCTGTGGGAAGTGTCTTGCATCCCTCTTAAGTAGGGATTTTTGGTGGAAAGCATGTGCCTTTATCTTCCATTTAGAGGCAGGAGTTCATGCTGTGAAAGAAGCATCCTTCCCTTGATCATATTTCTGTAACAATTCCAGAATGCAGTTCAATTTGGTAGCTCTATCCTGATTAAAGCATTCCCCTTGATTAATTGTTCTTTGGCTTTTGGACTGTGCTGGTTTCTTCTAAAAGCCAGCACACAATGCCTGGATTACTTGACTGCACATCTGCTCTCTTCAGTGCCTGCAAATATTTATACACATTTTAATGATTCCCTGTCCACTGTAAGGTTTTACTGCTTTGCTAATCCTGATAGCATCTTTCTCGCTCTCTAACATTTTCCATTCTAGGATCCAATTGTGTAAACAGAGAGACAAACAGCATGTTTTTGGTAGATTATTTTGTTTTGGTTTATGTTGAACAAGGAGACTAAACTGAAATTTTATATAGAGATATATACATCTAAGGTGGAATTACGCTCTGGTTAAGGAGAGAGAAATGCAAGTAACAGTGGCCAGGGCCCAGAGTTAGATATATTAGATTCAGAGCTAAGAGTGAACATTTGTTAGGTGCTATCTGCTAGGCTGTACTTTTATGGAATCAGGATTCATGATCATTACCATTTGGAAGCCTTCTCACAAGAGGATGGCCGGGCAGAGAGAAAATGATACAAATATCTGTTCTTATACGTATTCCAGATTAAATTGAAAACAGGCAGTGTATTGCAGAAACACATGTTGTGGTAAGGTGTGCTTGTGTGTGTATACTTAATGACAACTGCAAAGCTATCAATACAAACCAGTTATAGTATTTCGTCTCTTGCCCGCAACTTTTTAAAGCAGAGGCGGTGCATATAATTGTTCATTTTTTTAAAATTATGAAAGCACCACAAACATGCACACCACCAAAAAACAACAACAACAACAACCCACACAGCATAAAATCATAATCACTCCAGCAGCGTCCCCAATTATAAACACTGAATCCAAGTGCCAAAACTAAATCAAAGGGGGGGGGTTGTGGAGGGGAGGGGGTAGTCCCCTGCTTACTTTATTATAACAAAACTCAACTCCCTTTAATGCTTTTGCCTTGATAGACTGTCCTCAAACTTTGGCTGTCTGTTGATTGGATGGAATATAGAGAGGATTGTGTGAGTGTGTGCAAAAACTAGCCTACCCTACAAAGGTAAACTTGACATGTTTACACCCACCACTGACACGTGGCTCTCGGAAGATTGTGTCAGAGGGAATCATCCAACTTGATGGGAAAGCACCCCTGCCCCATAGCTGCACAGAATGGGCTGGGCAAAGGCAAGAGGCAGCCATTTTCAGACATTATTGTTGAGCTCCCTCATGGAAGAGCAAGGCTTGGACAGGGCAACAGGAGAGTTGCAGAAAGGAAAGCTGAGGCGGGGCGGGGAAGCTGCATTTAGAGGGAGATGCAAATAAATTCTTAAAATTTAAGTTTCTTTGTGGAGGTTTCATGGAAGACCAACAGCTGTTGGCTTCCCCCTCCCCCATTCACTTTTCAATTGCTCTCTTGAAAAAATTGTAACTTGTTATAAACTGTTTCTAATATTGTGTTTTAATGTTGTAATCTTTCCTGGAACCTTAGGGTGAAGGGTGGGCAATAAAAGAATCAATAATAAACATATTCCTTCACAGTGCCTCCTTATCAATGGCACCATGTTATTATGCAGTATCATTATGGGGAGAAAAGAGCCTCCAATCCTGTGGAATTACACATGGTCTGAAACGCAGAGACAAGGGAATGGTGGCTGCCCTTTCCCGCCTTTCTTAGATGGTGCAGCTTGGCTGGTGAAACAGACCATCTTCCATTAGCTCCACAGCCTGGCTTGTTTCCATTAGACACATCAGCCACAGATGACCTTCTCATCCTCCTGTTATTCCACACACATGGAGCAAATATTGTGACAAACTTACTGATCAATGGGTATATTATTTTAACTCCAGAGAATCTCAGCTTTCTTTTTTCTTTTTAAAGGTTTTCTGTCCCTTGCGATTCCAGAGTGGTTTGTAAATGCTCTGTAACATGCCTTTGCCTGTGCTCTGCTACATATGTTGGGGAAGGGTTATAGCTCTGTGGTACCTGAGCCCATGCATTGCATGTGTTGCAGTCCCAGGCATTAGGGGCTGCAAGCCCTTTTGAATGGTCTGTTTAGAAGTGAAGACGTGTCAAGTTTATGAGGAAATTTCACTGTAGCAGTTTTAAAAAGGAAGACTATGGAGGTGATGAAGAAATACAGATGTTCCTAATGGGAAGAGGATAACAACAACAAAAAAGGAATAGCTTTTTAAAAAGTAACGGACTAGTGAAAGTCAGACACTGCAAAATTATTGAGAAAGGTGTTTGTATACAGAAGCATGCATAGCTACATATAATAAGCTTGTTTTGCATTACTGGTGTGTGATGTTTTTGATTTAAGAACAGAAACAGTTGATATTTTGAGATATAGACTCAAGCAGTAGGTTGCAAGGTATTATTCCAGCATGTTGGAACTAGGAAAATATTTTGATCTCCATTTGATATTAAATAATCAATGCTGGATTAATACCACAATACAGAGAGAGAGAGAGAGAGAGAGAGAGAGAGAGAGAGAGAGAGAGAGAGAGAGAGAGAGAGAGAGAGAGATGAAAGAGGGGACTTTTTATTTAATAATTTTATACTTTAGATTTACAGGTCCTTGTGGGAGGCCACATTTTTTCCTTGTTTCTCTTGTTTCAGTCTTATAAAATAAATCCCACTAAACATAAAAAGGCTCTAGCAATTCTCTAGGTGTGAAGATTGCACAACTGAGGATCACCCCCAAGAATGTCTCCTCACAATTCAAACCATCTCTGGTATTAAATCACCACTACTCTCAGATGTTCCAGAGGGATGGGTAGCCTGAGAGTGGGCATTCTCACCGGCAACTCCTAGATTATGGAATTCTCTCCCCAAAGAAATGCATCCAGTCAGGAGTGGGGCTAGCATTAAGCCTCCTAGGCAACCCACTTAGGGTGCAGATCTCAGAGGGGTTCAGCACCTTTGAGGGATGCCAATTTGTACAGCTTTATACAGATTATTCCAATTGATTTGTGTGCTAAAACATTTCCTTTTGTAGGTAAGAAAGATAAACAATGATTGATGTATTGCTTCTTCTTGCAATTTAAAATAAATTTAGAAGTTTCAAATTTTGTGCTTTTAATTTTTTTCTACAAGCCCTCTCACCCCTTTGCGTGTGGTGGCATTGCGGGATGGGGGAGGCTTCACTGGGGCCCCAACATGGGAATTCAAACTGCTGTGCCCTTCCTGATAGGCAGAGGGGCAATAGACCCCCTCCACCTATCAGGAACCGAATCCTAGCCTGCACGCTGCTTTGGCAAAGGAGGCTGCAGGCTGGGACCTGAGCTGTGCCGGGGGCAGCGCCGATGGAGGGCTACCTTTGGGTCTGCCCCATGCCCATTTAAGCAGCCAGCACCTGGGGCTGAGCCTGTTTGTTCCTGACAGTCAAGGACTTTAGCTGTCGCTACGGTGGTCGCCGTCCATCAAGGGTAGGAATTTGCCCACTGGGCTAACTGGCACTGACCCAGTGATTTTGCCTACCTCATAGCCATCGTCCCAACTGGTTGGGCATTGGGGCAATCCTTTGTTTTAGATGGAGGGGAGGGTGTAGTCTCCGCTTGCCCCTCCAAATTCTGGGGTATCCCATTAAAGGGATCCGGGGGAAGTGGCTATGTCTGCATGCCCAGGCGGATGCCAGGGCCAAAGGCACTCCCCCAGACAGTGGTCCCTGGGGGGGGGAGTCACCCTATTGGATGTAAGTCTTAGGACCCCCTGCCTGGATTGACCACTCGTCATTTCCGGTGGGCGGGCTGGAAGTATCAGGCAATGGCCCATCCAGTTCAGCATTCTGTTTTCACAGTGGCCTCTGGGAACCATGGAGGGAGAGCATAGCTATCATAATACCTAAGATATGTGTTTTTTTTAGGACCCACCCTGTTCCAGCAACTGATTTGTTTTAACTGTTTTTAATGTTGAATTATAGGTTTTTGTAACTCACTATGGGACCTGTTGGTGATGGGCAAGTAGGAATAATAGTAATAGTAATAGTAATAGTAATGCCATTAGTGTCTAAACAGACTGTAGATGGTTCTCTAGCATCTGTGCACCTTTTGCTGAGCAGTAAAGGCAAATCCAAGCAAACTTTTTGTGTGTGTGTGTGAATTAGACCCTGAAAGAGGAATTTATTCCTAAATGCTTGTTAGTTCCAAGTTGATGGACTACTGAGGGGGAAAAACGAGATTTGCTTCTATTTACCAAAAAATCAAAGTATAAACAAAGCAGTATCTACAATATAAAGATGTTCTACAATACTCTCTAAAATAGCCTTTAATGTCTCTGCAGTTAAAAGTTCTTTCATTTCCTCAGCTCTTTCACATTTCCACGGTACTGTAGTTGAAAACATTCCTTCCTTTGCTTAACCTCGACACTAAAGTAAACCATACCACAAAGCACACACCCCCTCGTCTTGCTGTAGCTTAGGCAACATACCCCAAACACACCAGCACCAATTTACTATGGTTCTAATCAGCATTTTGCACATGGAAAACTCACCATGTGTCTCCGAAACCTTTGCCACTCATCTCTTTCTAATGCAACTGCCTGTTTCTCCCTCTGCTGGTTTCAGAATAAACGCCTTGTCAAAAAAAGAATTAGATTTTGACAGCTTTTTTCCCCTATGGTTAATTGAGGTGATAGATACACTTGACATTTATCTAAACGCAGAAAAGAAGATTAAGACATATTTTTCTACATGCATTCTCCATATTAGAGGAGGTCACTTTCCAGGGTCTCTTTAATATGTCTGTGCAATTAATAGCGGCGATAATTCCGCTTCGTATCACAGCGTCTTTAAAGTTCTCTTTCAAGCCGGCAGATAAAACTATCTTTTCTGTATATGGGGCTTGAATTAGACTAATCTTTTTCAAGTTTGCCCTCAAGGCCTCCTTCTTCTCACAGTCCTGAAAATTAATACTCACTGAAATATACAAAGGCCTGTATGCTGCTAGCTCACTCAGCTGAAAAGAAATGGTTAGGAATTCACATTTTAGACTTCTTTAATTATTTCCACCACATTTATGAGGGCTTTCCCCTCAGTAATGTATTTCATGGCCTGTGTGAAATGTCCCCTCATGTTGTCTGGCTCTTATTTTGTTGGTTGCATGGAGCTTTCCCACATTTTTATTGTAATATGCGTACCATATATTAAAAAATATATATACAGTGGTACCTCGGGTTAAGAACTTAATTCGTTCTGGAGGTCTGTTCTTAACCTGAAACTGTTCTTAACCTGAGGTACCACTTAAGCTAATGGGGCCTCCCGCTGCCACCACATGATTTCTGTTCTCATCCTGAGGTAAAGTTCTTAACCCGAGGTACTATTTCTGGGTTAGCGGAGTCTGTAACCTGAAGCGTCTGTAACCCGAGGTACCACTGTATATGTTATTTTATTCATTGTCATATGTAGGCTGAACATTAGAATGCTTTATATTGTTTCCAAACATAACTGCTTAACAGGAGTAAACAAATAACTGAGAATGCAATGCTGCCAATGCTACCTGTTTCTGCAGACTGGGAAGAGAAGTGAGTCTTTCCATTCAATCCACAACTCAGTTGAACTGAAGTATTTGGGTTGAAATTGGATGAATCTCAATTTTATCTGCATCATGGGTTTGGCTGCCCTGTGCACCAACCCGTGGATCAGATGGACCCTCTTCCAAAATGATGTAATGTCTTCATACATACTGCAACTGTTAGCATTTTCATGCTGCTTTTGATCTGTGATGTAACAAAGACTATAAGGAAAACATACAACAAGCTGTGCGGTGAAATCATTGCTTGAATGCTCCATCGTGGGCCTGGCTTGCTTTACAGCATGTGATGAGTGGGAAATATACTTAAACCCACTAAGATCTTCCTGCTTCCGGGAAATTCAAGAATTAATTAAAGTTCCGTTTAATAAAAAAGCAGAAGCCTATTTATTAGGAATTCTTAATAATGAAATACCACCAGACAAGACTAATGTATACCTTTATGCATCAACAGCAGCAAGGATGATTATTGCTAAAACATGGAAGGAACCTAGGACACTAACGAGAGGTGAATGGGTTGATAAACTCTGCGAATATTTGGAGTTAGCAAAATTAACTGATCTGATTCGAAATAAACCCAAAGATAAAATTAGGGAACAGTGGGAGTGTCTAAACGACTATTTAAAGAAAATAGGAATGGGCAATGAAACATGGTTGTGTTTAGAATAACTGTGTAGGAATGGGAAGGCTTCTGTCTTGTTAACAGAAGTCAGTGCAACAAATACCAAGAGGACAAGATATAGAAATATAGAAGAGTGAAATTCTGTGCTAAGTGCGGTGGAAGCAACAGAAGATGAAAATGTAACTAAGCAAGGTATGACTGTTGAATCAGTCAATTAGGTTATACCTTCCTCTTCCCTTTGTCTGTTCTTTCCTTTTCTTTTATCCGCTTTTCTTTTCTTTTTTTTCTCTTGCTGATTTTCTTTTTGTCTATGATAATTATTAATATTATTACTAATAATGGTATTACTATTACTATTATTATTACCATTCTTTTTTTCTTTTTTCTTCTCTTCCTTTTTCTTTCCCTTTCTTTCTCCTCTCTCTTCACCGCTCTTCTACTTCTCGATACAACTGCCAAGTATCAGCTTTGTTGGGATTTTAATTTTGGGAAATTACTATTAGGATCAATAATGATGTAGATTTGTTTGTATGATGTAAATGATGGACATGTAAGAATGTAAATGTATTATTACTTTTTGATTATCCTTTGCTATTTTCTGTTATATATATTAATAAAATTTAAAAAAAAAAGATCTTCCTGCTCCCCCTCCCTTCAGTTGCTTATTAAAGAGTTTTCATTATTTTTTTTTACAAATAACTAATATAAACAGCATTCAGTGAATTCTGGGAAGTGTAGCAATGTGTAGACACGTATACATTTCTCAACAGGGTTGCTTATTTAGTTTGAGGGATTTCCCTTTGTGTATTGTCACATCATTACTGAGGAAGCCCCTGGCTGTGAAATAACACAGCCGGGTGCTTAAAGGCATCCCTATTATGGGAACCATTTGAATGTGCCTCTATTATATTCCAAGGAGCTGAACTTTGACATTAAAGTCTAACATGTGTTAAATATTCTCCTTAATATTTCCCCAAAACCATATCACAGGTCATAAACAGAATCTTTAATATAGGCCCAATTCTGACGTAACGTTTTCCCTTGAGGTAGTGATCTCCAAATGATCACTTTCAGTAGAGTACATGTTACATGCAAGATGTGGGTGGAAGTCCTATGTGGCTTTTTACAGCAAACATCGCTGTGCAAGTGCTGTCAGGAGTGTAGCATCTCATTCCGAGACAGCTTTTGGGAAATCTACATAGATGCTGAGATTTCACCTAACAATTTACACATGTATTCTTAAAAAAGAAGAACAGATTAGTTCTGCAGTATCAGATTGGACCAAAGGTCCATGTAGTCTAGTCAACATGGCGCCTGCCAGATGTTGGATCACAACTATAATCAAGTCTCTCCCTTCCCCCCCAAAAAAATTTGTTGCATGTTTTTGTTGTACAGAGGCTCCATTCCAATCTGCTATGACGAATAGCCTTTGATAGACCTAAGCTTAGTTTGCTTTCATGCCATTTTGGGGCAATACAATCCACAAATTTCCTGGGTAGAAGAACTCCTAGGTAGAGCTGACCATAAGATGTCACCAGAAGTCTGGATCTGATGGATCTTTGCTCTACAGAATCTTTTAATGTTCTTAAGAAAAAGTTAGCTCTGGCATATTGAATTAATTCCAAAGCCTTTTTAAAGCATGGCATGGAATAATGGCCTGTCCAGGAAAATGAGAGCCCTATAGGTGGTGCTAGTTGAAGAGGTTACTTTGAAAGGAAATGTGTGCGTGAGGAGAGACTTCAGCCCATGGGACCAAATGCAACCCTCCAGGGGTCTCAGTATGGTCCTCCAAACTCTCCCTAGGTCACACCACCCATGGACCCTGTTTCACACCCTGAATTTTTGCCCACCTTGAACTATGATCATTCCTTTTGCATTTCCAGATAGAGGATACAGAAGTGTGTGAGAGCAGGTGTACCAAGTAACCTACTGTATAAAGGGAAAATCTTCACTGGTTGCCATATTGCCAAGCTTTGGGGAATCAGATCCCTCCACAGTGACAGCCAGGAATCAGAGAAACGATAAAAGTTTTTACCAAGCAATTTATTCAATCATTCACAGAGAGCGATGAAGGAATGCAGTCTTCCCTGAAAAATGGTGTTGCTCCAAGTAAAGTCCCACCCCCCTATGTCTACCCTATTCGACGTCACTCCTGTGTCGGCTAATCTGAGCTTTCTGCCTCTGAGCTCTCTGCTCTAGTACCCTCATTGCCCGCCTGGTCCTGGGAGGTGGTGGGTCAGGAATGCTCTCCAAGGACACTGGGTCTTTCAGCTGTCTCCACTGGTGCTTCTTCTTCTTCCTGCTGTTCCTCTTCCAATATTTCCCAGTTTCTGCCTTCTGCAGCCTCTGAACTATCTTCTGCAAAGCACTGTTCTAAATCTATACTTTCCTGTTCTTGGGAAGGTTCAGGAGAAAGGGGGGGTCCCTACCATTCCTCCTCAGTCCTGCCTCTGACACATATCCATTTTTGCCTCTGGCCCCACGCACCACTGGCATATGGCCCCCAAAAGTTTCCCCACAAGGAAAGATGTATGCCTCAGCATTTTAGCCTAGTCTCAGCATCCTTTGCATTTAAACACATTAAAAGTCTGTAGGGGGTTGGGATCCTGTTTCTCACCTAGACCTGTGTTTGGGAACAGATTACTCACCCTCATCTTCATATGGACCTATAGCTATTGGCCATTATGGTGTTATTGTTCAAGTTCTGATTCAGGGATTCTAGAAGCATGTGGTTGGACACTGTAAGAAGCAGGGCATTGGAGTAGGAGAACCTTTGGTTTGATGCAAGGGGGCTCTTTTTACATCCTTAGCTCGGTTGCCAAAGTTGACTACTGTACTTACTTTTGAAGAAAATTTGTTAAATACTCTCTGAATTTTCAATGCAGCGCCATCATTTATTATGTCAGGGTGGCAGCTAAAGTAATGAACAGTGCAAAATCATTATTGAAAAGCTCGATAATTTGATCACAAACAGAGGAATGGCTTTGAATCCCTTAGTTAATAAGATGAGAAAACAGTGCCTGAACAACTCCCTGATGGGCAGCTATGCTACGAAAAGTTGGGCACTGAACACAAAATGGTGCTATAATGTGCTCAGCCAGAGTAAGTCATTAGAGTAATCCATCTGCTGCTGCATATCAATGGTTAATTATTAAATGTTAATATTTGCCTCTGACTGATGACATCTCTTTTCTGAAATATAAAAATGCTTTTTAGAATTAACTATTGATCATTATAGCAAAAGTAGTACAGATCTTTGCTATTTGGCCATAATACACAAAATACGAAATTCAGTCCCACTGATTTCAGTGGATCTACTCTAAGCATGACTAAGTCTCAATCCTGTTGTCTTTTCTCCTAAGAAAGCTTTCTTTTTTATTATTCATTTATTTATAAGAATTTTATTCCACTCTTCATCTAGGAGGAAGAGGAAGAGGAAGAGGAAGAGGAGAAAGCTTAGGAATTTAATTAATGTCAGTTCCTGCCTTCAGGCTTGCACTCTAAAAGACATGGCACAAAAGGTGACAAGATTAGGAGTAAGAAGGAAAAAAGACAAATTCCTGCACTTTTTTTAAAATCACAGAGTTCTTTTCATAATCAGCAAGGATGATCATTCAAGGAGACAAGATAGAAATTGCAAAATGTGCACATATTGACCATTGTTGTTGTTGTTTAGTCGTTTAGTCGTGTCCGACTCTTCGTGACCCCATGGACCATAGCACGCCAGGCACTCCTGTCTTGCATTGCCTCCCGCAGTTTGGTCAAACTCATGTTCGTAGCTTCGAGAACACTGTCCAACCATCTCGTCCTCTGTTGTCCCCTTCTCCTTGTGCCCTCAATCTTTCCCAACATCAGGGGCTTTTCCAGGGAGTCTTCTCTTCTCATGAGGTGGCCAAAGTATTGGAGCCTCAGCTTCACGATCTGTCCTTCCAGTGAGCACTCAGAGCTGATTTCCTGAAGAATGGATAGGTTTGATCTTCTTGCAGTCCATGGGACTCTCAAGAGTCTCCTCCAGCACCATAATTCAAAAGCATCAATTCTTCGGCGATCAGCCTTCTTTATGGTCCAGCTCTCACTTCCATACATCACTACTGGGAAAACCATAGCTTTAACTATACGGACCTTTGTAGGCAAAGTGATGTCTCTGCCTTGCCTTGCCTTGCACCTTGCACCTTGACATCATCTTGAGACATACCTCTTATACAAGTTAATACACCCACCATATGCATCATTAGTAATTAAATATTATCTAATTTCTTCTTCCATCTTCTTCCATCTAGTAAGAAAGATCTTGCTAGAATATGTACATTAATGAGTTACCAGTCCGTACAGTAAGGAAGTAAAATCAGCAATATTCAGAAGTTATGAAGTCTACTTTTGAAGATTGGCTCCATACCATATACCACAATGATTTGTTATCTTTGTAGCTCTTCTCCCCAATGTTTTCTAGTTCATTGACACCATTTTTCAAAAACGACAGTTCCCAAAACTGTTGTTTGTAAACTGCTCTGTGATGTTTCCAAAATACATGATTGTGTGCTTCTTATTAGTAATAAGAAGATGGGCGCATGATAGAATGTTGTTTACTGATCATAGCAGAGATTACTGTGTTCACTAGCAGTTGCTGGCAATATTTCCTACCTGCTTTCTATTATTTGTGTTTATTTTTTAGTGCATCTTTGTCTTGTCTTTCTTCCATTGGAGGCCCTGGAAAACATTATGTGTCCTTCCTAGTAATTCCAGCAAGATCAAACACATCCTATGCATAACATCTGGAAGGGATAGTCTTGTTATGTTCACAAGGAGGTGCTCCTCTTCCGTCATGGGCTCTCATCCTCTTACATTGAACTCACAAGGTTCACTACTATATCAAAGATCTTCTATAGCTGCTATTTATTAAGCAGTGCTTTTCAAGCTGGAGCATTCATTTCCTCCCAATATTCAAATTTGCACTGTGAGCCAAGAACATAGTTGGATTCCAAGTTATCAGTGAATATATATTTCATCTTCTTCTGGACTGTGTTCATTTTTTCAAAGAGATAAAAGGCTCTGAGAAGGTTTTTCTTGTACACATGTGGCTTTATTTTTTTCCCCTTTGCTCAAATTGGTCTATATTATGAATGTAAAACCCACGTTGTCCAGAATGTACATTTAATTTAAAAATTCCTCTCTTTCACTTTCTATCTTGACATAACTATCTGGTATCACATGCTCAAAGATGTGCATATGTGATGTGTGGAAGGCTTTTTGGGGATCACATGACTATGACCACATTCACGCCATACATACTATGATTCCACTTTAATTCCGAGAGTGGTTTAACAATGAATCCTTCTTAGAATCATAGAATCACAGAGTTTGGAGGAACCATGAAACTCATCTAGTCCAACCCCCTGCAATGCAGGAATCTCACCCAACGTGGGGCTCAAACCAACAACCCTGAGATTAAGAGTCCTAAGTTTTCCAATTAAGAGATTAAGCTTTCCAATTAATGGGGAAGTCTGGGAATTGTAGCTCTGGGAGGGGAATAGGGGCCTCCTAATAACTCTCAGCACCCTTTACAAACTACAGCTCTCATAACTCTTTGGGGGAAGCCATGACTATTTAAAGTTGTAACATGATGCTTTAAATGTATCGTGTAAATGTGGCCCTTGAAATGAATGCCATCACAAAGAGAAACGTACCACAATTACCGGGCCAGGATACATCAAGTGCATCAACTGTAGAAGAAATGGCTTCAGTTATGCATGCCCTGGTCACATCTATTCTAGACTACTGCAGTGCTTTCTTTGAGGGGCTGTCTTTAAATACAGTGAAGCTGGTACAAAATGCAGCTTCCAGAATGTTGGTGGATATGTGATGTTTGGCATTGGTTGTTCTGATTGTCAAGCAATTTGTTTATCTATTGAATTTTGTGTTCAGTTTGAAGTGGGTTATTCGTCCAGTGGTGAGGAACCTGTCATCTCAGTTTTCATGTATTTTAATAATAATAATAATAATAATAATAATAATAATAAATTGTATACCGCCATTCATCCAAAGATCTCAGGGCAGTTCACAGCATGTATTTCATGCACTCTTCACGTGCTACAAGTTGACTCTTGCTCTCTGGACCACACTTCTGGGAATCACTTCTTCTGCAATGTGTAAGCCACCTATTAAATCACTTTTTTATTTACCTTTTCAGTAAAACACAATTTCTGGGAAAGCTCTGATCTCATCTCTATTGCTCCATGAGTACCTAATGAATGAACTCTGTTACCTAGACTAAACCATCCAAAGTCACTCACAGTGTGCTCCTTCGTGTTTTGAAAATATTCTGGTTTCTGAGCCAGCTCTACCAGACAGAAAATAGCTTGTCCTTTGGCAGAATAAAGCTTTGGTTCACATTGGGAAATGGTGTTCATTGCTCATCTGAGCTAAATTTCCCCTCGTTATTCATGTTTTGGAAGAATTTAGTCTCTGAACACAGAGAATAGTTTGCTAATGCGTGTCCTAAGCAAGTATATAACTGTTTTAATATGTGTATCAATATTCCTATTATACAATACTTTGAATATGCTTTGTTATAGAAACACAGAATAAAAATGTCATGAAACCAATGAAGTATTCACTTACCTACCGTAACAAGGTTGTTATATTTGCAACAATAAAATGGATGTGAGGAATTTCCTACACTCTGAAGTCCTTTACAAATTACATGCTAGGTATTGCTTTTATTTATATTTAAAAAGTTTTGATCTAGTAGCCTTAGCAACAGATATGATCCTGGCCTCATTTCTGTTCCACAACTTTTGGACGAACTGTTATGTTTCATTGATCCAATGCTTATTTATGACAGGCCTCACACACTGAGAAAACAGCATATCTGGAGAAACCAAAGATCTTCAGTAGTCTTTTGAGTTTGTCACTGGCAGTTTAAAAAATGTAATGGACATCTAATTATGTCATTATAGCCAGTTAATGATGAGCTGGGCCAATCCATACAATTGATTGCTTCTGTCCACAATTAAGCATGAGATCATTAAATTCTAACTCCAGGGCCTTATCAGTTGCAAGAAATGCACCTTCATGTTAGGATTTTGAAAGATCATACAACTATATTGGTGATGTGGAAAATGAGAAAGATGTCTATTAATAGGTTGCTCAAAAGCATTCCTTTCCTCCATGTTGCAGATGTTGTTATTTGCCAATATTAATATGAAATGAGTAGAATTGTACCCATCAGCGTTTCAGTTGATGAAATGTTCATGGACAATACAGTGTAAAACTCAGGTTTGTGAGCTAGTGGCTTCTTGTTACAGAGCTGTAGCTAATCATGGCTCCGTGGTAAATAGACTATCTATATTGTTATGAGTTTGTGGGTGCCAGACTCCCCCAAATTCCTGGATTCAGTAAAGTGTTAGAATTTAATTGAGACTGCTGAACATCTGGATCCAGTAACGTTTAAAATATAAGCCAGGCCAGCTTCCTCGTGAGACAATTGCTTGGATGAGGGCCATCAAGGAAATTCTTAATGATGACCCATTAAGAAAACTAAGGAGAGGAGGCTCTGTGCCAGATGGCAAATGGATAGAGCCCCTCCTTCAACTGTTAGAAGGCAAGGACAGGTGTTGAAGTAGAGTTTTAGAGTTTGCTGTGAGCTAGAGAAAGAAAAGGGTGCAGGTGGAAAAGGCAGCAAGCTCGAGAGAGGATCACAGCACAATGGTTGATATCTGTTGGAATCCAAGGCTGTGCCTATGGAAGAAGCAAGACCTTCTTGGAGTGTTAATGCTGTTAGCCCCTCCAGTGTAGGATCAGGTTGTATATATGTGTAAATAAACTGTATAGCATAAAGACACCACAGTCTCCACTGTGCCACATTCCCAAAAGGAAACATGGGTCTTGAGTAAGCATGCCTAGAACCTTTGGAATCCTGTACCACTTGAAGATTGGAGTGGCATGCAACAATATGTTTGAGTGTAGAATCGGTTTGTTGGTGGTCAAATTTTACATTTTTAGGTGCATAGTAGAAAACATCTTAAGTGTACATCTAAAG
The DNA here is from genome assembly GCF_963506605.1 of Zootoca vivipara. Classification (NCBI taxonomy): domain Eukaryota; kingdom Metazoa; phylum Chordata; class Lepidosauria; order Squamata; family Lacertidae; genus Zootoca; species Zootoca vivipara. The sequence goes on along the minus strand of NC_083279.1, from coordinate 65,330,388 downwards.
AATATGATATATGAAGTGGCTCCCAAGAAATCAATGACCACTTGAGATTTATAGCAAAAGGTTCGAGTGAGAAAACAATAGCTGATGTTCCAAATTGTCTACGTATCAGTTTGAACCTGACTGGGCTGCTTTTAGGTTCTTTCCAGTGAAGAAACAGGCTCTACTTTGGGTGCTATTGGAAGCCAAAACCTGTTCTTCTTACATAGATATCAGACTAACTTATCACCTTAGCCCTGTCTTATAGAATAATAAAAACCCGTTCTGTATAAATGGCTCTACAGTATTTCCTTTTCTTTTTCACAGATGTTATACACTGTATTGATATTTCTGTCCAGTTATCCACCATGGCTCCATGAACCATCCAGCTCTAAGATAGTGGTGAAGCTGGAACTAACCACAGGTGACCACTTTTAACCTGAACATGTAAATGGGGTCCCATTTCTTAATTTTTCACCATCTGTTTGTATGGTGGTAATGCTGGTGCTACGACCTACATTAGATTAGGCCATGATCCAGTATTAGTTCCTGACCTACCAGTTGATGACCACTAAGATAACATAGCATATAAACATTGCCTAATAATGTGTCTGTTAAGGGCCTGACCATTTTGAGTTTGAGTGAAAGCCCTTAACACAGTATGTTTCAGTTTAACAGTTTACACATGTTAAATTGAAAGGTTTTTTTTTAATCAATTGAATCTTCTATATGCTTGGTAATCCTGTCTCTGATAATGCTTTCCACCAGTTTTCCTGGAACAGCCATTAAGCTGAAAAGCCTGCAATTTCTCGGATCCCCGTTCTTAAAAAAAATGGTGTTACATTGGCCACTTTCCAGTCCTCAGATATGGAGAATGATCTTAGGGGCAAGTTACAGATTTTTGTTATGAGATCAGCAATTTCACTTTTGATTTCTTTAAAAACTCTTGTGTGAGTGCCATCTGGCCCCAGTGATTTCTTCATTTGTAATTGGTCAATAAAGCCAGAGCTTTGTCTTTTATTAGGATAGATACTATCCTATTATTTTTATCCCAGGAACTCTGGGTGGCATACATTGATGTTCCCATTTTATCCTCACAAAAAAACCTTGTGAGGTAGGGTTAGGGTAAGACAATATTATTTGCTCCTCATGGCCACCCACCAAGTGAATTTCAGGTTTAAGCAGGGACCCGGGTTTAATTCAATATTTTACCCGCTATACCACAGTGGCTTTCAAAATTCAGGAAGCAGAAGTTGAAAGATTGGGGCGAAGCAAAATGTTCTCACCCATTTCTAGCCTTGTTGCCTTTTCGTTTAGCAGAAGGAAGGGGCACCTGTGGTTCTCCAGATGGGGTTGGACTCCTGCTCTTGTCAGTATAGCTAATGGTTAGAGAAGGGTATCAGTTCTCCATCCCTGATTTAGCCAATGGAAGACATTTTATGGAACTTCCATGAGGAAGCGGATATCAGGTTAGGTGTCAATAGTAGAAATGTGGCTATCAAAAAAGTCACAGCTTTCTGGTGGCAAAAGGGGATGGGGTACAGACCCCCGGATCCTCATCTTGAACACCTGATTGGTGAGAATTCTTCTTTGTTTTGCTAGCTGTTAGATTATAGTCTGTATAGCACCTCTCTTTCTCTGATGCTCTGTCCAGCTAGAACAATACATACCTTGAGGCCTGTTCTTGAACGAATACAGCTCTTAGCAAAATCAGACAACTGTGTTATATCAATTAGAAGTTTTAAATATTTAAAGCTGTAATCAAACTTCCATTAAGGTCCATGGTAAAATCCTTTGCAGCCTTTAATAGGATCTCATTCCATCTGTTCAGCAGTTCACAAAATGGCATGTCAGCCATGAATAGGTATAAAAAGGAGATTTTGTTCTACAAAATGTGTATTGTAATGTATATATGCTATATATGCCTTAAGGTGTATAGTATTTAAAGAGGGTGGGGGACCCATTTTCCCAGTGCTCATTCTGCAATATTGTATTGCTGGGAAAATGTAATTCAATGTGTTAGCTGGAAGAAAATCATCTTGATTGCACTCAAAAGCTGAATAGCTCTCTACATGTTCCTTGAAAATCCAGAAAGGATCTCAGAAGCTATATATGTGTTGTGAATATTTGGCATCATTATCATTATCATCATTTATCCTACCACTTAAAAAGAAAGAATTTATAAAGAACACAGAATCAAAAACAAGCAATAACATCACAAATCAACTAGCATAAAAATCTAACAACAGTGAAAATTTCAAAGCAAGAGATATAAATTCTTTCCAAATGGTTACAATTTCAAAATACTATATCTGAAAATTTTGCATCTCCACCTGCATCTTTGTCATTCTTAGCATATATTGCCTCTGACAAAGGTGATCGCTTTCAGCTTTTCAGCAGTGGAATTTTTTTTCTAAAAGAAGATATAGAACTGAAGTGTAAGACGATATTCTGGCAAACAGATGATGCAGCTCAGGTAAATTATGAGAATGGCAGGTGTTGTTTAGGAGGAAAGGTGGTCATACAATGCCAATTTCTTCTGTTAGATGAATAACAGAATGTTAATGTCTTCCAATGGGCAAGAAATAGCCTATGCACACAGTTCCTGATCTACAGGAAGCAGACTAATGCTTTTAGTTAATTAGGAATGTGCAAATTACCCTGAACAGGGCAGCTGACTTCACAAGGTGTCTGAAAGCCCCAGAGTAGTTTGTATTTTAGATGCATTTATTTAGTTATGGTGCAAAGTGAATGGGGAAGTGGTGAACAATGTAGGAAGTATGTGAAGTGAAGAAAGGAGATGTAGCATAACATCCTATGAGCTTAGATCAGATAGGGTTTTTTTTTATAGCTTTCCCAACTGTGTATAAATGCAACATTCACAGAATTGTGAGGTGGTACAGTAATGCATTTGCCAACTGCAGTAATTTTCTATACATTTTTTTTTTGCTGCAGATTTGCAGAAGTTAGGCATGGGCACATCCTGTCTGTTCTGCATATTGTGTTTCAAATGCAGTGTGGTGCGTCAGCAATGCCAATGATGATGTGCATGAGACACATCTGGAATTGTGAAGCTGGATTTAGAGGTGGAGATCATTCTGCCTTACCTGCTGCATCATGGAACTGTGGGGGTTTTGTTTTTTATTGATACCATGGGTGTTAGACAGGGGGGCAGGAGGGGGCAGCTGCCCCCCCCCAGAAGCAGGGCCGGCAAAGCGGTCGTCAGAGGCGTCACGTTCTGGAGGGCGCCAAAGAAGAGGCGGAGGCTGGACGCGGTGCTCTCATCCACCCTCGCATTGCCGCGCCATGGCTGGAGCCTCTTCCCTGCCGGAGCGGCGTCCTCCAGAGCCTCTCCGGCAGCGCCGCCTCCACCATGCCGCCCTGCGCTGCGGACAGAGTCTCCGTCCTGCTGGAGCCACCCTCCAGTTGCTCCCCGCCTGGAGGGAGACGTTCCTTCTAGCCGGCTGGCTATGGGGCGGGTGGAGGGAAAGCCAGCCAAACGCTTTGCGCGGCTCTGGGGCTTTCTCTCCGCCTGCCTCACAGCCAGCAGGCTAGAAGGAACGTCTCCCTTCTCCCTGGCTGGCTGTGGGGTGGGCGGAGGGAAAGCCCCAGAGCCGCGCAAAGCGTTTGGCTGGCTTTCCCTCCACCCGCCCCACAGCCAACCAGGGAGAAGGGAGACGTCCCTTCTAGCCGGCGATCGTGGAGGGGGAGGAGGGGGTCGGAGCAGCCCGATTTTGGGCTGATCCTGGCGCCCCCTCGCCCCTGAACGACCATGGCTTTCCTTGCCCCACTGTGGCCCCGCCCCTCCCATGCCTTGGTCCCGCCCCTTGCCCCTTGCCCCCCCTAATTTTGATCTTGGCTACGCCCCTGATTGATACACCTCCATGCTGTACTAAAATTTAAATGTCAGCAAGGAACTGTATGCTGGGCTGGAATGCCCCCCAAATTTCATCATGCAGAATGACGATACAAAACTCTAGCAATATAAAGCATATTTAATGCACATGACCTTCCCACAAAGAATATTGAGAACTGTAGTTACCCCTCACATAGCTACAGTTCTCAGCATGCTTAACAAGCTACAGTTCCCAGAATTCTTTGGAGGAAGCCAGTGATTTCAGTGGGTGGTATTCAATACAAGGGGATTCTTCTTCTTCTTCTTCTTCTTCTTCTTCTTCTTCTTCTTCTTCTTCTTCTTCTTCTTCTTCTTCTTCTTCTTCTTCTTCTTCTTCTTCTTCTTCCCCCAGCAGTGCTCCCCTCAGGCTACCCCCAAATTTGCTTCAGAGGGCTGGGGAAAACCCAGATCAGATTTAGGAACTCCACAGTCATACCCTCCAACATCCTGCTGATCAAAATTGGGATGCTCAATTTTGTGTCCTGAGCTTTTGTGGGAGCCAGCTGATTCGCGCAATAGTGCGAGACCCGAAAATGGGTGTCTGGCACTCAGGTGCAAGTTAGCTAACTCACACCAGAGTGTCGTACTAAAAAAACATTCCAGGGTCCAATCAGAAGCTGGAATGGCTTCTGTAATTCTATGATGTCCCACTCAACTCAGGACAGTTGAGAGGTATGCAGAAGAGAAGGAGAATATTCTGTCATGCAATGAAAAAACCCTTCCACTTTAATGTTCGCCTTAGCGCTACGTTGAATAGAACCCAATGTGCTTCAAGTGTTCAGTGTTTATGCAGCCTGAATTTTTACTTGACATGGAACCTGAACAACTGACTACATATTCCTATCCTTGGTGTGTGCAGTGATAGATATAATAAAAGGATGATTTATGTGTGTCTCCATCAATTCCTTACAGGCCTTCTGAAATATACTCGGAGTCAAGAGTGAATTTCATGCTCTTTATTCAGCTCATAGTCATCAAGGAGGAGAACACCTTCCTTGCATCAAATTCTGTCATTAAAGCAGACACTTTTCTACTCTTGCCACTCAGAGAGGCAGAGAATTTTCAAAAGCAAGATGCACAGCTAAGACAAACAGAGGCCTGCATTTCTCTCTCTCTCTCCTTCATTCACTTGCAGTGCCAGCGGAAGAGCTTTTCACAGCCTATGTGAGCATCACGGGAGCTTCCATGAGTCACTGAGCTGAACTAAGCTGGATGCTTCAGCCCTGGGAATTGAGCAGCCTGCGTGTTAACAGGCAACACTCCCTTCTGTTTTGATGTTTTGGTGGTGTCGTGATTGCTACCGCTTTCTTGCAGTCAAAACATAAATTTGTCATAACTTTGAGCCCACGAAGACTTAATTGAAATAAATCAGCCATGACCACTCAGGGCCAATTGTGACAGTGAGGCCAGAGTAATGGAACATTGTAATTAGGTGCCTTTACACGATAGTCCGCCCGAATCGCTCCACACAGATTGGGCTGCAGCCGGTTGCCTAAGTAAGTATTTGCACGCAAACCAGTGATATTTGATCCACCTCCGTGTCAAGTGCTTCCATAACTTTAAATATTAAAGAAGTCGGGAGTCTCCAGTGGATTTCAGTCGGCGGTTAGATTCAGATTTTATTATCAGCAATGGGTCTATAACAAGTCTGAACTGTCCTCTTGGATTAGCTATGCCTCACTAGGCATCTGCTCCACTTATTACATTTCCCCCTGCAGTGACTGAAAATGGAAGAGGCCGTCTGCAGGCTCTGACTTGCTCTTGAAGCTGGCTGCATTGAAGGCTGCTCACGTGGCCAGTGTTTTCTTAAGGCCTGGGAATTATTTTTACATGTGATGGCAAACCAAAAAGAAGTGAAATGGTAGAAACTCTCCCTGCCCACCCCTACTTTTAAATTCATAGGTTTGTTTGAATTCTCAGTGGGAAAACTGGATTGTTTTGTTCAGTGCCTTTTTCGTTAAAAAAATGTTTAGGGATACTCTCATTTTCCTACTCTTATTGAAATCCTGCCCCTCAATGAGGACGAACTTAGATCCGCAAAGTGTTTAGGGGTATGCGTACCCCTGCATCCCCCCCAGAAAAAAAGCACTGGTTTTGTTCAAAAATATAAATCTGTAAAACCTTAAATAACAGTGTTATTTTAAGGGCAGAACAGCAGGAATTGTAGCTACCCGGAAATACGTTGGGTATAAAGAATTCTTTGCAGGGTAAAACAAGAAACAGACAGGTCTCTGTTCTCTAGAATATTACTGTATTATTATTATTATTATTATTGTTTTTAAAAAAGGCAACTGGAAACACACCAGATGATGGGGAAGGATAGACAAGGGTGGTAGTGGAAGAATGTGAGGTCAGTTATCAGAGCAGTTATATTTAGATTTTGCTGTGGGAAGCTGTGGTTTTTGCAGGGGCAGTTTCAGTGGTGTGCTGGTGACGGCAAGAGGTTGAGAGGTTGAGAGTAGATTCTCTCACCCTTTTGTATTTCAACCCTCATAACAACACAGTGAGGTACAGGTTAGGCTACGATAAAGTGACTGACCCAAGATCACCCAGTAAGCTTCACAGATGAACCCACCAAATCGGCACACTCCAAACTGCCTTTGGATCGCTGGCACAATTTTGTTCAAAAGAAATAAGTGCAAATGAGCAAATGCTTGACAGCTTAAGTATTATTGCCTGGGATTTGGAAAATATGTGAAATTCTAAACATTTGTCCTTAGTAGTCAAAATAACACTTGCATGTTTATTGAAATATTTATGTGAGTTGGTCCGTTAATTGCGCTCATGATTAACGTTAAAGGAGCCTGCAGGTGAAATCCAGGGTTTATGAATAACAATCTGTTATTATCTGTATTATTAAAATTTCTCATAAAACGTTCTACTAAATATTAAAATACTTCATTACTATTAGGGGAAGGAGTAGAAACAAAAACAGTAGCTGGTTTCTGTAACAACTGCAAACATCAACAATATATCTCATATGGCCAATATCTGTGTCAGGATCATGTGTCATCAGAATAAGGAGGAGCTTCTTCCTGCTGAGGCAATGAAAATCTAAATTAATTAGATCAATAAATCCATCATGGGGAAAAATGTTTTTCAGCACGTTAATTAGCTTTGTGACAAATGACTGGATTTTTAAATGGTGCCTAGTTTCAGACCAAAACGAATTTGCATCTTTACAAAAGTACAAGATTAAATAGCAAGGGATTTTTTTTAAAAAAACACTGTTGACCATAGAAAAAAATAGGGTAGTCATGCACCTCAGTTCTTTTGGCACCGTAATGGAATGAAACATACGGTATTATGATGAGGATTGGGGAAAGTCCGATACAGAGCTGATTTAGGGTGGTGACACACAATTCTTTTTAAAAAGGAAGATAAAGGTGGCGTTCACATGAAAGTCTCTTTCAGACCTGCCTGGAGATGCCAATGGATCGGACCTGGAATCTTCTGCATGCAAAACTGCTGCTCTACCACATAGTTATGGCCCTTCCCTTCCTGTAATGGAATTCCATGGAATTTCCTCAATATACAATATTCTCTGTTTCCATTGGGGCTGCAATGTTCTGAATGTACGATTCAGAACATAACAACCCTGATGAATGGCCTGAATTGGAGCTCCAGAAGGTCGGGCAAGCGCTTTGCATACAGGAAATCCCATTGTGTGGTTCAATTTTAGACGTCACCAGGTAGGGCTGGGGAACACTCCTGTCTGAAGCCTTGGAGAGCTGCTGCCAGTCAGTGTAGACAATACTGAGCTAGATAGACTAATGATCCAGCTCTGTATAGGGCAGCTTTCTATGTTCCTATGATGTGCACAGGAAACTGCCTTGTATTTGAAGCTTCTCCCATATCAAACTAACAGTTTAACAAAGGAATGTTCATCTTCCCTTACTTGTATATAGACTGTGGCCTGTTGCTGTCTTGACTTAAATAGTCTTAAATAGGGCTATTTTATGTTACATGCATACTTTCCTTCTGATAGACTGGATTGATATTGTATTTATCTATGCATTTTTTCAGCTATTCTACATCCAGAGAATACCCAAGCGACATGCATAAAAGAGAATATAAAGCATAATGCAGATCATAAAACAGTATTAAAATGTTTTAAAAAATGTGTGGCTGAGTAGTCCTATCTTTGGGCAGGAAGTTAAGGGTCCAATCCATTTCTATTCTTCAAGGGACAATCTCATCTTTGATATCAACTTAAATATTTGGATAAATGGATGCATTTTCTAGGTCTAATGTTGTAGCAATAAAATCATTAGCTTGGACGTTTTAAAATATGGAACATATTCGGATCAGCAGGGTCTAGATTTAGCATCAGTAAAATCTCCAGGTTGCTTGAATGTGCACTGAAGATAAATTATATAAGGGCTTTATATGTGGGCTTGGATTGCAGACAACTCTTCAATGGGAAAGGCCATAAAATGAGGTTGTATGAAGTCTAAGGAAACTGAGAATGAAAACATTGGATGGAATTTAACATCACACTATGATGAACAAAGTCTGTGCAAGTACTGCAGCATGCCAGAAAGAACCAACACCCATCTTCTCCTGCTGCACACGGTTCTGGGAATTTTCCTAACTTATCTAGAGCCAATTTTAAGGGATGCACAGGGAGAGGAGAGATGGGGGAAATATTTGTTGCATAAGTGGAACCCCATGCTTAGGGTTTCTGCTGATAGGACTCTTTAGATGAATCCTGCCCATTGTGTTATATTCATCTAACTTTTAACCAGAGTAGACACATTGAAAATAATGGACCCAAGTTAGTAAAGGTCATCCATTTCAGTAGTACTACTCTGAGTAGCAGTTAATTGACTACAACCCATTGGATTGCATCCAACATTAAACAGAGTAAACCCCTAGAAATGAATAGACACGACTAAAAAACAATTCCTAACCCTTGACTGGTGGTGGGATAGCTTGATGGATTGGTGCAGCGACCATCACATCCGCAGCCCTGATGCTTGTGCCATTTAGGGCAAAAGAAGGAGGAGGATCAGGCCCATTGTCTTCATGCCATCCAGTGGATTCTGTTCTGGTCCAGTTTCACCCTCTTCTGCGTGTCCTGAAACTACCACACACCCCCATTTTGGGGGTTTCTGCTGGTTGCTGGTGGCTGGGATATTGCTGGTAGTAGCTTCATCCACCTGTTTTGGGGGCACATGCTTGCCTTGTTTTGAATAATCTTGTAGGTACCAATCAAAACCCTACCCACACACTAGGTTGTAGTGATTTAAATATATAGAAAGCAGTCATTTCCCCCCTGTATAAAAAGGACAATGGAAAAGCTAGCTGTCTGTTCCATTGTGGTTTAGAGAAGAATAAGAGGTGTAAAACAAAGGGGGGGGGGGCCACAGGGAAAATGCAGGCACATTGTACTTTTGTGTATTACTAAAACTGCTAAACAGCATTTTCAACGTGCATATTAAGGACACTGAAAAATGAAAACTCATAAGGTAGTATATTGGGAAAAGATCTTATGTATTTAGAACTTATTGTTCTAAAATGCAATTGCTCCCAAGACACACTGTGGACTACATTTCTAGCCATTTATCACAGAATTTTATTATTATTATTATTATTATTATTATTATTATTATTATTATTGCTACTGTGGAGTTGGAACGGTTTCAAGGATCATACGGAAAATTCTAGATCTGGGATCAAGAAATACCTTTCCCCACCAGTGCAGATTAACACACACACACACACACACTGAAGTTGGTTTTCTTCTTGTTAAAATATATATAGCCGCAAACGATGTTGTTTCCACCCCACAACCTTGATTTACCTGCTGTAGTTTAGTTTCATTTTCAAATTAGACGGCATTTCTCGCTGGGTTTATTGTGTGTTCTAATAGCATTTATGTGAGGGGTTTTTATTCGGAGAAGCAAGGCAGGCAAATAATTCAGAGTGCCATGCCTGTCTTGCTGAACTCTCCCTGGTTTACTGCATTATTAAATATTGCATAAATTATTCAAAGTCCTTTATATCAAACAATTTCTTTCCTTTGCAAACAGCACCATCTCAACCAACGGGTATTAAGCCCAAGACTCCCTCCCTTTGCCCCAACATCGCGGAAACAGCTGGCTGCCTTTTGCTCCCCCCCTCCTTTCTGTTGGGATGGGTGGAGACTTGGCTGATGTATGTGGCTAAAATAAATGCATATAACACGAACTGCAAAACAACACATCTCCTGCTGAAATGCCAGCAGCCGGCATGTAATCCAGATGCTAGGATCCCAAGCGAGCTCTGCTTGGTGGACCTGTCAAAGATGGCTCTGGCGAGGGTTGTGAATCCGCAAGCATCATTCCTTAGCAGCTGAGATGGCAACCTGAGCCTCTGCTGAGAGGAAAACAAAGGGAATGTTGATGCCACATAATAGGCAAGCTCTCTTGGTGGATTGTTTCATTAATCCACGTATTATGTCTTTCCCCTTAAGATTCTGGCCCTGCAGATGTTGGGTTGTCTGACCAGCTTTTCGCACACAAGCAGACCTACGAATCCCCCTCTGCCCTGGTAATAGTTCCCAATGCTTGTGTATAACTGCTGGGACAATCTGCAAAACGCAAATGTTAACGATGCCGGGGGAACGGATGAAGGGTATTTAAAAAGCACTTTACAGAATTGACATGCTCGTATTGCGTATATTTATATGTTCTCGGTGCTTTCCTCCCTTCTCCTTCTTGAGCCTTGCACATGTTCTGAATACTGTGTGACTAGATTAGACACACCGCTCTGAGCAGTTTAAGGAGGCCTGAGAATTTCTCAATCTATACCATGAATTCCATTCGGCCGAGCCTCCCCCTTCCCTGCCCCATAGCAACAGCGAGGAGACGAACTCAATAGCAAGCAGAGATATAAGGAAACAGATGAATAATGGGCCCTTAAATGAAAAGGGGTGTTCTTGTGAATTGATGTTTGGGGAGGGCTAGGGTTGAGAATATATATATATAATCTCATGTGAACATACACCTAAATCCTTGTGAGTATAAAGGATCACATTGTGTCTATAGTGTAGAATTCTGAGCTTTATGTTTTACAGTATAAGCTCTTGAGCTGTGGAAACAAATGAAAAAATTAAAACTCAGCATAAACAATTAAAAACACAGGCAGAAAAAGAGGATTGGCTTATGGTTCTATCTTGCATGTTTCCACGCAAACAAAAAAGCAATGCCCAGCTTGTTTTTCTTAATATAATAAATAATTTTTCACCTTTCCACCGGGTGCACAAGAGAGTTTACACTTAAAACTCTCTCACACAAAAAATAACATAATAAAACTGGCAAAGCCTCAATTCTCTAAAGTATCAATATCAGACAATTCCCCCAAAGAAAGCAGAAGCGCAAACAAGAAGAAGTTACTCCAGAGGCTCAAGAAGATGGAAAAGGCTTGGCCAACTTCCAAAAGGTTCACAGGGATGAAGCCAGGTAAGTCGCTTGGGGGAGAGCATGCCTTAATTTTTTGTGCCACTACCTAAGAGACCCTGCCTCTAGCAGAAGCCAAACTCACATCAGCACTGGTCTTGTTCGGCATCCTTCTCTGTAGATTGTACCTGGCTAGAACACTAGTGAGGGAACTGCCTCATGCAACAGATGCTATGCATGTGTGAGATAGTGATGGCAGCCCATGCAGCCATTCAGCTCTACTGCACCATATAAGTTAGCCTGCTGCCCTCTGGTGCAGTGGAGGACCAGAGCCGAAGTCTGATTCAGCTGCCAATCCAGTTGACTTCTGTATGTGAAATGGAGTGGTGGGGGCAATGCTATCTTGTATTTTGCCTCAGGTGGCAACATTTCTTAGATCAGCCCTGTGCTGGTCTATTGTTACATGCAGCTGCAGTGTAATACATCCTTTGCCTTCCACCCCGGCCACTTGTAAATCTAGGTTTGCCCTGCCTGTGAATTGGCCTTCCTCTTCCTGCAATACATTTGAAAGGGATTATTTTGTATTCTGGTTCATTCCTCTCTCGCATTGTGGGTTTGAGGGACAGTGTTTCATTGTGGGAAGACATAGAATCTCTATTCGTAATGTGGAAATGAAGTGTAAATAGTAGTGGTACCACAGTCTGGACTCCAAAAACCTAGGCACTATCATTTTCATATTATGCAAATCAGTTCCCCTTCACTCAGAGTTAAATTACAGGGGGTTGATCTCCAACCTTCCCAAGTTGTTGTCAGGGGATTTAGCCATTCCATGTAATTACTTTTGTTGTTTAAACTGGTGAGTTCAGAAAACAAATAAGGCTTTGTCAATAATATTCAGGCGCCTCAGTCAATATTCTTTTGTCAGAGGGAAAGGTTCATTAAGGAAAGAAAACACTTGAGTTCCTCCATCTTACCAGCTCACGAAATGGAAGCATCGATTTTAACAAAGATGGCAAGGCTGCCACGAAACTTCAATATCTGGCATCTGGAAATATCAGGCTCTTATTCAATAGAAAAACGTCTCTCACTTGCTTGCGGTATTGTTTCTTTAAAAAATAAAATAAAATAAAAATAGACTGTTTCTGCCAAGTTTAGCAACTGGGAATTCTAGTGGGATCCTAATGGCTTATGCATCTGCAAAACATTGCTGTAACTACATATTACTAGGTAGTTTTGTTCCCAGGTTTTTACAGTGAAATCTCCCCTCCTCCCAATGACATTTACTGTTTAGAATGACTTTCTAAAAATAAAAATAGGCTTTCATAATGAAACTAAACTGGGGGAGGAAATCATTTCCAAATAACAGAACTGATCCTTCATTTATTATTTGCAAGCCTGGAGGAACGACATAGATTAAATACAGGAAATCTTTTATTTGTTCATATTTGTTATGAGTTGTAGGACAAGACAAACATGCTCCCCCCCCCCAATCTCTCAAGTTTGTATATCTAATTGAAGTTTTGTTGAATAATGAGTGGCTTCAGTAATGGCTTGGATTATTAATTAGCTTTAGGGTACATGGCTATCTCAGGTCTGTCATTTCTCCTCTCACAACTGGCCAAGTGTCAGGGGTAGCTGCAAATGAAATGCAAAGAGCTGCCACAACACCTAGGTTGCTTGGTGGCAGTGTCAAGTGGCAGATTTTGGCAAGGGCATGCAAGATTTCAGTGAGAACCTGTGACACCCTACTGGAAATTGGTGCCAATGTCCAAGCTGCTTCTCTGCCAGTGGGCAGAGGCAATTTTTTGGGGTGGGGGTGGCACTCACAGGGTCACTGCCTCAGAGGAGTCTGCTGCCCAAGATGGCTGCTTCACCCTGCCTCATGGGTGTGCCGTTCTTCCCAAGTGTACATTCTGCAATAATATTCCTTTTAGTTTTGTTCCTAAATATTTCAGTCTATGGGAATTTCACCATGATCCAGAGTTCTATGGAGCTTCCCACCTGGTCTACGTGCTTGCTTCCTGGAATTACTTTAAGCATGCACTAAGAATTTGTTGTACTCTGTAGAGCTGTTGTGCTTGGGAAGATCATCTTACTGAAAGCAATGTGATTGTTGACACTGGGCTTTGGGTCAGAGTGTCAGCTACAATCCTATATGCATTTAGTTGCTCATAGCACCCATTAGAATCCATGTGACATAGATATAAAAACACATAAGTGTAATTTTTGCACTGTAGCATAACAAATATGTTGAATTCTATGCTCTTAAGAACTTCGAAAAAAGATGCACGTAGAACTAGAAATTGGATGAAATGAATGGTTCCTGCAAGGGCCAAATAGGTTTTTTTGGGGTGTTAACATGTTACATTCAATGAGCGAACAATCAAGGTACCTGTGAGCACAAATAGCTGAGCTGAATATTCATACAGTTATTCACACGTGCGCTCAATGAGTGTATAGTCTGTGTACACTATAGTTGAGGTGCACAAATCAAGCGGACACCTTTTCACACAAATACTTGCACGTATGCAGAGATCACTGAACACAGGTAAATCATATGTTAGCCTGTACCTGTGTTCAGTGTATCATAAGAGCAAATGTGCACTGAACACAGGTACAGGCTAACATATGAGTTACCTGTGTTCAATGTAACATAAGAGCAAGCCTTTAATTTCAAATGTAGGTATGTAACAAATGCTACCTTACTTCTTACCTTAACTCTAGTTTTTCTTAGTCTGAATGTTAAATAAGAATTATTTACGTAAATTAGATTGCATCCCTACTTGGTAACTACATTACTATTAAATATTTCCCACTTAATATTTCCCACTTAAGTTATATTTATCACCGGTAGTTATATTTACTACCGGTAATTCATAGATTTAGTTTATTTAATAGATGTTTAATTATGTTTAATGTTTTAATGAGGGTGAAAGAGGAGAGCGCAAAATATGGTCTGAAGCTCAACATAAAATAAACTAAGATCATGGCCACTGGTCCCATCACCTCCTGGCAAATAGAAGGGGAAGAAATGGAGGCAGAGAGATTTTACTTTCTTGAGCTCCATGATCACTGCAGATGGTGACAGAAGTCACGAAATTAAAAGATGCCTGCTTCTTGGGAGAAAAGCAATGACAAACCTAGACAGCATCTTAAAAAGCAGAGACATCACCTTGTCGACAAAGGTCCGTATAGTTAAAGCTGTGGTTTTCCCAGTAGTGATGTAGAAGCCTTCCCATGAAGAAGGATGATTGCCAAAGAATTGATGCTTTTGAACTATGGTGCTGGAGGAGACTCTTGAGAGTCCTGTGGACTGCAAGAAGATCAAACCTATCCATTCTGAAGGAAACCAGCCCTGAGTGCTCACTGGAAGGACAGATCCTGAAGCTGAGGCTCCCATACTTTGGCCACCTCATGAGAAAAGAAGACTCCCTGGAAAAGACCCTGACGTTGGGAAAGATTGAGGGCAGTAGGAGAAGGGGACAACAGAGATGGTTGGACAGTGTTCTTGAAGCTACCAACATGAGTCTGACCAAACTACGGGAGGCAGTGGAAGACAGGAGTGCCTGTCATGCTATGGTCCATGGAGTCACGAAGAGTTGGACACAACTAAATGACTAAACAACAACAACAACAAAATAGATGTTGTGTTGGATTGGGAGACCCAACTCTCAGCCTAACCTACCTTGGATAAACCTACACTGAGGATAAAATAAGTCCATGGGCACAACTCCTGACGCCACTTGCTGGCAGTAGATCAGCCTTCCCCACTCTCCTTGTACTTTGGACTACAGTTCCCATAATCTTTGAGTATTGACAATTCTGAATGGGGCTGGTGGGTGTTTTAGTCCAAAACATCTAGAGGGAAGCATGTTGGGGAATGTTGAGCATTCATGTTGAAGCATGTTGAGCCTCAGCTTTTGAGGAGTAGCTAAAAATACAGCAACATATTTTCAGATTTATTGGGGGAAGGGATCTCTCTGAAAATTCTGTGAAACCTACCCAGAGAGATCAACTCACCTTATGACCACGTTGTTCCTAAGATTGTTATCTTATACATCACATTATTAGGCTGATTCTGTTTTGGTTCATTAGTGAAATCAACAAATATGAAGATCAGGAATGCCAAAGTAGCACTGGGAATTTAAATGCATCAGATGCATCCCTGGGAACATGTCCTTTGCAATAATGCTTGTGCATGAACTGTTCACTATGGCTTACTTATGCTTATTATGAGCGTTGGATTTTAGCATGTTTAACACAGTCCAGAGACCTACTGGGGACAATAGCAAATATATGATTTGCTGCATCTTATATTTCCTACTTTTTGTTTCTAATAAATGTGTCTGCATAGACAGGCGAATAAAAAAAAAAGACAGTGTTATTTCTGAGGTGAAAATGAATGCTAGCATGGGTCTCCACAATTAATAGTGACTAGTGACAGCTTCAATTTAGTTCCATTGTGAAAGAGATTCCAGGCTGCTGAGCAGAATAAATGGAATAGAATTAAACAGGGATTTTTGTTGTCCGCTATCCTGTATTTTACCTATACTTTCAAATAGAGCACATTCATTCATTATTGCCCAGTGCTCAACCCATTTAAGACGATTTAGACTTATTCTGGTCCAGTCTTGTTTAGGATAAGAGAGGATGAAATTAAACAGGACTAAACTGGTACAATAAGCCTATTTTCTTAAATGCATTTGGAGAGTAATTTGGATCAACAAAACTGCAAATGTTTTAGATTGGCTAAGCGTCTTATCTCATTAACATTGGAGGATGGGCACAGAATGTGCTTAGCAAAACCAAGAAAGATCTCAAACAATAAAATTCTTAGCAAGTCTCACTGAATTCAATAAAGCTTACTTCCAGCTGTGCAGCAGCCTGAAACACTCCAGGTGAACTGGACCTAAAGAAAAATGAGCAGGGCAATCCCATATACATCAGCTTGGGTGTTAGTCCCATTAAGTTCAATGGGACTTATTCCCAGGAAAAGAGCCATTAGGTTGCAGCCTGTATCTTTCAGTCAAAGTAGTGGCACATTCAATACATACATGGAGTTCTTATCCTCCTTCAGGATGCAGTTGGGTATGTTGGTGGCCCTGCTCGTACCTGGTCTGTGTATTCTCCAACTCCTGAGCTCAGTTGCTGGTGCAGGAGCACCTTTCCCAAGCTGGTGGCCTCCAGAAATGGGTGTGGCTGCACTCCAAAACTTCTGAAGGGCAGCAAGTTGGGGAAGGTTGTATTAGAACCTAACATGCAGCAACCTCAACTCCCATCAGATTAATTAAAAAAATACATCTTCAGTGGGAGAGCAGAGATTAGTGTGCTAAAGCTTCACCACCCTTGTCATTCTCCGTGAGTTGGAGGAGGCACTTCTGAAGCAGGGAGCCTGCCATAGTCATGGCTGTTCAGCAAGCAATCCATAGTACAGGAGGCGGCTTGCTTCAGACGTTTGTCCTCCAATTCATAGAGGGTGATGTGGAAGTATGGGTGATTCTCTCAGTTTTGATTCCCCCCCCCAGCTTCTCATTTTTTCAGTCATAAGTTCAGTTTTCCACACTGTTACATCAACGGGCTAAAAAAAAAAAAATCCCTTAAAATAGTACAGTTGTGAGTGCTATTTTCTCAGAATACATGCATTTTAATTCACCACAGTGTATACATTTTTGAAAACAACTTTGCCAGAAAGCTGCATTTGGGGGCCCATAGTTGCCAACCCCTAGGGGCTGAGGCACTTTGCCCGCCCCCATGCCCAATGCCCAGTGCTCAGAGGGTGGAGGAGGGCGAACATGAAACTGGGTGTGGCACAGCTTCAGTAGTTGGTGGCTCTTCCTCCTTCTGCTCCTGTCTCTAGCTGGGGCAGCTTCTCCCGTCTTTCTCTTGCACAGCAAGGGGGAGGGAGAGGATGGGGGCCGCCGGCTACTGGGGCCATGCTGCCACCATGTTCAGTTATTTCCCTGGCTCCTCGTGACATCGTGCGTTTGACATCAGGATGTTGCATCAGGCCCCCACAACCTTATTTAGTAGTTGGTGCCCTGTTCAGGCCTTTCTTATGATCAACAAACATGCGACTAAATAGTTACCAGACTCTGGAGTTCGCCAGAGTGTTTCATGGGGCTTAATATTAAGCAAAGCAGAGGGTGGGAAAACTGGTTATAAAGGCTTTCTTGGTATGAGTCTTTCAGGTGGAGCGCAGAAAGAGGTATGAAGGTTAATAGGTTAGACCAGGCTTCCCCAAACTGCGGCCTTCCAGATGTTTTGGCCTACAACTCCCATGATCCCTAGCTAACAGGACCAGTGGTCAGGGATGATGGGAAGTGTAGTCCAAAACATCTGGAGGGCCGAAGTTTGGGGGTGCCTGGGTTAGACACTCCTAAGAGCCATACAGATTTCAGGTTGTGCCCAGGAGAAAGAAGCTAGTAATGGCTGGTTCCCAATTTTTTGAAATATGAAATCCAGCAGTTATCCAAATATGACTCCAGCTACTTTTTCTCTACCCCCTCTCCATTCCAGTGTTACTTAAAATCCAACTCTGGAGAACTCTTCACCAGACACCTTAAGCGAGCCCCCCCCTAATTTTATGTTAATTTTTAAATTTATCCTGTTTCCCTCTTGCATCCCTATTTCACGCCCTTAGAAACCACTGTGTTCAGCAGTTTATAAATGATTTAAATAAATAAATGAACTCAAAGGAATACTTCCTGTTTTGCAGGATTTCGTTTGATCCGAATTAGAGTATGTCCTGTCAATGGGTTTGGGGTTGTTTACCTTATAGACCAGGACAGGCTCTTCTGCTTTCTGTAGCCCAAACCTCTCTGATTAATTTCATGCTGCCTCATCCATTTCCACATGGAGATTATGCAAAGCAGTGTGTAGATCTGCTTACTGCGTTATGATGGACAACATCTGACCTCCCTGAAATGGCTCTGTCAGGGTTTGCCTACATACTTAATTAGATTTACAACACAAGCCTATGCATTTCTGCTAAGAAGTAAGTCCTGCTAAATTCAATGAGATTTACACCCAGGTAAGGATTTACACCCAGGTAAGGGGACCCAGGTGGCGCTGTGGTTAAACCACTGAGCCTAGGGCTTGCTGATCAGAAGGTCGGCGGTTCGAATCCCTGTGATGGGGTGAGCTCCCATTGCTTGGTCCCAGCTCCTGCCAACCTAGCAGTTCGAAAGCACGTCAAAATGCAAGTAGATAAATAGGAACCGCTACAGCGGGAAGGTAAACGGCGTTTCCATGTGCTGCTCTGGTTCGCCAGAAGCAGCTTTGTCATGCTGGCCACATGACCTGGAAGCTGTCTTCGGACAAACGCCGGCTCCCTCGGCCAATAATGCGAGATGAGCGCGCAACCCCAGAGTCGGTCACGACTGGACCTAATGGTCAGGGGTCCCTTTACCTTTACCTTTAAGGATTTATAGGGATTAGGCTGTTAGGGTTTGAATTCTGTTTGCAGGTATTAACTTTTGTGGGACTTACTTGCAGTTACGTAACTTTTGGCAGCCTTCCAGACTCATTCCTTGATTCCCACCCCCCACCCCTCATGTTGACAGTGACCTAAGAATGTCATCAATGGTAACCAGCAGAATCTACAGAGGCTCCATTTTCCACATGTTCCCAGTGGTCTGTGTCATTTTCACAACACATAATAAGCACGTTCACGTTGATATATATTGCCAAATCACCTGAATGTGTTGTTTTAAAGATCCAGGACATTCCATTCCTAGCGCTAATTGATGGGGAATATTAGCTGTAAAAAAATATAAAAATCAATCTAGCTTACTTTATACAGACATGAAGTTATTATTCAATACCTGTAATCTAAGGACACTGATAATTCTGCACGGTGCTGAGCACTCTCCTACCATATCGATTTTGCTAAGAGCCACCGCTCTACTGTGAAGGTTTGTGCCCCTGGAGTAATATGCCTATCAATACTGTCCTGGAGTCAAAATTTATGTTTGGTGAACACTTGACTGAACTTCATTTTGGACACAGCATGTTCTTTCTGTAAAGCTCATGGTACATGCCTCCATAAAGTAGCAGTTACTATAAAAAGGTACTGTGGCGGTAAAGACTTTTATAGTCCTTACAGCTTTTGTCTAATGCCAAAATGAACAGTAGATTTATTGTAATGGCTAGTTATATTAGGGAGCCATTGTTTCTGTGTTTAATTATCTGTTAAATGCAGCCAAGCCTATACTCATGCCAAAACATAACACTGTTGCGCTCTCTTTCTCTCTCTCTCTCTTCCTTACTTCTCTCTCTGCTTCCCTGAGTTGGGTACTCTTCTCCAACAACAACAACAACAACAACAACAACTTTATTATTTATACCCCACCCATCTGACTGGGTTGCTCTAGCCACTCCAGGAGGCTTCCGACACATATAAAAGCACATGTAAAGAAATAAAAGTTCAAAAAACTTACAAGTATTGTTTATTACAAGAAACTAGAACACAGTTAACATTTGCTTTTCATTTTGAAGTAAAACATACACTGCTAGCTACTCTGCAATGTAAGAACACCACTGATTTGACCTCAAGGTGTGAATTGTGATTTCAAATGAGAAGGAAGATGCCAAGGCAATACTTTAGCAAAGGTTTGTAATAAGCAACAAGTGCATAATACTTAGCCTGTTAACAACTGGAGTTCAGCTGAAATACATCCACCAAAGGTGGATCTACACTCATGGTTTATAACGTTAAGGAAGGGTTAAGGAATGATTTTCATAATGTAGATGGACACATTACGTTTTGCTTGTAACATTAACAATGTGTTATTAAAATGTCGAAACAAAATAAAAAGAATTCCTTCCAGAAGAAGTGTGCCACGCACACGAAAGCTCATATCAATGACAAACATAGTTGGTCTTTAAGGTGCTACTGGAAGGAATTTTTTAATTTTGTTTCGACTACGTCAGACCAACACGGCTACCTACCTGTTATTAAAGTGTAACACCAGAGGGCACTGCACAGCAACCAGGAACCGGCAATAGGGAAACTGTGTTGTTACAGGCAAAACAAGGTAAGAAACGTTCTTCAATTTACTAGTATGCCCTGTGATGTTTTAGAATGATATATATAATAGCGTTCTAATAATGTTTAAATGGCCAGTGTCGATTCAGCCTGAGATGCTTAGGTTAATGTATATGGTTGCTTTCTTGTTTGTCCCTTGTGGTATTACATTGTTTCTCCTATATTCCTGGCCCACATGTCTGCAGATGGCAGCCCAAGAATGAAAGAAGAGCAAGACCGCCAGCGCTTTCCCAGGGGCAACTTGGGCCTTGCAGCCCACTCAAGGAGATCAGGTTTCCTGTTGCAGACATTCAGCCCCAGACACATGGGGAAGGGACTGCAGAAATGGTGAGGAGATGTGAGAAGCCTTATCCCTGTTGTCGCTGAACTATGATTACTGTTATGTGTGTGTGAGAGAGAGACAGAATGAGTGAATAGAACTGATATGTATGTTAAATCCACCGCTTTAACTAATCACATAATTCATGTGGAACCATCTGAGCCCTTCAGATTTGATCACATTCTTTTCTGCAGGCAATATACCTGCAGAACTTATGGTTCCTGACTTTCCCCAATTGCATTGTCCAGGTTCAGAAGGCTTACGCGAAGGCTATGCATTCAATCTCTATGCTCCTGAGACCAATCTAAATAAATAACCAACATTAAGGTCATATTGGTGAAAGACATAACACCAGCAACTGAAATTATAGGTCATTTCACCCCATTGAGTTTTATATTAGTGGTCTTCATTAATTCTCCTGTAGAATTTTGCCTTGGAAAAAAACAAAAGTACCCTATGGCATCTCTGTCCTTCATGACACATTATCATAACACACAAATACATATGAACACACAAATACAATGAAGACCATGCCTTCATTGTCACTCTGTCTCCGGGTTTGTATGTAAAATAGTTAATGTAACCTAAATTATACAAACCAACAGCAAACGTTAACTAAGGAGTGTTAATGACCATGGTTAGCAAACTGTGATTGAGCCTCTGGGCCAGAGTCAGACAATCAAATTAAGTGATGGCACAGTGTTATGTCCGAACAAGGCCTATATGGCAAATTAAAATCCTAGAAAGCTCTGTGAACCAGGCAAGAAAACAGTTACCTCTTTCACAGGTGAAGAAAACTTTCAAGAAATCAGAGAGCAGTGCAGAACTGTCTTTTGCACAGACCACAACCATTCTGTAGAAAGTTGATGGACGCATAGAACTTCGATCAAGAGCAATGCAAATTTTTATTTTCATTAACAATAACTGCCAATAGCAAGGGGAGGAGAGATTTAAATATGAAGAAATGTATTTTTTAAAAAATCTTTCCAAAACTATTGAAATACATTTGGCAGCTTGGGCAGACTGGATGAAGATTTTCTTTTTTGACTGTCGTTCTATCGTAACTGGATTTGAGTTTATTACAGTGGTTTTAGAATGATGAATTGTAGTTTTCTTTTTAATTGGCATTGTATCATCATTGTGTTTTATTGATTTGTAAGTATACTCAAGCATATCAGAGAGAGAGAGGAGGGGGATAATTTAGATAATTAAATACTTACTACTAACAGTTACATTGTTGCTGACACCACCCACTGACCTGTGTGCCCTGCCATTTAGTTTCTCTCCCTAATGCATTTATCTATGGTAGCTGCATTTGATCAAAATTCAAAATTGTGGCAATTCAGGTAGCAACACGAAAGCAACAACAACCCCCCCCCCCAAGTGTCCCCGTTTTCCAGATTTACAGAAGCTGCCCCAGTTTCTGATTTGATCCCCAAATGTCCTGCTTTTCCTTAGGACACCACTATTTTAATAAAATTGTTGATGCTGCTGCTGCTGCTGCTGCTGCTGCTGCTGCTGCTGCTGCTGCTGTAGAATAGGATGTCCCTTTTTTCATCAGAAAAATGTTGGAGGGTATGCAACAAATGGAGTTATGCAGGGTGGGGCCTGAAGTAGCAAAGAATCCAGCAATTCTAGAGCTGCATTTTGAGCAAATTTGAGATAAAAAATTGACCCCACAAAATTCTGAGTAGGGCAATACCATTTAGCAGTCCAGCCAAATTTCCCCAGATAGCAAGCAAGCCAACAGTTGTTGCTGTTAGTAATGGAAAGAACAGCCATACAATTAAAACCATGGAGTCTGTATTGGTCTCTCAGTCTTAAGATTGAATGTAGGAAGAGGTAGCAGACATAATAAAGTAGGCTCTCCTAGGTCCTATGCAGGTTTCAAGATACGCCTAGGAAGGCTGGGAAGAAACACAACAACAGATTCCCTGTATTTTAAATATAATTTCCAGCAATTCTTGACATCTGTCTCCATTCCTAACCAAAGCACTGGTTTCTTGTGTTAGGGTAGAGCAGTGAAGAGAAACACAGCAATTTTTAGATTAGAGTAGCCAGGCATTATTTGTAGATGGTATACTAAGCATTCACATATTTATACTATTGGGTGGGGTGTAGAAACTCTTGGCTGACACTGTAGCACCTTCAATTTTAGATAATATATGCCATTACTTAACTTGCTTCTGCGTGTGTGAGGCTTCTGCATATTTAAAGGCCGGGTAGTCAGGGATTATCTGTCGTGCTTTTTCTTTTTGTTCTGATCACGCAAGGAGAGGCTGTTAGCCCACATTGCCGGAATCATGCATTACTACTCAGAAGGCATTTAAGGCTGCAAAGGAATAGCTGGGAAGCAATTCTTCCTTTTAATCAGCCCCTCTCCCCTGAAAACTGTGAGCTACAGAGGGAAGTTTACCAGACTTGGGAATGAACAAAGGTCAGAACAAAAGCTTTTGAGATCTTATGAAACAGAATTTAGAATTCAAAATTAAAGCTCAGTTGAACACGTCACTTTGGTGCAATGCCTATTTACGTTAAATTGGGAAGCTAAGCACCGTCCTTTAACCAGGAAACATGCTGTCCTACCATTGTTCATATGACCGAAAACAAAATTTTGATTCTAGATTAGTTGTTTTTGTTGTCTACAAAATCGCTACCTGCTAAGCAGCATTCACACTGCCGTGTAATTAACTCATAACACTTCACAACATATTACAGTACTTAATCACGACAACGCTAATTTCTAAAGATTAGTGGAAAGTGCAGTGGGGTGATCAAACTGATTTGTGTAATGCCAGAGAAAAAGTGATTTTTCTTACAAAGGCAGCTTAATTATTTGTAAGTAGGGTTAAATTCTATTGCATGTCCTGATTTGCTTCATGCCTTCTTTGAAATTCTTAATCAGAATACTCGTATTTCTTTTTCTTTTGCATTTTCAAGAGAACTTACCCATTTTAAAAAGGCTGCGCGAACTTCTTTTTCTCTTCAGATGTTAAGTCTTTAATCCCATTTTAAGTAACAACAGTTGTACTAGATGTTAATAATAATTACTGGATGTGTGTACTTTGGTTCAGGGAAGGGGGGGGAAATATGAGTTCTAGGGACTGATATCACACCAGGTTTCTTTGTTGGAAATGATTTGCAGAAGAGGTTAATTAGGCCACCTCCCTCTGTGGAATTGGATCCCATACTTGTGACACAAATTCAATCATAAACCTGATTGTCCAGAAATAATGAGCAAATACCCTTCACAAATTATCCCCAATGAAAGTCATCATGAAATAAATAGCTATTCCACTAAAAAAAACCCCCACAAAAACCCATACAACACAGGGAATCCCTAGCTAAATTGGCTGATTCAATAAAAGTCTTGAATATGTTTTTTAAAAAATCTTATCCTTGACATTACTTTAGTTGTGATATATTTTTGTGGTAGTATAATAATTTGAGGGTGAAATGTACATGTTTATCTGAAATATTTCTACACTGCGCTCCCATTCAAAATTTGCAAGCCAACTTATAACAACAAATAAAAGTAATAAAAAACAGGGCTAAAAGCAGTCAACATTGGGGAAGGGGGAGTGAGGAAGAAAATAGAAAGGACATTGCTTGGCATCTAAAATCATTTGGGTGGATGCTGGTTGAGCCTTTCTAGGGAGAGAATTCTGCAAGTGAGGTGGCACAGCCGAAAAGGTTCTCTCCCACTCAGGACTCACATGCCTCAGTTCACAAATATTGTGTTTTTAATATTTTGTTGGGAGCTCCCCAGAGTGGCTGTGGTAACCCAGTCAGATGGGCAGCATATAAATAATAATAAAATAATAAGAGACCAATAATAGCAATGGCCTTCTGACCTGTGATTGGATTTATGCATGGGTATTGGTTATTGAATGTTTGGGCCTTTTTTGAAGTGAGTATTAAGTGGATAGAAGGATGCGGGTGAGTGCATGGAAAGTGTGATTGTTGAAGGATTCAACATGGCTCCTGAATTCCTGATTTGTATTATTACATGAATAGAAGGGGTTGTGTGTTTGTGTTTCTCTCTCTCTCTCTCTCTCTCTCTCTCTCTCTCTGTGTGTGATATTTATGAGATGTTGTGGTACAGTGGTACCTCGGTTTATGAACAGAATTGGTTCCGGAAGTCTGTTCATAAACTGAAGCGTTCATAAACTGAAGCGAACTTTCCCATTGAAAGTAATGGGAAGTGGATTAATCTGTTCCAGATGGTCCGCGGACTACTTAAACTGAAGCGTTCATAAACTGAAGCGAACTTTCCCATTGAAAGTAATGGAAAGTAGATTAATCCGTTCCAGACGGGTCCGCGGAGTACTCAACCTGAAGCGTACTTAACCCGAATAATGGGTGTAATTTGTTCCGGAAGTCTGTTCATAAACAGAAGCGAACTTTCCCATTGAAAGTAATGGAAAGTGAATTAATCCGTTCCAGATGGGTCCGCGGCGTTCGTAAACCGAAAATTCGTAAACCGAGCTGTTCATAAACCGAGGTTCCACTGTACTTTGATAATGTGTCTTTATGCATTGTTTTGTACAGTGGGAGCTCAGGTTACAAACACTTCAGGTTACAAACACTTCAGGTTACAAACTCCGCTAACCCAGAAATAGTACCCCAGGTTAAGAACTTTGCTTCAGGATGAGAACAGAAATCGTGCTCCAGAGGCATGGCGTCAGCAGGAGGCCCCATTAGCTAAAGTAGTGCTTCAGGTTAAGAACAGTTTTAGGTTAAGAAGGGACCTCCAGAACGAATTACATTGTTAACCAGAGGTACATGCTTCCCCTTTGATTTTTATTTATTTTACTTGCATACATTGATCAGAGAGATTACTGAATGGTGATTAGCAGTTGCATTGAATGCAGAATGTGTATATTTTTATCCATCAATCAATCTCCTTTATTGGCATAAGTGGATACAAAAGTATATAAGTCAAAGCATAGAATTGGCATCTGTTCATACAAGGAGATACTTTAAGAAAAAACTAATGCAGACATAATAAGGTTTAAAAGTCTTATAGCAACATAGTTTCAGGGCCTCTCTCAGAAATTCCTCTACATTCTCCATAATGTCATGCCTACAACTGTTCAGTAGAAAGGAAACCCTGGAGAAATTGGAACAATTTAATCTTTCTTTCAGCATTGAGATTTATTGAGGGTTTTTTTTTTTTTTTTTTTGTAAAATGGGCAATAAAGTAAAACACCTGCAATGGTTTATATTTACACTATACCTAGGTTTTTGTTATGTAATCCCCTTAGGGGTTTATTGAAGTATAAAGCAGTATACAAAGTAAGCAAATGAATAAATGAGTGCATGCCAGGAGCACTTAGGAGAGCTTCTGATGAAGATTGAAGTGAATGGACAGATTCATGGGGAAAGACTTTCTGATAACTATTCAGTCTTGAACTATGAGTGTTGAAAATGTAAAGAATGGGAAGATTTCTTTTACCACATGTGGTGGACTTCTGAAGAGGCAAAGGCTTCCTGGAAAATGGTATATAATGAGTTAAAGAAAATGTTTAAAAATACTTTTGTTAAAAAACCAGAAGCCTTTTTACTGGGTATAGTGGGTGAAGAGATACCAAGGGAAGATAACAGACTGTTTACATATGCAACAACTGCGGCAAGAATTCTCTTAGCCCAAACATGGAAACAAGAAGAAGTACCAATGAAAGAAGAGTGGCAGATGAAGATGGTGGACTTTGCAGAATTGGCGAAGCTGACAGGAAAAATCCAAAACCAGCAAGATCAAGTATTCCCAAAGGACTGGAGTAAATTGATACAATATCTGAAAGGTTATTGTAAACAATTATCAGCACTAGCAGGGTTGTCTGCAGACTTGTAATGAGAATCTTTCTTCCTTTCCATATTTATTTAAATTTTGAACCATTATGCAATGGGTGTAATTAGAATTGTAAAACGTACAAATGTCAATGATATAAAGGTTAATTTTGAAAGCCACGAGGCAGGAGGGAAGGAAGTTGATAGGCTCTAAAGAGCCAGGGCGGTAAAGTAGATAATGATGTTGTGAATGTATAATATTAAATGGTTAAAAAAAAACACAAACAAAAATTATAAAAACAAAAACAAAACAAAGTGAGCATGGTGATGACAACTGGTTGTCACCTTTTCCATAACTTGCAGATGGATCTTCAGCTCTAAGCATAACAGTCATAGATTCCATTTCCTCATTAAGTTCTTTCTCTTTGCTTACTTTCCCCAGCCAAGCAAAAGCACTAGAGAAGGCCATGGAGCAGAGTGTGATCTGGACATGGGCCAGGTAAGGAGGTATGGAGGGCTGCATTTGGCTCCTGGATCCATCATTCCCCATTGCTGCCCCAAAGGTAAGCTCTGGCATTTTGAATCATGGCTGCCAATGGACAGGAAGCCAGGGGAACTTGTTAAGCACTGGTGGGTGCATGCTGCCCCAATGCTCGAGCCTAGTTAGCAGCATATGTTCTACATTTTGAAGTAACTGCAGATTTCAGGCAGTCTTGAAAGGCATCCCCCACATCCATCGCATTGCAGAAATAGCTGTGCACCTGGAACCTGGTTTGAGACAAAATTCTGGGCTTTTTGAGTTATTTCCTTATTTCCAAGGAAGAGCAGCCTCAGTTCAGTCACAGGCAGGCATCAGGAATTATAAACATGTAGCGCAGATGGTATAAAAGCACAACAGAGAGATTACTTGAATTAATCTTGTTGTTATACTCCATAATGTCAGGGTTAATGATGATTGCCTTTTCCTTGATTACACAAAATGTGAGTGTCGGAATGTCAGTGTGGTGTCAGTTCCAGCAAGTGCTATTTATCCCATGGAAAAATGGATAAATGAGGCTCTGCTAGGCATCTTGCCCTCTGGATCCTGGTCTCGCATTTGTCTCTCTGATATTGCCTGTATGGTTACACTATATAGTTGATCACATTCCTCCCAAATATCCACACCGTCAGTTTTAATAATTTAAATAAGGAAAAAATCTCTGTATTTATTTTGGACAGAGAAAATAATGCAACACACACACACACACTACTGTTTGCTTCTTTAGGTTTTTTTTGTTAGGGTTAGAGTTAGGGTTAGGGTTTGTCTGTTTGTTTGAAGAGAAAAATATTATTAACTTTCATTGGGATAAGATTCAAAATTTGGCCATAACTTGAGAATAATATGTCACTAAAATAACAGAACTGCTGGTTTAAAACTTCATAGGTCGGTACAGGATTTGCAGTTTTATAGAGCAACCCTAACCATGCCTACTCAAAAGTAGGCCCTACTGAATCCTATGGGGCTTACATCCAGGTACGTGGCCTTAGGATTGCACTCTTTGATCCTAAACTAAGTTAAGAAAGAGGAAAGTAACCACCCCTCCTCTTTAAATTACTGTAATAGAAATGCAATGCATATCTCCATGTTTAGAGGCTCACTCACTACATATTTAGAAACTGGGGAAGGGGCGTTGCTCCTCTCTTCCAAAGCCAGTTATGTATTGCCTTGTCAGAGTGCTCACATCACCAAGAAAGAGGACAACGTTTGTGTACTGATGCTAATTTAGAAACAATTGCTATAACATAAATAGAAATACAGTATGTCTCACCACAGTGAGGAAGACATCAACTATCTCCTCAGTCTGCAAACCTCACAGTTGTTGGGTAACTTCAAGGTTCCTGATCTCCCTTTTTATTATTACTTACATCTTTAAACCAGACCTGTACTGGACAGCCCTCAAACAGAGGACACCTTCAAATGGACGGATGTCATCTAACTGCTCTTCAAAACAGAGAATTGTCCTTTGTAAAGGGGAAATGGGAACCTCCTTTTGTGAACTTCCTTAAGTTCACTTATGCGTTCAGCAGCTGCCATTGTCCCACCCCACATTGTTCAAGGGTCTGCTTACTTCCAACCTCTACAGACAATTTTTGGGAGACACAGAAAGTGTGGGGCGGGAGGTGAGAGATGAGGAACTTTCTGTGAACTCAGGAGCCATTCCAGTAGATTTCAGACTTCTCCATATTCCCTCCCCCTTTCTCACACACCAGAATACTTGTAGTCAAAGAACATTTCACTCAAGAGTTTCCTAGGAAAAAGGATTGATAAAGCACTCTAGGAATTGTAGCTCTCCTTACAACTCTAATCACTCTTAACAAACTACAGCTTCCTGGATTCTCTGGGGAAAGGCATGACTATGAAACTGGGACAGTGGTACCTTGCTAAACAAACGCCTCACGCAACAAAAAAATTGCAAGACGAAAACGTTTTGCGATTTTTTTGGCAGACTCGCAAGACAAACTTCGCAAGACGAAGCAGGGCAGGGGTGCCGCGAGGAGGAGAAAGTCCACGGGTGGCCCACCAAAGTTTCCGAGCCTCCTCTGGGGAGCCCGCCCACCTTGCGCTTCTGCCGCTGCCATCGCCTGGCTTCCGCAGCAGCTGGATCCCCCCTCACTCTCACCTTAAGCCGCCGTGCAGAACCCCAAGGGAGTGGAGCCTCTTCTTGGCTGGGTTCAGGGGAGAGCTGCGCGCGAGGGTCCGGCTGCTGGGGAAGGAGGGAGGGAGCCTCTCCCAGGCCCTCCTCCTGCTTCCCCCTCCCCAGAGCCTTTAAAACTTCTGGTCGTGGTGGGTGAGTTGGCGCCTTTTTTTGCCCATAGGAATGCATTAATTAAATTTAAATGCATTCCTATGGGAAACCGTGCTTTGCAAGATGAAATTTTTGCAATATGAAATGACTCATGGAACGAATTAATTTCGTCTTGCGAGGTACCACTGTATAATGATGTTTTAAATGTACAATCTGGATGTGGCCTACATCTACCAGCTAATCTTAGAGCTAGTTTTTAATATATATATATATATATATATATATATATATATATATATATATATATATATATATATTCTCATCCCATGCCCCCTACATTTGTGTTAACATCTTGCCTGAATAAGAGTTCTAAACAACTCGAATTTTTTTGCCAGGTATTTTGTGACAATCTGGCTGGTCCTAATAAAGGTTTTGCCCACCTGTGAATTGTTTTCTTGTGCACCTATGTGGTTATCTTTGCTTTTTGTGTTACAAGACTAGACATGGGACTTTCCCCCAGTCCTGGGTCCAAATTAATATACCTAAGAAGTTGGTGAGATGAATGTATCCATGTAGCCTTTCCAAAGCTGTAAGTGGGAGCTAGAATTTTCCTCCCCAGGGTTGAAGTGCCAGAGAGAGGAGAGCATCCCAGAGTCATCTTCATCATCTCTGTTCTCAGTTGTCAAGTTATGTCATGTTGTGTTTTTGCCAACCAGCTTTCCATCTGAAAAGCATTAGCAACAAGACTTGATCAACAAACTGGCTTTATTGACATGCTCAACTGCAATGGCATTTTCTTTTTCTTTCTTTTTTTAGTTCATAAATAGGAGATAAAGACGGGTTGTTCTTGTTGTTCCAATTGAGATGCATGGGAACTTGTATAATTTGTAAAACAAAAATGCCCTCAATAGAGGTTAATCGGTGATTCAGCATTTCAATATGGGTTCACATGAGACTGGAAGTCCAGACTGCTTTAAAAGATTTTAAAGTCCAGAGGTTAGAAACCACACTAAGGAGATAATAGGGAGATTTCACAAAAGCTTACATGGATGTAAATCCATCCATTCTGCTTCAGCAAGGCATCATGGATTCTATTGAGGGGTGAAGTGTATCGATCTGACAGGCTGCCTGTTGGATTAAACAGGGCACCAGTGCCCTTGAAGATAAAAAAAAACAAAAAAACAAAACTTTTTTTTAAAAAGAAAGAAAGAAAAGAGAACATTTTAGTTCTGCTAATTATACTAAACTATAATCAGACTCATTCTTTTCCTACAATGGTGAAAATTTATAATTATACAGAAAACTACTAATAAAAGATGTCAGGACTAAAATGAAAATACATGTATTGGATTCACCATGACAATATAATTTATTGTTTGTTCTTTAAATTTTTCAGCCTCATTTCCTCTTATTCAGAAATTCAAGCAGATTCCCCATTTCTTGATAAATCCACATATTCAGTTGCTAATTAACGAGCAGTTACACAGGGACAAAGTGTGGCTAACAAAAGGTACTTCTGATAGTTCTGCACATGTAGTTTCATGATTGGGAAAACAACAACACGCTTCATAATTAAAAATAGAAAATATTTCAAATGATTTGATTTCCAAGTAGCAGAAGCCCCTGTTTTTGAGTGGAAAATATTTTAACAAGTGCCACAAAGATCACCCCCAGAAGAGCATCCATTCATTCTTAATCTAAATGCGATGGGTTTTCTTTTTAAATACAGAATTCTTTATTTTTTTAGAAGTTTCAATC
This sequence comes from Zootoca vivipara, assembly GCF_963506605.1. Taxonomy (NCBI): domain Eukaryota; kingdom Metazoa; phylum Chordata; class Lepidosauria; order Squamata; family Lacertidae; genus Zootoca; species Zootoca vivipara. The sequence continues at coordinate 65,299,436 of NC_083279.1, read as the reverse complement.
ATTAAAAATTGGTGGATGGATTTGTTTTCAACTGCTTTCTCCTTCCCTTTTATGTTGTATCTTTTAAATTGTATACCTGTAAACAAAGACCTCCTCAGTTTTGCTCTAGGAGACTTTTGGACTGGACTTTGGAAGAAATAAACAAACCAAAAGGAAAGCTGAAATCCTATGGTCCCCAGGTGTCCCAGAACCCCACAGGATTATTTGGATCACCCTCTCCACCCCCAGAGAGAGAGGCTCACCCATGATCTCATGTGCCATTTCTGTGGGGCTGCAGAAATGTTGACAGCTGCTGTCCCTCCAGCAGTGGAACTCTGATGTCAGAGAGGGCAAAAAGGAGGCACCCCTAGTCAAGTTGGGGGCAGGCTGGCCATACTGTGCACCCACAGGATCTGAAGTCCCCCCCCCTGTTCCGCCAATACAACCAGGAACAGAGGACATCTTATGCACATCCTGGAACTGGTATAGATTATTTTCTTCTCATTGGAAACAATGGGAAGGAAACTGTGGAACAAGCACACACATATGCTCAAGGGTAAAGCAGAGCAGGGCATAGGAAAAGGTAATTCACTCACGTTCGGTCCTGCCTCCTCAATCCCACTTTTGGATTCCTCTTTAGGATCAGAATTTAAGAGGTACAATGTGCTTGAAAGCTTCATCACAACTTCATCTAAAAATGGGTGTATGGATGAACTGGAGAATGAATGTGTTGCACTGGAAGAAAAGAAGCACATCAGTGAGGAAAATCTAACCTGTTTGGTCGCTCAGGTCAGAGTGCTGAACATCTACACAAATATTGCTCATGATTTTGTAATTCCTTTTGTAATCTGTTTAAAATGCCTTTTCTTTTCTTTTTTGGAGGGGGGAGGACATTATCTCCTGCGCCACCAAAATCCTGAATATGTTTGTGTTTAAAGAGTTTCCATCTCGTCACAGTTCACATGATCCTATTTTTTCTCCCTTATATAATGTGGCCTCCCATAAAAACCCCTCATTCTTAAAACAATAACAACCTTTCTTGGATAAAGGGAAGGTTTTGTCAGCTGCAATGAAATCCAAACTTCTTAACTTATGAGAAGGTGGGACGCATCTTTGCACTATGGCCTGCTATCAGACATTCCTGGTATTATAGAAATGTTGACTTCAGGTTTCCTGTGTCTGGAATGCATGTAGCACCTGTTTGCCGTGGACATAAGGAAGTGTTTTCAAAAGGATGTGCTGCCAAATGAAAAGGCCAAATAACTGAGCAGGGCAGCCCATCTCTAACTTATTAAATTATCCATGATCTAGTTAACGAAACCTTGGGTGTGTGCTGCAATCAACAGGTTCCCAAGCGTGTATTACGGATCCTCTTCTTTTTGTTTGTACAGCTGCCAGATGGCGCACAAAGTATCCCATTTCGCCACATTGTTGTGCTTATTTCTCTTGAAAGATTGTTGAGTGCTACAAGCAGCGTGGAATTTTTCACACTTTATGCTCGATTGCACGTTTGACCCATGTATTAGTGCAGATTAAACTCTGAAAAGATCCAGGCTGTGCAAAAAGTTCCTGTGTGGCGTATGCCCAAGAATGTTAGGTCTCTGGGGCAAGCGAATTATCTTCAGAGAAGCTGGTAAGGTACATCTTTTCCATTGCTATAGCAACCTCTCCCACGCTCCAGCCTTATGCTTCCTAGGATATGTTTTCGGAGGTCTGCCAGATTTTAAATATATCTGTGCTTTGAAATGCAGTCCACTTCATTTATTTCTCTTCAGGCAAAACATCAATGATATCCTGACCCAGTCATGAGTATTTCCAAGTAACCCCCTAGACATTTGTCCTAGTCTGATGCTCAGTCTAGGGTAGGAATGAGGAACCTGTGACCCTCCAGATGTTGTTAGACATCACCCACAAACAGCCTCAGCCAGTATGGCCAATGATCAGGGTTGATGGGAATGGTAGTCCATCAACTTGTGGGGAGCCACAGGTTCCCCACTTTCACTCTAGGGATTTCATTCCTCAATGTTTAAACAGCTTCTGTTTTTTTGTTGACTGCTGAGGCACTGCTGAAAAATATGATCTTTAGCTCAATTCTGTATGTTTAAATTACAGTTAACCACTTGACCCTAAAGAGTTGATCAGATAAAATCGACTTTCGGCTTAAGAAGGGCCCTATACAGCTCAGGATCATGATACTTAAGAGTCCACCTTGCTCCTTTTACACCCCTTATATACTCAGAAGGTCATTCTGTTTTGTAGAATAGTCTCTTTGTGAAGTCCCTAAAATATCAGGAGCCTATAGCACAGCAACTTGAAGCTTCCAATGTGGCTCTGCCCATTTCTGGGAAACACTCCCTGTTGAGATATGACAAATTGTCATATCTGTATTTGTATTTTCCCTAAACGTAAATACATTTTTGTTTCAGCAAGCTTTTCCAGCTGGAACACACACACACAAACACACTCACAAAAAACACTGGAACTGTCTTGCGTGTTCCTTTTTGTTTTAAAACCTATTTTTAGTTGTTTTTATTGCTTGACTGCAAATTATCTGGACACTTTATGTGACAGGTGATGCATAAAACAACAGCAGCAACAGCAGTAATAGCAGCAGCAGCAGCAGCAGCAGCAGCAGCAGCAACAACAACAACAACTTTGAGAATTGTAGCTCTGCAAAAGTGGGATATAGTTGGGATCTCTAGGCAAAAGGAAAGGAAAGGAAATTCTTAGTTCTGGGATTCTTTGAGAGGATCCCTGACACTTAATCCCCAAACTGATGTGGTAGTAGTATAATAGGATCTCAGCTATCATTTGCCATGCTGTTCTTGTCTTATCTTTTCTCTGAAATTAGAAATGGGTGGGCCCAGTCCAATCACACATTGTGGGCACTTGAGAATGGTCCAGTTGGTTACAATTAAAGGATCTCAGGTAAGAAGACCTGTTCTGTAGTGCTCATACCATCAAACAAGGCAAGACAAACTGAGGCTTCAATGGCACCCTGGACAGCTCCATGCAGGGCTCAAGCTGAAGATTCCAAAAGAGCAGAGCAGATGTGTTGTTTCAGCAGCAGTCCTCCTAAGATTGATCCTCAAACAGGAGCTGAAGCTCTATCTCAGTAGTTACCTGCCTTTGATTCAAAGGCAGAGCTGGTGAATCTGACAGAATGGTGAAACCCAAGGTTCACCTAGGACTTCTGAGCAGGAATAGTCAGAGGAGAGCATTGCAACCCCATGAAGTCAGAGAGGTGCTGACACACTGGGCTCCTCTTGCACAAATGCTTCTGGTGGAGTATGTACATCTGAGACTGGATAATTCCCCCTTCTACTCCAGATCCCTAGCCTTATACTGTGACAATGGTAAGTCTGACCCCAAGGTCAAGACACTGGGTTGAGAAAGACTTTTCTTTGAGACTTTAGAGAACTTCTGTCTAGTAAGACCATACTAGGTTAGATGGGCCAATGGTCTAAGATAAAGCAGCTTCACCTATGTAAAACCAGTCATGAATAATTCATTCAGACTTTGCAAAAAGAATGACAGGCATCATGTTATGTTAAAATCAAGCCCCCTTCTGTTAGATTGTTTAAAAATCTGGGTGCCATTTTAAATGTGCACACTCTGTAAAAAATGATATTTGTGTTGAACCAGTTGCTTTGTTTTGTGAAAATGTTCCTGTTCTGACTCTGGGATTCCCCCACCCCCTTTCATTTGTTACTACTTCCATTATGGCATCTTTTATAAGTACAAAGCAGGTGGAATCAATAGCTCTACTGTAAATTTCAATTAAAATAACTTGGGATAGTGCCAAGCAACTCTATCAATGTTTGTGCAATATATGCACTTAATGTGGATGTGCAGTATTTAAAAGAGCACTCAATTATCCTCAAGTACCATTACAGGCTCATTTTGCACAGCTTTAGCACTTAAGCGGACCTCTGCAACGGATCTCAATTCATTCATACTGTTTTAGCCCTTGCATGCTTTTGTCCCCTTAATTCAATCAGTTATTAAACTACCATTAGCTGAGCATCCTATTAGTCTCCGAAATTCATTCAGTTTGATAGAGAAAATGTTGCACAGCATGGGGGAAGTTATGGATTTTAAAATGAATCCAGAAGCACTTGAGTTCAAAACTCATTATTAAGGCATTGTTTCTGAAGCACTCTGACTTGTCATAATTGCATTTTGGTGCAGCACAAATAATTCTTTGTTAGTCTGCGGCAGGCTGTTTGCAGACGAAGGGTAGGAGCCCATTTTTCGGCTCACACCCTTGGCAACAGACTGTGCTCAGTTTTGTAACTCCAACACAGCCTGTGGAAGTACTAGCAAAGGAATGCCTCAATCTGCATGCTAATGGAGAAGATCCATTTGCTTAGGAACAGCACCCTTATCAATTCGGGGGAGGGGCATAGTTATCTATTCCATGTGCTCCTTGCAAATGTATGTCATTGGTGAATAAACTTTGGGACTCATTTCCACTAGATGTTATATCTTTAAACTATCGTACGCAAGAAGAACATAAATAGTTATTAAAAGTCAGAGATTATATCATTATTTTCAGAATATTATGTGGGGGGCAATAGCTCCAGGTAGGGTTGTAAAATACCTTCATCTGAAACCCTGAAGTGCTCATCCTATTCAGTGGAGACCAGGGGTGGGGAACCTATGCCCCATGGGCCAAATTTCTCCACTGGCCCTGCTCATTTGGCCAGTGACATCATCTTCCCCAAACCATACCCACATTCCTCACTCCTGATGTCACCTGACATGTGGAGCAGTTAGAGAAACAGCTGGCAGAAAAGCAGGATTGAACTCCCTGTCCATTTGCTGAGGAAATTTAAAACTGTTGCATGTTTTAAAGTATGGTTGTGAATTTTTCTTGATTTTACTGTTTGGTCTTTTGTAAAATGCTTTGAGGTTTTTTTTATGCTCAAGTGGTATATGAAAGAAATAAATAAATCCTGTTTAGTTCCTACTGCACCCATTTTACCTGCTTTCAGTCACCTGTGTATATATTTATTTTTATACACCTGCACACACACTTTTCTTTGAGGTATACAATGAAAATTACACACACACACACACACACACACACACACACACACACACACACACACACACACCTTGGCATTTTATTTTATTTTTCATAAAAAAATATTTCTCTGAATAAAAAGTTTGCAATGTGGGGGAAGGACCCTGCACTGCTTTGATGGTTGTATATAGAGAACCTTCAAGATGCAAGGAGTAGTGTCTTAAGGGGTAGGGTCATTTTTGCAAATGCAATGGGGGGAGTAAATCCAGCTTTTTGAATCTTAAAGACATTTGGCAGAACAACACTGTGTCTTTATACCTACCTATCTAACCAACTACTGGTTATAGCCTAATACTGACAGAGATTTCTGACTAACCAGATAAGTAGCCTTTTATCCGATTCAAGGAAAATTGCAGAGCCTATAAATGTAGGTTCTCATTTTAAGGCAATGACTTTGGGTGAAATTTCCTTTTTTAAAAAAAAGGTTATATGTGCCATTGATTATAGTGGCTTTTCTGCATGATTCTTTGCAGTTTTGAAGAATATATTTAATCAGGAAAACATTGTGTCAGAATCACATTATCCAGGAGTAATATCAGCCAGGATTGCACTTCGATGTGAGAGATGCCTGAAAGGTAACAGTGGCGTTTTAGAGGGAAAGGGTGTTAATTGCAATACCTTGGGATATGAAAATGAATGGAAATGATGCCACACATTTTGCAGTAAACTGCATTCAGCGACCTTCCTCAGAAAGGAAAGAAGAGTTTGGTATACTGCCTGCCTTCAAGACGTATTAAGAGAATGGGGAGGGGGAGAACTATTGGGTGCTTTATTATCCATGCTTCAGCAAGGTATATATTACCATTCAGCTTGCCTGCTTTTCGGCTCCAATACACCTCTCCAGTCCATTTCAACCTGCATCCTGCCTGCTGTTCTCTTCCTGTTTTTGAAGCACCATTTTTCTGTATATGAATTGCTCCAGCAAGATGCTTGTGGGAAACCAGAAAGCAGGGTTTGCTTATAGGTCTGTTTGGAATATTTCATATTTTGTAAGATGCTGAGCCTATGCCTTGGACTGGCATATGTCTTATGGAACTATTTCGATGTACAGTCAAACCTTGTTTCCTGAACGTTTCCATTTTGGAACGTTTCGGCTCCCGAATGCAAAAACCCAGAAGTAACTGCTCTGATTTTTGAATGATTTCCGGAAGCCAAACGGTCTTCCGGAATGGATTATGTTCAACACTTGAGGTTTGACTGTACCTTTAGTGTTTTTGTTTTGTTTTGAAGAATCTTCCGCAAGTAAAGTTTGATTAAACTTATGGGTCTTGACAACGCTCTATTTCCATAAAAAGAGTCAGTTTTCTTGCATCTAATCGGTTCAGAGCGTGTAAAATTATTATCTGCAAGAACTGCTGTTAGTATGCTTTTGTTGTTTTAGAAGAGTGTGTAACAAATCTGGAGGATCTGTTGCTTTGGTGCAGCCATTGAAACAGCGGGTTAGATTCAGACTTAGGCTCCAGTCCTAACCATGTTTGCTCATAAGTACTCCCAGGGAAGCAGCCTTTCTTGCAACACTGAGCAGCGGCATTGGTATTGCAACAGCAGCCACGCCAACAGCAAAGATCCAAAATGGTCATCTTCATTCACGGCATGCCCAGAGTGAGTAATTACCTTGGCTTTGCACACCATAAAACTGCGCTGCATAATTTATAAGCAATCCCTTCCTCTCCCATGGCTCAGGGAGGCCCCCATCACTCTTGACAAACTGAAAACACAGGCACAAGCGTCTAACTGTAGCACAGGCTTTAGCACAAAGGCAGCCCAGACTGCGATGTATGTATCAAATAGAAAACAAGAACCTGGAATACGGAAACGGACCAATTTGGGGAATTCTTTCTGGCATTCGGTTGCTTCCCCCTGCCTTTGCTCCTCTGTTGTGGATGTCCTCCTTTTGAACTACAGTAAATTTTGCTTACACTAGATTTAGACATTGCCTGTGGTAGTAATAAAAGGAACTGGGGAAAAATATTTTTGTCTACCGGCACCAATAAAAAAAAATACTAAAGCAATAAAAAAAGTTATATTTTGTGGGTGGCTCTGCACCAAAACTGCTTCAGTCATATGTGCTGATTATTTTTTGATTTATTAAAGTAATGCATCTGCCTGAAGGGACTTTCTTTCACCAAAAGGACTGAACAGCGCACATTAGAGAAAAATAATTTTGGGGGAAGAAGCGAGCTTCGTGGCAATCTCTTTTTCTTATGGAGAAAAGTGTTGGAGAAAAGAACAAAACAGCCAGGCTACATTTGCAGGTGATGTGTTGTATTCAGCTTGTGGCAGGAAGAAGTCTGAAATGGGGTAATTAGAAACTTCAGCATCGATATGGGAATGATTTGGCTTCATACCCACTTACTCACTCCCTTAGGCTGTTCCAGATGGAGGTCCCCCCCCCCCGATTTGACACACTTGGCACCCTCAAGCTACATGGAATCTGTGGCAATCCCCAAGCTGACCCTTGATAGTTTGAATGGCAGACCAGGGACTAACAGGATCAATGCATGTGGGGAAGTCCAAGCAAGTGATAGTTGCACAAAATCCCCTGAATTAATTAGCAGTTCTTACCATATACTCCACCCGCAAAAAGCTTTCAAAACATATTACTCTGTAACACACACACACACACACACACACACACACACAATTTTTAAAAGAAACATGTTACATTTCATTCCTTCTTGAATTCAGTGCTGGAGAAAATATGTACAAAGTGTGAAGAAGCTGTAAAACCTTATGTATTATTATGTGTGCATCTGTGTATCTAGCATGGAGTGGTCTATGTAGCCTTTTGATGTAGCAGGTTATCAATATTCTTTCCAATATGAGAATTTAAAGCCTTCTTTTTATCATATGATCCTATGGCAGCTTGCAATAAAACAGTAAAGCAATGCAGTAGTAAAACCAGATCAGCACAATGTATGAAAAACACAGCTTACTTTTAAAAATACCCAGGGAATCACACTTCCTAAGGGAGTCAGTACAAGTGAACTAAATACAAGATCTGATTCAGACTTTAATTCAGCACTTTGCAATACAGCCTGATTTGGCTAAGACTAATTCAGAGGTTGCCCGATTCAACTGTGGGGATTGGGTTTGCCTCATTATCCCCAACCCTGTTCGCTATTGGGAATATTTTTAAATGATATAACTTTCCCTCCTTTTAACATAAATAGATGAAATTTGCAAACATAGTAGCCCCTCCAGAATGAATAAAGCCTGCCAAATTACAGGCAAATAGGTCCATGAAATTTTCTGCTGGAAACCTGTAAAGTGTGTGTGTGTGTGTGTGTGTGTGTGTGTGTGTGTGTGTGTGTGTATGCCCACATACGCTTTCCAAAAAAGGAATGCGATTTAACTTTTTAATTTTTGGCTAAAATTGAACGAAATTTGCAGGCAGGTTTCCAGGCAGAGCACCTTCTCAGTAGTGGTGCCCGCCCTGTGGAACACCCTCCCATCAGATGTCAAGGAAATAAAAAACTATACAACTTTTAGAAGATCTCTGAAGGCAACCCTGTATAGAGAAGCTTTTAATGTTTGATGTTTCATTATGTTTTTATATTTGTTGGAAGCCGCCAAGAATAGCTGGGACAACTCAGTCAGATGGGCGAGGTACCAAAAATATCATTATTTGCTCACCCCCATTTAACTGATTAGTCAGGTGGTTTTGCATAGTGCCAAAACATTTTCCAAGGAATTGTATGAAAATTAAGAGAATTATTTATGAATTAAAAGCTATAATTACATGTTAGAAAAGAAATCCATCTTTTTTTATTCCAGTAACCCACCAGAACCATAAAGATCTAAAAAATAAAACAAGCCTAACATCTAGCCCTAACTTTCATTATTTAATTGACTTACTAAAAAGGTTAAGACTTACTACTCTAATCAGAACAACCACAACAACATCTCCTATGATCCCGAGCATCTACTCTGGGTTTTGATAGTTCAAGAATAGCCAGTGTGGTACCCTCTAGATGTTGTTGGACTACAGCTCCCATCATCCTTGACCATTGACCATGCTAGCTGGGATTGACAGGAGTTGGAGCCCAACAACATTTGGAGGGCAGACATTCTAGGTGAGCATGACTGATGCAGTCACACTGGGCGCAGAGCTTCTGAGGTGCCGCTTCAAGTGTCACTACTATTATGTTCAATGGAAGGCAAGAAGTGGTGGCACCAGGTTTTTGTGTTGCACAGGGTGATGTTGAAATTTGAGGTGCCAAGGTCCACTACTGCTGGAGGGCACCAGCTTGCCCACCTTTGCCACAGATCTTATAAATTACCATGAACAACACATTCCTGGTTATACAGTCATACCTCGGTTTAAGTATGCCTCGGTTTGAGTACTTTCAGTTTAAGTACTCCGCGGACCTGTCTGGAATGGATTAATCCACTTTCCATTACTTTCAATGGGAAAGTTCGCTTCAAGTTAAGTAGGCTTCAGGTTAAGTACAGACATCCGGAACCAATTGTGTACAGTGGTACCTCTACTTACGAATAACTCTACTTATGAATGTTTCTACTTACGAATGGAGCTCCGTCTGCCATCTTGGATGCGGTTTAGATAGGATTTTTTCTACTTACGAATTTTTAGATAGGGTTGCTTCGGCTTACGAATTTTTTTCTCCCAATGCATTCTTATGGGATTCGACTTACAATTTTTTTCTACTTATGAATGTGCGTTCGGAACGCATTAAATTCGCAAGTAGAGGTACCACTGTACTTAAACCGAGGTACCACTGTATTGTTCAATGAATGTGGCTTTGGGCATAATACTTGTGTATGCCAACGCACTGACAAAAAGAAGAGCAGCAGCAACAAAACACATCAATGTAAGGTACCCGCCAGATCTTATGTGAACATGTTAGACAGAATCAGAGTGCCAAATCCCCTCATTTGTGGCTGAAATTTCCACCCATTGTAGGTTGTGCCATGGCAGCCTTGGGGGGAAATGAGATTAGCTTCTGTATTAGCATCATCTTGCTTTTCTTCAGAGATAACAGTGTTGCTTCTGAATTGTTTCAGCCCACTTCAGAATGGCCACAGCTGCATGAAAAATAAAATAAATATACACCCAACTCTTCTGTCAGTTGCAGTTACATCAGTTTTCCACTCCTAACCCATGCAAATACTTTCTTATTATCAGGGAGAAGGGAATAAGGAACTAAATGAGAAATGGCAAATGACAGCCCTTTAAGTGAAGCATTTTGGTTTTAAACTGAAATGGGAAAACCAAGCATAATATACAATAGGATATATAGGAACAACTCCAGAGAGAACAAGGATTTATGCAGGAACTGTGCAGTTATGACTAATGCCTTGTTAGTGGTTTTAGTTCCAGATTAAATCTAACAGATTTGTAAACATCTGTGGGTTCCTATTTAAAATAAGTTGCTTGCATGATGTTATAAATCTCTCTTTTAAAAAGAAAGACAGGGAGAAATAAATGTATACAGATGTCATATTGTGTAATTTGTTTACTTATATTCTTTTTTCCTCATTAAAGTTGTGGGGTTTTTTTTAGTTCTAAGTTCGAATTCTGTAAAAAAGGTTAAGCTGGGCAACCTTGGACCAGGCTATAACATTTGTTTGTTTGTTTGTTTGCTTGCTTGCTTGCCCACAGCATTTCTAAACTGTTTAATATTTTTAGAATCTCTAATCAGTGTACATTATAAACTCAAACCAAACAAAAATGCAGCCTATAATCAATAAAACGGTATAAAAGCAAATAAAACAGATTCAGGGGCACCATATGCATACATAAAAGGCCTGGGCAAAAGGATAAATAAGCCTTTACAAGATACTTGAAGCAACTTGCTTCAAATGTGGCAGAGGGAAGAGCATTCCAACAAACAGGGACAGCAGCAGAAAATGTCAATTTCCAGGTCACCTCCCTGCGATATTCTGCAGGCTGTGATGCCATGAGTAGAATTTCCCCCTGACAATCTATGTGATCTTACTGCTCTATCTAGAGACAGGTGGTCTTTCAAGTAACCTCATCCTGAGTTGTTTGGGTCTTTATATATTAACAATTAGACCTTGAATATGGGTTGGTAGCCAATTCGCAGCCAGTTTAGTTCCCTCAGTATAGGTGTGATAGGTGCACCACTCAAGAACCTGGTTGCAGTTTTCTCCACCAGCTGCAGTTTCTGGACCAGTTCCAAGCAAAGCCCACATAGAGCACATTGCAGCAGTCCAATTGTGAAGTTACCAATGTGTGAATCATATGCACATGAATGGCTAAGCTTTCCCTGCCCAGGAAGAAGTACCAAGAGGCAACAGATATTTAAGTGCCCCACTCTTTCTCTACCTGGGTAGATGGTCAAGGCTTCATTTCCCTCTGCTGATGCTGGGGGTGCGTGGGTTTAACAATTAGCATACATGTGACATTAGGAAATTATTTATTCCAATATCCATCACTATACACTTGCTTATATTGGATGCATAGTGGGGCAATTCCCACCCCCCTAATTTCACATAATACCGTGGTCTGAACTGAACAGGAATAAGACACTGGGGTCCTGGGCTCAATGTGGGTGTCAACCCTGTGTTCAGCAGCAATGAAGAAAGTGGATGTCATGTTAAGAATTATTGGGAAAGGGATTTAAAATAAAGTGCCAATATATTTACAAAATGGAAATCAACTATTGGTCACTGTCTCTCCTTTGACTTTCTAGGAGATAAATATATGAAATCGGAAAGGGGAAAGTTATATGTGGCCTTTATTGATCTGAAAAGTGCTGCTGACTCAATACCCAGAGGGCTGTTATGGCAGAAATTGAATGCTATTGGCTAGAACCCCAACTACTATTCTTGCTAAAAAAGCTGCATACAAATACTGTGTGTCATGTGAAGATCTCCCCGGATGGCCACTTATCACCTAGCTTTACAACTACTAAAGGAGTCAAACAAGGCTGTATTCTTGCCCCACATCTATTTAATCTATTTTTGAATGATATGAAACAACATCTACTCGTTGTGAATGGCCACTCTCCTAGGTTAGGTCCTAAGGCAGTTCCCATACTTTTATATGCAGATGACACTGTCCTCTGCACCAGAGTTGGACTCCAAAGGTATCTAAAAGCATTATTTCATTACTGCCAAGGAAATCACTGAGTGATTAATTACTCAAAATCCAAGATCTTGATGTTTTCAAAGAGTTGGTATCCATAAATGGTGTATTGTTGATCAAGAAATCAAACAAGTTAAAAGCTTTAAATATTTAGGGATCACCTTTTATTACAATCTAAAATGGGTGATCCACCGTAACAGCTTAGCTAAATGCTCTGCAGCATGAATTAAACAATTCTATTTTTTTAAAAAAATGGTAACCAGAATGTGCCTGCAGCGGTTAAGACGTATAGCACAAAAACTGTTTCACAACTCCTTTATGGGATTCCCCTATGGATAACTCACTTTAAAAACAAAGGCAGAGTGTATAGGCATGCTTCTTCTGACAAATTCTAGGAACACCAAAATGTGTCTCCTATGTGTGCAGAGTTAGGCCAGCATCTCTTAGAATCTAGGGCCTGGATTATGATTTCCAAATACTGGCTAAAATTCACTTTAATACAGACCTGGAAAGTTTACTAATGTCTTTATTGAGAGATACACATAATTTTACATGGTTTTCTGATATTACCCTCAAACTCAGGCAAATAGGGATTGCAATAGATTCCCTTCTTCTATCAGATGAGTCACAGATCTTTTCTCTCATCAAGCAGAGACTACTAGACCACAAAATCCAAAACCTCTACCCCTCCCAGCCTTTTGTATGTTTATCTGCTTACTTAGGATTGCAGCCGCACCATGGAGTAATGCCTAATCATTTTTATAATTTAGATACTCCATCACATCACAGAGCTTTTATGCTAGCTCGTCTAAATCCATTCTCCTTATCTGTTTTGTTCAGAAGGTTTCAAAAAATCCCCTTCCAGAACAGATTCTGTTCCTGTAATAAGAAAACACTAGATACAATACATCACATAATTTTGGATTGCCCTCTTCTTGACACCCTTCGCAGAGATCTCCTAGTGACTTCCTTACAGCTTAAAATATTGATTTACAAAGAGTTTGTAATCCAATCTTTGTTGAGAGATGGTACTCCTGAAACTATCAAGATTGTTTCAGGGTATTTATCCGAGATCTTTAAAACTAAAGCTAAAGTTGCCCGATTTATTCAATGAAGAAGAGGAGGAAGAAGAAGAGTTTGGATTTGATATCCCACTTTATCACTACCCTAAGGAGTTTCAAAGCGGCTAACATTCTCCTTTCCCTTCCTCTCCCACAACAGACACCCTGTGAGGTGAGTGGGGCTGAGAGACTTCAGAGAAGTGAGCCTAGCCCAAGGTCACCCAGCAGCTGCATGTGGAGGAGCGGAGACGTGAACCCGATTCCCCAGATTATGAGTCTACCACTCTTAACCACTACACCACACTGGCTCTCAATGGTGGCTATCTAGTCTTTTATATATTGTATGTGTTTGGATTATCAATGTATTTGGATGGTTTAGAATTTTATTGTTTAAACATATGCCAATAAAGGCTAATAACAAAATGCCAATATTGTAACATGGTTATACAATCTGTATAATATTGTGCATGGTGTGGTGAAAGTGGGTAGGGTGGCAAGTTTTTTCATGCTCTCTTTTTCTCATTATACTAGAATTTGGGGCCACACACTAAAGCCAAATTGGAAAATTTCAGATAGAAAAATGAAAATACTTCTTCGTGCAGCACATAATTAAACTATGGAGCTCCTTCCTGCAGGAGCCAGTGATGGCCACCAACTTGGATGGCTTTAAAAGAGGATTAGACAGATTCGTGGAGGCTATGCCCATTATAGCACAGGAAAATCAGCACTTGATTCTGTCTTGGCACTGCTGGAGTCACCAGCTATAAATTACAACTTTGCTTGTCATCCCAAATATTTATTTACTAGTGCAAAACCTCCTAGGATTAGGGACATAATTTCTAGGCAATACACCTTGGCAGATTTATTGTAGCACGGTTTACCCTTTGGGGTCTTTTGAGGATGATAGTGTTGGTTTCCTCTTATTGCACATAAACACACATTTGTGCCTGACCTTGGTACAGTGTTGTGGTAGCTGAAGATATAGCCCAATATATTTTGATTGTGGCAGAGTTCATGGTCAGCCACAAACCCCTGGCTAGGTTAGAGCAGAGTTGGATGCTGTGAGAAAAGTTTGCCGCTATGTTTTCAGTCTCTCTGATAGCATGAGAAAAAGTTTAGCTGGCAATTGTGGTAGGAAAACATTTCAATTACAAAGATCCTGGAGGTGGCTGACACAAAAGATTTCACTGCCTCTGATGCATTCTTACTTGTAATAGTTGAGTGAGAAGGAAGCCTTCTTCTGATTCCTCTGGTAGACTTAAAGTCTGCAGTAAATACCACAGTTATTTCATGCGGGATTTAAGTGTAGGCATAGTTAGCATTTGCCAAAATTCTGAGTCAAATGAGGTTGCTCACATTCGTGATAGCCTTTGAAAGAAATTGTTGGGAACACGCGTTGTTTTTCAGGCCAACTCACATTATAAGTGCTGTTCCCCACGTGTGTTCACATATGGGTGGGTGGTGGGTTTGTAATGTGTGAGTGCATCTTTTTAATTATTTTTTTTGCCTAGAGTCTTCTCTCTGGAAACTGAGACAAGGATTAAAGCTGAAGTGAGGAACTTGTAGTTCTGTGGATGCTGTTGGACTCCAGCTCCCATCAGCCCCAGCCAACATGGCCCAATGGGCAGGGATGATGGGAGTTATAATCCAACAGCATCTGAAGGTCACACGTTCCTCATCCCTGAATGTCACTGGTAAAGACTTTGGCAGAGTCATTTCCACATCACAAAATGCATCAAAATAACAAAAAAAGATACGGGACTTCAAAATGGTGTGGGCACCCTCAACCCACTCATCTGCCCCTTACTCTTGCGGAAAAGCACTTGCATCAGCCACCATACACACTTGCAGAAAAATGTTATTTGAATCTCCCTGGAAAAGACCCTGATGTTGGGAAAGATTGAGGGCACAAGGAGAAGGGGACGACAGAGGACGAGATGGTTGGACAGTGTTCTCGAAGCTACGAACATGAGTTTGACCAAACTGCGGGAGGCGGTGCAAGACAGGAGTGCCTGGCGTGCTATGGTCCATGGGGTCACGAAGAGTCGGACATGACTAAACAACTAAACAACAACAACAACAACTTTTCAGATTGGGAAGACGGTATACAATCCTTGTATCTAATGAAATGTGGGCATGATTAAGGATGTGTGTTCAATCTAGGGGGAGCTGAAGCAGCACAAACCATTTGAACAGTCTCTCACCTATTGTGGATTTTTGAGGGGATATTTACTGAGACCTTTAGCAGGCACCATAGGAAGTTGAGTTGGCATGGTTGTCCCTACAGGTGCCATATTTGCAGGCCTTGGCCTATGTACTAGGTTGATTGTGTTGGATCAGTCTTAGGGAAATAAATGTGCACTAAGAACAGTCCAGCACCCCACTCATGCCCAGTTCTCTTCTCTTAATTGAGGAGAAACCCTGCTGCAATTTAATAATTCCATACAATAATATTATCAGCAGTTGTGGAGTTCTTGACTCAAGGTTGAACACAGTGAGCATGCCAAAGGCAGAAATGACTTTACTCCAAAAATGACTCTGCCTTGTATTTGCACCTTGAATGTATCCTTTATGGATTCCCTCCTCTCCCCCATTCCATTGACTAAGATATCTTACTCCTCCACACCAGCACACCACTAAAAACAACACACACAAAAAATGCAGTGGCACTACTCCTGAGCTGCAAACATTTCAAAGTGGGCAAAGGTCAAAATATGAAGAGGCTATGCATACAATGTTTGGGAGGAGTTCAGTAAAACCCTAAAAACACAAGCTCTGTCTACTGCAATGTTCAAAGGATGTTTAGAATGTGGCTGGCTTGGTCAATCTCTTTTATCTGTTTTTCCTTTTGGAGAGCAATCTAGTGGGAAGCCAGTATTATACTGCGAAAGAGAATGTTAGGCATCTACTTTTTTCTCGGTCCAAGCTGGATCTCTGGAATCAACCAACTCTCTCCCCGCCCCCCGCCCCCGCCGCACACTTACCCTGCAAGCTAACTGTATTCTTCATGTAAATATTTCCGGAGGAATAACAGTCCTATCAAAGGGAGATGAATGACAGCATCACTTTTCAACTGAGCTAATCCTGTTTATGTTTGGGGGGGAAATACAGATATGTTAAAGTACGGAAAATGAACGTGTCGTGCAGGAATCACAGGGCCACTGGGGGAGCTTGTCCGAAAGAGGATGTGTGAAATGGCAAGCGTTACCCCTGGATCAGTTACACAGCTGGCAGCAGATACTGCGGAGGTCTCCCAACGTGGCTGCGAAGAGAGGAAAAACAAAATTCACACTGTGGTGGTAACACTATATAAGAAATATTTTGACAGTGTAATTGTTCAAGCAGTTTTAAGGAGCACTCTGCACTGAAGGGATAAATTTAATCTCCACAGAGGATTCTGTGGCTCAAGGCCCTTCCCAGGCCAGGAAATGACAGCATGGCTCAGGACTTTGGAATTTTCACCCCCAGCGCTAATGATATCTTTCTTCTACAAGCTTCCCAGCCACAACTCTTGTGGCCTCCTCGTCCTCCTCTTGATCTGACTAGCTCTGTCGTTTATTCTGTACCCAGCTCTCTTAGAAATAAATAAATAAATAAATAAATAAATAAATAAATAAATAAAAATAGTCACTAATTCCATGCTGCTTATCAGATAGATTCCATGATCATTGGCCAAGCTACCAAGGGATGCTTAAAAAATGGCTGATGGTGAATGGTGACACACTCTCATTGACGTCATGGATGCTGTCCCATAGGAGTCTGTGCTAGTAGGTTAAAAGAATGTGTAACAATAGTACCTTTTGCTGGGCAGAGAGAAGCTTTCACATTTTAGGAAGTACCTACTGAGGCTTTATGAAAATGCTGAAAAGGTCTGCCAGTGATGAAGGAAAAGATAAATGTGCGTAACGTGGAACAAGAGGAAGACAAGAGTGCTTCCATGTGTCTGGAAATGTGTTCTCTGCAAAGCCCTAAGAAGCAAAGCTTTGTCTCTGCCAACATTGATAAAAAACACTCTATCCATCCCAAAGGCTTGCTATATAGTTCTTGCCATCAGCTGAAAACATTTCAGCTTTCTAAAGTGTTTGCCGAAATTTGCTGAAATGTGCCTGATTGAGGGTTTTTATGTTGCTTCAGAAATGTAATTTGTTTTAGATTGGTTTTTAAATATTGATTAAACTTGATGTTTTTAGACTTTCCTTTTGTGTCACCCTTTGCACTCAGTATTGAGCTGAAAAGTCATCTCATATATATTTTAAATAAATAAGCTGGAGGCCTGCGAGGTGCTCAGCCTCTCTTTCCCCTTCCCAAGTGATCCCGGGGATGGGAAATTGCAATCAAGTGCCTGATGTGGAAGTTTTGGCACGTCCAATTACACATTGCCAAGAAGAGGACAAAAGTGATCTGCATAACATTTGCATATGCTAATTTGTATGTATGCAAATTTAGAAAGAAGTACTTAATTCTAAATGGAAATATTTTGTGGGGAAGACATCACATAGCAGTTGCTCCCACAAGGCATAGTGATAGCCACTAACTTGGATGGTGTTGTTTTTTGAAAAGGATTAGAGAAATTCATGGAGGCAATTAGATGGGAATTATAAGTGGGGCAGTTGCACCCGGCTTCTGCTTGTGGGATTCTATGGGCATCTGTTTGGTCAGTGTGAAAAATAGAGTGCTGGATATGCTTGCTAGGTAAGAAGCATCCCAGACCCTGAGGCCCAAACCTCAAACCCATGGGCAGACCCTGGAGATAGAGGTTAATTGATAGAGGGGAGCAAAGGAGGGCAGACCGCACAACCCAAGCACAGCCAACTCCCGCTGTGTTGAAGCTTGCAAGCTGCATCTGGTTTGAATTATTCGAATCCTGAACTTTTTCATTTTGGTGCATCTCTTTATACCAGGCATCCCCAGACTTCGGCTCACCAGATGCTTTGGACTACAATTCCCATCTTCCCCAACCACTGGTCCTGTTAGCTAGGGATCATGGGAGTTGTAGGCCAAAACATCTGGAGGGCTGTAGTTTGGGGATGCCTGCTTTACACCATCCCTCTTTTCACTATTTCTCTCCTTCTTTCTTCTCTGCCCCCTTTCTGTTGTGTTCTGGGTTATGAATGAGGGTTGCTTCATACATGCACACACACATGTCCTTGCTATGGATTAAATGTAAACTTTCACATTAAAAAAAATGCCTTGGGTCCAGTGTACTTGCTTCATCTTCCATAGTAAACTTTAATTTAAAAGGAAAGCACCCTTGAACATTTGCTGTCTAGGTGCTAAAATCCTAGCATCCTTAACAAACAACAGTTCCTAGGACTCTCCATGGCTGTTAAAGTTGTATGAAGCACTACTAAACTCTTGGCATCCCACCAGCTCTTAAAGACACACTGATGTTGGAGCTCCACTATCGGTGTGGCAATAGCCACAGAAGCTGCCACAGTAGTGCAGGGAATCTGACATGGGATCTCACTGTTCTGTCCACCCTTGGAGGAGGAGATCAACTGCTTTCTGTCACCACAGAGATGCCCCCAAAAGGGTTAAAAGAGATTGGAATGGGTGTGTTCCTAGGATTGCAGCCTTATTTTATGATTCTGGATTTGCAACGCTATTCACAAATGGGGATAAAAATGGACGATGCCTCAATTAGCTTAAATTTCTACCTTCCCTCGTAATCGAGCATTTTGCAAGATGAAAGGCAAACTCTTCTTAATTTTCAGTGCTATCCTCCGCTTTCCCCTATAATGTCTAGAATTATTTCCAATGACTCCACATGGAGTACTGTTTTAGTAGAAACGAATAAAGCCGGTGAAAAATGTAATTAAAAGTGATTGGATATTCCCTGTGGTTATCAAACTACATTGAAGCATTCAGGTCAAGTATCGTAAAGGTAACAATCGGCTTTAGCCCTGTGTTTGTGAATGGAACAACAACAACTTTCTGAGAGTTAAAGCCCTTCAGATCTATTCTCCCTGTGGTCCTTATAAGAACCCTGCAAACAGGTTTGCATTATTATCTCTGTCATGCAGAGAGTACTGTGACTGAGAAAAAGCAGGTGACTCTGCATTACTGCACATTGCAGCCACAGGACCATTCAAACAGCAACATCTAATTAGCAATGGTTTTCTTGTTTTACTTCACAGGCATTAAAAAGAAGTCAGAGCGCCTGTTTATACTTGTCTGTGAAATCATAATGCACAGAATTTATATGAGCAGCCAACCTGTACTGAAGAAGCATTAGGTTTTTATGTGGCCCAGGTGCACACTTCTTACAATTTAATCAGCACAAAACATACTCATTTCACAAGAGAGCAGTAATCCATGCTTTAAGCTACACTGGCTTACATGCCTACCCTCTCCGCTTGCCAGTCAGTTGAATATGACTAACAGCACACAGCTGAATTTACCTGCATTTAATCTAGTGACCTTTCCCATCAGATACGCCAATTTTACCTCAGCAAAACATTAAGGTTATGCGGAGTGAATGGAATTCTCTTCAGAGATCAAATATATCCAAAGGGATGGCTTTATGAAGCGTATTAATTGCAGTCAGGAGGATTTATGTGTGTGAAATACATATTTCTCTGCTAACAAACAGTGTTGTTTTAGCTCTGAATGAAAAAACAAGGGTGGGGGGCGGGGGAGATGAGAAGGGGAGTTAAAACTTTTTCCTCCTTCCCCCTTCCTTCCTTCTTTCTCTCTCACTCTATCTGCACCTCCTGTCACAGGCCAGTGGTCAGGTTAATAGCCTGAAGAAAAAGCTATCTTGTCAGGGTAAACTAAACTTTCATGATGACTCGATCCCACTAGCAATAAGATGTCAGAAACGGAAATAGGGAGGAAAAAATCTCTTTAATGATCTCCTCAATTTATCCCACAGAGCAGCTGCTGCCAAAACCATGCTGCCAAGCTGAATGACAGCAGGTACTTTCCATGAAAGAAACGGCTCTCCTTCTCCTCATCTTCTTTTTCCCGCTTTCCTTCAACTTCCTCTCAGGATTGTTCGGCAGAAAGAGTCAACAGTGCCTGCTGTCAGCCGGAATATATCTTTGAAATGAAACTGTATGTATACATACACACATGTACACACACAAATGCATATACAGAGACACATGTGAACAGGGACATGCACACAAAGAGGCACGTGCACACAAAGCTATGTGCACAAACACACATGCACATGTGTGCATGCATGCACAGACAGGCCTGCAGGTACACACAGAGGCACATACACAGACAGGGGTACACACAGGCAGGTAGACACATGAACACAAACACACATTTTTAAAGCCTGGTTACCAAGTTATCAGCTCTGAAATATATGTTCATGAGTTTGCACTATTTTTGACTGATGGTAAGAGATAACCACAAAGAACAGCATCAGTGTGTAAGTGCTTGCAAAGACCTGGAACCTTTTAGGCGAGGACCTTAGCCTGAAAGCAGAGATGAATGCCACACCTCATAGTTAAATTTGAATGGTGTTAACCATCCAGGGGTCCTTTAGCTTGTGAGGCAACTGGTTGGCTGCTGTCAGAACAGGATGCTGCCTTAAATGGGTCATTGGCTTAATCCAGAGGGTTCTTCTTGTTCTTGTTCAGTAAGGGACTCATGAACCACAGCTGTATCCTATGAAGAACACACCAGCTGCATTTTACATAACCATGGTTTACCTTGAAAGGAATGAGCTGTGCATCTCCTTGGGCTCGCATAGCCTTGTCTTGTCAGTACAGTGGTACCTCGCAAGATGAATGCCTCGGAACGAAAAACTCGCTAGATGAAAGCGTCTAGTGATTCTTTGTTGCCTTGCAATACGAAGCTTTCTATGGTCTTGCAATTTTTTTGCCACTTTTTTTCTTTGCCGTCTGCCGTTTCTTTCCGCAAGATGAAAATTTTCGTAAGACGGCACGACCCACGGAACGAATTATTTTCGTCTTGTGAGGTACCACCGTACAACCATGAGGAGAAGAAGTTTAAGAATTAAGTACATTTTTAATATTGCACCCAAGCCCTGAACTATGGTTAATTTTAACTGTAGTTTGTTTGAACGAGCCAGCTAATGAGCCACACTTTGAAGTTGACTTTAAAAAAACACACAACTTGCTATAGTTATGATTAACCACAGTTTATTGGGTTTGGACAAGTTACATGACCCAGGTTGTTGCACAAACTGGTCTAGGAGTTTCTGGGGAATGAAGCTGTTTCCATCCATTCCTTCTTTTTCTCATCAGGCCATAGAACCAGAATCATTGTAGCAAATGAAGCTGTCACATAACTAGATCACTAAAGTACTTGGCTCACTAGTGCCAACTTCACTTAATTTAAGTCAGATTATTTTTTAAAAAGAACTGTTGGCACAGCATCCTTATCTTGATTAAAAGGTAGGCTGATGATGCTGAAATAGCTAGAACTCAATCTAAAAGTGTAACTCTTCAGCCATTATTTAGAGGTAACCATTTAATTGGGTTGGTAACCATGTTTGATTAACAGCTAACTGCTGAGTGTGATCAATATTTATTTGAATCATGTTAATGCTGTCTTTGGTTCACTCAGCTGAGATAGTACAGAATCTAAATATTTTGTAGGAACACTGCAAATAAGTAAACTAATTAATCTTCACATGCAAATAAAATTAATGCAGTTTGGGGTGGGAAATAAATTCAATTCAGTTCACATTTAAAGCCAAATCTATCAAATGCACACTTTCCAAAACAATATCACCTAAAAACAGACATTCTTAGAAATTTTTCACACTTACCTGGATTTTACAATGCAGTCCTCCAGCCAAATAATGTTTCCAAAAATGCATATATTACAGGGAAATGTGCTTAATAATGAATGTATTAGTGACAATAACATACAATAATGTATGGTATTGGGAGAAATTGCATGAAAAACAATGTGCACATTAGTCCAAACTGCATACAAAAATTTGTTTAGCAGGAGAAATATGCACTAAAATGCTGAAGAATTTTCATGAGTTTCTTTTGATAATTGCAAATTGCTGCAGAAATATGGAGAACTTGGGTTAAAGCTGGAAAAATGAGAAATGGAGGGAACCGAATTCCCTATTTACTAGATGATGTTGGAGGCAAAGTCAACATACATTTAGCCGTACATTTTGAAGTCAGACTGACATTATGGCTTGACCATTGTCCCACTGTAGAAAACATAGCTGCCAAGTTTTCTCTTTTCTCGCGAGGAAGCCTATTCAGCATAACGGAAAATCCCTGTAAAAAAGGGATAACTTGGCAGCTATGGTAGAAAATAGAGATAAAAATAATTTTCTCTATCACCTTCCAATCCCACCCCCATGGAATTTCAAGCAAGCACCGTATTTTTTCACTCCATAAGACGCACCTGACCATAAGACGCACTTAGTTTTCAGAGGAGGAAAGAGGAAAAGCCCCATTTTTAAAAGGATCAGCTCAAAGTTGTTGAGTTTACTTTGCAAAGGGTAAAAAATCCTGTTCAACTCATAGTTCTGCAGCTTCTGATAATCTAATCAACCAGATAATCCAATGAGCCAGTCACATGTTGCTGGGGAAACAAGCAGCCTCCCTCTGCAGAACGTTCAACAATTGAGGCCTGGGCAAGGGGGCGGGCCGGGAAGGGAGCTAGCATCCCTTATCTCCCTCCCTGATCTCTTGCAATCAGCTGCTGAGCGGCTTCCTCTTTCCCTCTTATATATACACCACGATCTGCTTTTCGCCCCTGGGCAACTCAGCTTCAGGGACCATGCATTCGCTCCATAAGACGCACAGACATTTCCCCTTACTTTTTAGGAGGAAAAAACTGTGTCTTTATAGGAGGAAAAAACTGTGGAGCAAAAAATACGGTACTTCTGTTCGTGTAGCATCTGGATTTCACATTGCTGTTTTTCATTCCCTAGTTAATTTTTTTTTACTTGTTTAGCTATACATATAACCACAGTTTCTTTAACAAGCTGCTGCCCTTCTAGCAAGTCAATGTATACAATATTTTACAAATGAAAAGACAAAACTGATCCTCCATTAAATATAGCTGGATACGTACATGAAATCAAATATTCATATTTATTTGGAAATTAATATCTTCATATTTATATTCAATTTAGTCTGGATCTTGAATATTTAGGATAGGATTTCCAACAACATGAAGCCAGTGATATACTTGGAATTAATTTGGTGTTGCCTCTCTTTTTTGGGGGGGGGGAAGAGAAAGGAAGGGAACGCTCACATTTCTCAAAATTTGACTGGCTCAGTTTTTAGAGTAACTGCTTATTCTCTTCCTTATACTTCATTTTAAGTGGAAATTATATGCTGCCAGAAACTGTCGATATAAAGTACACTGGTACATACGTTAAAAGGGGAGTTATCAGTCTCCACCGTAAGATTTACCACACAGTGTAATCTTTTCTGACTTTGCATTTGTACATTTTATTATGTGCTTACTGGGAGTTTAGTGCCCCTAATATTGTAGCAATGCAGATTGAAGTTATTTCTCCACTTGGTTAAAAAAAACCCACAAAAGACATGACAGGCAGCATCAGGGTTATTCCCCCCTCTGTCCACTGAAACACTTCAATGCTGTTTTGAAGAGAGACCTTTCTGGGATACAAGAGACTGGTCCAATTCCCAGGCGATAAATTTCCTTGCTTGTCTTTCACATACCGCCACAAGAAGTTCCATTTGTGATGATTTTTGGTTTGTTTCCTTTTGACTCTCAAACTTATTGCACATAAATCAGGTGTTGCTAGTGGCTGTGTGTGTGTGTGTGTGTGTGTGTGTGTTGTTTGGTTTCTACCAAGCTCATTTTGGAAAAGAAATGATCACCCAGATATGAACAGTAGGATGGTGTGAATTTGTCTGTTTTGGTTTCTCTCAGTTTCTAATTTTTCCAAGCTTAAGTTCAGTTCTCCCCATTTTCACATTGGATTTCAATTTTAAAAAATAATAATGCAGCATTTTAGCATGAATTTCTCCTAAATACACATTTTTTGTGCACCATCTCCTTGGTTTAATGCTTACTTGTATGTTATTTTTGATACTGTATGCATTTATAGGCACACTTTACCCTTATATATACCCTTTTGTGCACATTGCTCAGCTGGAGAACAACATTGCAAAATTCGTAGAAGTACAAATTTCAGGTGAGAATATTTCAGAAAGAACGGAACACTTACCAGAGGCAGTGTTGGGCGGTAGGCATCCCTTATTCATGGTTGTCAGGCATGGCCTATGGGTGCTGGGGGGTGTCCTTTGGGATGACAGACCCATCAGGGTGAATGTTGGCCAATGGGGCCATGGTGTGCCTGTTGGACTGTTGCGCTCAAGGTCCATGCAGTCAGGAGGGAGGAAACCTAGGAAGCCTTGCTGCCTGAACACAGTATGCAGCTTTTATTTTCCTCAAGTGATGGGGCTAGAATTTAACAGACACCTGCCCAGACTTAATTTTATTTGGTTAACATTGGTTGAATCTGACCAGTCTGTTTAGCAGATGCTCAAGTTGTTATATTTAATAAATAGAACCTATTTACCCACATTTGGTTGTTATGACTCTTCTTCCTGGTGTGGTGGCAAAAAGCAGTTTATTTGCTCTCAGCTGAAGTGTTTCCCTACCAGATATTGAGGGAAATATCAGCAACTTTAAGCTTCATGCATGTCCTTATCCATGGCATTGTTAATCTGGAAGGGAACAGTTTCATGACAACCCAAAACAGATACAATTTCTTGGCTTACTGGCAGGTCTAGCTCTTCCTGAACATGGAATAAGTGTCCCCACAAAGCATCATGTGCAGACCATTACATGGACACAGCTATAGGTGAGCAGGATGCCAAATAAAGTCTGCCCTCTCCATTTTCTTTTCTGACTGGGCTTTTATAATGAGAATAATTGGAGAGAGACAATGACACATTTTTAAGCAAGGAAATTCCATTTAGGGTGCAGCTTAAATTTTCTCCCTTTCTCTGAGTCGGGAGAGCCCTACAGTTTATAACGCTCATTTGAGATGATAATTATTCTGATCTGGAACGGTATGTATAATAATTAAGTAGCCAGGCAGAACAAGGAATGTGTTACAATGAGATAACACATTCCCTGGAAGAATCAGGAGGCATGAGAGGAAATTAGTGCTTCCAACAACCTGGTAAAATACGTTATCTTACCATACCACATGCGTTGGGGGGTGTATTAAAGGTTTATACAAAATATTAGACAGAGTATTCTGACTCATTCTAGAACATTAAGCATATGCTTAAAACATGCTCACTGTTGTGTACCAGCAAAACCAGGCTCTTAAAATACTGACACCCAATGGTTATTTGCAGCTAAAGGAAATATTCATTTATAGCAAATTCTTCAAGAATTGTGACTTTATAAAGGTGTCTACCTCTCTCTCTCCTGTAATAGAGGTGTTAAGCATGTTATATAGCTGATACAATCAACACCTATGTTCTATAGCACAATTAAATCTGCTAATATATCTCCTCTCAGGATTATCAGGCTTCATATCATGTTAACACTCAGAAAAACAACTATTCCCTCCTTTTAAAAAGAATTTCCTAAACATTCAGGCCAAGAAAGAGTTTTGTACAACTCAAAAGACTGAATTTGGCATTTTAAAAACTATATCCTCCATAATCAAAACTATTACTTCACAAGGTCTGATTCTGCCACACCACACCACCATACTTACAGTATTTTCTTTAAAAAGCATTTGTGAAATAAAGTAAGCACACATGTTTATGGCTATTTATATCATATCATTTGTATCATACCGTTTTCCCATGAAACTTTATCCATAGCAGTTCAGCAGTATTACTCTTTGGGATACACACACAAGCTTTTCTTTCCCCAAGGGAGAATAGACTCCAGCAATCGAAGTAGAAATCCTTGTAATTTTAGAAGCTGGAGCTTATAGAGTTTTGAAAATACTGCAGATGGTGTTTTAAAATTATATTTCTCTCTCTCTCTCTCTCTCTCTCTCTCTCTCTCTCTCTCTCTCTCTCTCTCTCTCTGTGTGTGTGTGTGTGTGAGTGTGTGTATTCAGAAAAAGACGAGAATATTTCACAATCCATTTTAACCTCTTTTGCTATCCCAATGCTGTTGGTTCCTATGCTTTTCTTTTGAGTGACAGGAAGCCTTTTCTAGTTCATTCCCCCATCAAACAGCTCAGCACTTTACACAAGAAGGCATTCTGCTGGCTAAAGAAGCCGTATCAGACAAAGACCTTTGTAAAGTTTGCTTCTTCTCACAGCTAAGAGGAGCACAGCAAGAGGAAACATCAGACAGCAAAAGAACACCCACCTTTAATCTGAGCGACTTGTGGGAATCAAAGGAAATGGATTAAAACAAGTGCGGTATCTGATTCCCCCAGGAGATCACTTTTTTGTTCCATTTGATATAACAAACAGGAGGATCAAAGCAAGGCAAGGATAGGTTTAAAATGTGCAGTGCCCCTTTCTAACCCGAGAAGGTCTCTGTGGTGTTAGTTCAGAGACTAATAATAATCATAATACTTCTGTTTTTAAAGAAAAGTCACAAGAAGCGGGGGGGGGGGGAATCACAGCATTCTATTTCCTGCCTAGGAACCACCTACAGGGACTCCAGGTAGGGTGTGTTGTTAGCATACCAGCTGATTGGACTACTGGGTAAAATAGGCTATTTCAATGCAAACCCGTCAGGTTCCATTGCATGCATATACAGAACTTCACAGAGGAAGGATAGGAATTGTTTATTCAGTATTCCTCTTAAATGAAATGTCTGGCTGTGTTCCCTATTTTTGAACACTGAGCTGCCTGCCCATGAATGGTGAGGATCAGTAGGGAAGCTAAGAGCCTTGGCAGTATGGTAGAGAGAGGCATTGTGGACTTGCTAATATGTGCTCTGTATAGGATAGAAGAAAGTATCTGTGGAGCAGAACTGGGGCTGCTTGCATGTTTTCTACAAAAGCTTCTGCTTGTCCAGCCAGGGGGGTATAAGGCCAAGCTTAACCCATGTTCTTTAAGAGATTAATGCAGCAATCAATTGGGGACGATGATGAATTTGCGAATCTCTGCTTGGGATCGTTACACTGGAAGCACAAATTCAACAATGTCAGGCAACCATGCATCTGTAATTCTTTCTGTTTTATGTACAAATTGGCTTTTTGTGAGACAAATAATGGTTGGTGCCTAGCCACAAAAGAAAGCAAGAAACTCCACTAGAAAACAAACCATTTATCATCTTCATATTTGCCTTAGCTGGATCTGTCTTGTCCTCCCCCTATTTCTGCTAGGGCATTGTGCCCCCCCTTTAAATCAAATGGCTGGAGCGATGGATGGATCATGTGAACCAGCCCAATATATGATGGAAAGTGAGTATGCACACTTAGGGCAGCAGCCATATCCTCGTCAGCCCTGCAGGTACAGGTGGTGATGGAATGTCTGGCTGTTTCCTCTAAGCATACAGTTCAATGTACACAGAGGGTGGGACACATGTCTGAATTCCTGAGAAATCAAACCATGTGGCTTATCCCCCCCCTTTAAACTATTTGAAGCCACCTTTCAAGACCATGTCTTCTCAAGGCGGCATGCAGAAATGAAAGCACAATTCAATAATGTAACATCAAAACACAAACACCAGTTTCAGCCATAGCCAATGAGCCATAACCACAAATACGTAAACAAAAGGACTTGGCAGCATCTAACTGCCAGTAGCAATGGATATGGTGGGGTGGAACTGCCCACCTGATGCAGGTGTTGCTGCAGCTTACCTGGATAGGTCTGGGATGGGACAGTGTGGTGGCAAGATCAAGGTTGCACAGGTGCACCAGTGGAGCCTATCTGGTGTTCACACCTGTGCAACCCCAACCTCATCACCACCCTGCCCAGTCCCTTTCAGATAAGCAGTAATGATGCTGGCATTGCGAGGGCAGTCCTGCAACTCTGTCTCTATACACAGGTTGCTATTGCTAATTATATCCATCTCTAAGCCTTTCCCAACTAGGATATAAAAAGCTAACATGGATGCGAGGAGTTTGATTCACAAAAAAGTAACACAAATTGGCCACAGTGGACTTTCAAGGTTTCCACCATCTGCACTCTCATTCTTATGTCAATCCAGTAGTTACTGGTGCCAGTTGGCACTGGTGAGGCAGAAGACAGGGAGGTCACCAGTAGGTGGCGCCAGAGCCAATGAAAGGCAGAGCCAACCAGTGTGGTCCTCATTCTCCTCCCTGTCTATCAGGGCAGCACATAGACTAAGGAAGAGGAAGCTGGTAGGCAGCACTACTTGTAGGACTTGTTATAAGTAAGAAGGCAGGCAGGTGCTGATTACCTGAGAGCAGACTGAGACTGGTGGGGCAGTGCTTTAACAGTTAAGACTGAACAATGATTGAAAAGGCCTCCCTCTCATGCCTACCAACCTAACCTTCCATATATTCCCTGAAAAAGAAACAATGGAGATTATTTGAATGCAAAAGTTCATTTGCTTACAATAAAGAGGATTCCAATTAAGTTTCGGGGGGGGGGGGCTTTCTGATGGTAAGAGCTGTTCGACAGTGACAGACTCCTTTGGGAAGTTGTGGACTCTCCTTCACTGGAGGTTTATAAGCAGAGAATGGAGTGCCACCTACTGTTGAGGTTGGACTACGTAGATGACCCTTAGGATCCCTTCCATCTCTTCAATTCTGTGATTCCATGTGATAACTTAACTTCTGTGTGCTTCAAATATATCGGTGGTAGTTAACATAGTGCCCTCCAGGTGTTGCTCATCTACAGCTCCCATCATCAATGACCATTGGCCATGTTGGCTGCATGTTGATGGGAGTTGGAGTCCAACAATATCTAGGGGGCACTATGTTGACTATCATGTTGTTATCTATGACAATATTGCATTTTCATAAACATGCCTTGTAAAAGCTTTCTGAAACCCTGAATGTCTATAGAAGCAGCATGCGCTTTCATGGGTGTATCAGCTACAAACCTAGGCTTAATGTGTGTTATTCAAGTGTGAGGGTTTTAAAATAGGGTTAAGGGGATCAAGATAGCGTGTGATCTCAACTAATTCCACCCTGGTTTTGTCACGGTTTGGGGTGACTATACACAGAAGGCTTACATCCAGCTCTGCATTACTGCTATTTCTCATTTTAATGACCCCTGTAAATCTTTAATGATCACCATCACTGTCAGAAGGGCACAGACGAGGCACTCGTCTGTCTTGATGCAACCCAACAAAATATGCTCACAGATGTCAATTGAAATAATGGTGCTGGTGATGAGTCATTTATAATTGGGTTGGTGGCTTGCGTTCTTCCCTAGAACGATATTAAAATTCTACACTTATGAAAAATATCATTTAAATATCACATAATCCCTAGACAGAATAACATGATGCAGAGATAAAGAAGGCAAGACAGGTATTCCTTAAGGGTGACTCTGACCATTTAACTAAACAAGAACTTTAAAAGGCGTCCTTTTCTTTGAACTAGGGAGAAGACTCTGAAATGTGATTCTCCTACAATTTAATGAATGTGTGCCTGGCTCCTTGTTAAGCAGAAGATTGCTTAATATTAGAAACAGGATGTTTCTCCCACTATTTAAGCATTGTTTCATCATGCATGATTTTTCCACCAGAACCTAACCTTTTGAGACATAATCTACACAAATTATGGGGTATGTTTTCCATCTTGGGGAGACAGGAATTAGATGCACACTTTATTCTTAATGAGAGCCGCATGTGTATTTCTGTGAGTGCCATGACAAAAGGCATCTCTATGAGTCAGCATCAATATAGCTGTTGAGTCCTTCACTCTGTAAAAATGTCATTAGCGGGAGTAATAGTTATGGTGTAGAGTACTCACGAAAGAAAGCACCAAGTTATTCTCAAGTGGGCAGACGCTGGCATAAAATATGGTTCTTGTCTTGTCTTGTTTGCTGACACCCCCATAAATTGCTCTTGTGTGTCCATTTGCAGAGATGAAATGTATGAAGGTTGATGATATGCACATAAGAAGTTTTCCCCCCCTGTAGTTGAATTCATTTGCATGGTCATCTCTGTCCACATGCACTGAAATATTTCCCACTGCCCTTTGGCCTCTTCACATGTGTTGTTTGTCTTGCACAAAAAAACGGAGTTCAGGACGACGATATGTAACTGAGAGAAAGAAATCTTGACTAAGGTCAAGATGGCATGTTTTTTATCTTCTTGGGTCCTTGGAGAATTCACAGACTTTTTGTAAATTCTCATTCTATCTGCTGTTTTTATTGAGCTGCCATTCAAAGAGCAGCTGGGATTTCCCTCATTCTGATTGTCGTGCAGATATCACCATTTAAAAACTGGACAGTGACCTCCAAGCAAAGCCATCACATTTAGTCAGAAGTACCGATACTAATATGACAGAACAGTAGTATAAAAGAAAAGAAACGATTCACATACAAATAAATTCATATGTAGATTCACAGTAGATTCATATGGCACTGAGATTTGTTGGATCCCTTAAGAAAAATATTAAATTAGGACATCAGGAAATAAAAATGAAAGAAGAGGCATATTGGACTTCTGGAGTGTTAAAATTAGAAGGCAGGAGGCCTGGGAAGGCATTTTGGGAAAACACAATCTTGCACAGATAATCTTTAAACATAAAAGAACCAAATCTGTCTTCTAGGGAACAGAATGGGCTGATTCAGATGCCATATTAAATCATAGTTTATCATTAAAAGAACAATTCTTCGCAAGTCGGGGGCTTGTGTCCTCTCCCTCCCTCCCCATCCCAATACGTTATAAGTAGAAGTTTGGGATCTTCCACTTCCATTTTGAATCAACCACAGTTTTCCATGTAATTGTAAATGCGACAAATTGTGGCTAATCTTAACTACGTTTTGTAGAAACAAGCCAAGTTGAAACCATAGTTTATGAGGTTGCCTTGTTGTAGTCCATGAAAAATGAATTTACACTTTCTCCATCACCTGGAACTCAGAGCTCTGCTTGCCAGGAGACGCATGAAGTCCCTCCTGTCATTTCAACTTCTGTCATAAGGCTAATGCTCCTGTCCACTCCAGCTTCCAGTTGGCCTGGATGCTGAAACATGTGGCGTGACTTCCTCACCACTCCATCTGAGGCAATGTCTAGATAGCAATAACATCTGAGGAAATAGTTTCCTTGATGAGCGCCTTATAATTATGGAGTTCATTGCACTTGGAATCCTGTCAAAGTACAGTCATGAGCATCCAGAAGCACCATAAAAACTCTTAAAGAAAAAAGCTATCTTTCATCTGTGGAGTTCAGCTATAGAGGGAATGCTTTTTGTGACTTTTACCAGGAGCAATTTGCTGAGGTTTTTTATGCTGATGTTTTACAAGTCTTAATTTACAGTTTATCTGTGGATGTCTGCTAGGTTAAGCTGTCCTGATCCACCCTGATTGGGTGGGCCAGCAAATGCAAGTAACTTGTAAACCTAGGTTGGAAAAACGATCCCTGATTTGTGTATCTTTACTATTGTGGGGAATGCATCTATGAGACCAGGGGTACAAATTACATATATAGTCAGAGGAAGAGGAACAAAGCAATGAAACTTGGGGTGTACTCTGTCAAGGAGAGAGGCTTTGGAAGTCATCACACCACCTTTTGATGGCCAATGGGAGGAGTTTTCTTCATTTTGGGGGTGGCAGTTCCACTTACTATGTGACGTGTGTGTGTGTGTGTGTGTGTGTGTGTGTGTGAGAGAGAGAGAGAGAGAGAGAGAGAGAGAGAGAGATGGATGGATGGATGGATGGATGGATGGATGTTTGGTCTCTGAGGCAGTGAGTGAATGTGTGTGTTCTCTTTGTGTGTTAGAGACCAAAAGAGAGAGAAAGGAGATATGTTTGTAAGGGGAATTAAATATATGAATCCCTGTGGACTCACGTGTGTGGGTGAACAACAACAGAATTGGCTGGGTGCCTGGATTCAAAACTCAGGGCTAGCACACAGAGTGCCCCAGTAGCAGAGTATTAAATCCACAAAAGTTACGCAGCAGTATAGCATTAGGAATATAGATTGCTAAACCATTTTTATCCCGTTCAGCTGCACAAAAACAGCCAACCTCTTTCTACGCTTCTTGCAATGAGCAGACCTCATACCATTAAGTTTAGAATTGTTTACTTACAGATTCAAGGTCTCAGTCATGCATTGTTCCATGCAGCGGCAAAGATAATACAGGCAAAATATGCTTGGGTAGAAAATACAGCAAGATAGCTTCAGACACATGCTCTAAGCTCAGGGTTATTTTAAGATTATAGGATGTAGAGAGAGAGGAAATAGGAAGGCTGAGTCTAGCAATACATCTCTGTGGTCCTTAAGCCCTTCATGTACTAACTAGCAGTTGTGCATAGTTGTGTTTGAATGCAATCTCCCACAGTTTGTGTGGTCTGTGAGAGAGGGGCAGTTGGATGGTTGTGTGGTGTGTGTGTGTGTGTGTGAGTGAGTGAGAGATGAAGGAGGGGAAGAAAAATGGATGTGGGGCTGTGTATCTGTTGGGATGCATTATGTCTCTGGTCTGTTTGTGTACAGTAAGTATGGATGTGTTTGTGCGAGAGAGAAAGTGGAGCAGACATGTTGTATTCTATTTCTGAAACTGAGAAATGCTCATTGTTGTTATTAGCCAACAACAGAATCATTGTGGGAGTGGAAAAAATCAATAGTGTGTTCCTCCTCATCAGGATCAGCATGACACAACCAACTTCTAACCACAAATATGAAGCCATCAGGAGGCAGAAGAGAAGCAACAGTGAGTGTACTCTTTCTAAGTTTGTTTTAAGCCATGTGTGCCCATAGCAGACATTTTGTGCTGTCACCCACAAAGCCTTTACCAAGAGATGAGTAGCAGCACTTCATTTTTATTTTACAGAAAAAAGCACTGCTGTGGTAATGAAACAAGGGCTCATTTTTTATTGTTTAAAAAACCCTTCTATCTCGGAGTGTGCAACCTCCCATTTTGGAGATTATTTGGGGGGGGGGCTGCAAAAGAAGATGAAAATACATTTTTCCTCCCAGAGTGAAAAATGGAGACATTGTCCTCTCTCTGAATTGGCTTCATAACATCATCATGTAGCCAAAGCCAATGGCTGCCTAATGTAATCAGGAATTCTATACAGTGCGAGACCAATGCATGATGTTCTATCAGTAACTTGACTTTGAAATGTCAGTTCACCAGATTTTAGACATGTGAGATCGTGACATTACCATGTTAACTATTAAGCAAGGGAACACTTGGGAATTGCTCCTCCCTGGGAATCATCCTTTCACTTTGGACAAAATGCAATAGAAGCTTTCATCTCTTCCCCTCTCCCAGTGTATAGGACCACATTGAGCAGAGTCAGTGCATCAATGTGCTCAGCAGCTACCACTGCATAAATATATTTCTGTTCTGTTCCTATATTCCTCATCTGCAAAAGGGACAAGTTGTCTTTGCCTCCAAGGAGATTTTGTACATTGATCACATCTAAAATGTATGGAGTGACATACAGTAATATGATTAGATGTAATATACTGGCATTAAGACAAGAAGTACATTAAGGGATTTTGTTCCAATCTATTTGAGAAGCTGCCATATATTTTCATTTTTATGCCATTCCACTGCAAAGAGAAAGTACAGGAGCAATCAGGTCTCTTTATTTCTGTGTTGATGACTCCCATGCACAGAATACTTGGCACCAGCATGTCCAGTTGTGTTGTTTGTTTGTGTGTGTGTGTGTGTGTGTTTATAAGCAGATACTAATTTCCAATGTTCAGATCAACATAACCTGATTTTTATAATTAAGCCACAAAGAGTTGTTGTGCCATATTATTCAGAACTAATTAGAACAGATGGCAGAGTGTGGCACCACAGACCTTTTGCGGAGAAGTTATTAATATTCCACATTGATTGAATTTTTACAACTCAAAAATAACCACTTGGAGCTGCTAATTCAGTGTGATATGTTTTAATATAGTTTATTGATGGCTTTATTTTTACTCACAAGCAGAAACAGGGTTTAAGACGATTAATAGAAAAAACTAATGTTGCCATTTGAAAAATGTCACAAGGTAGGGAAATAATGAAATCCATCCATTCTATATTTCATTTCATTTAGTTATTGTTTGGAAGACAGGGAGGGAAGTAATGCTCCACTCTTTGGTTTTGCGTGTATTTCATATTAGCAAGCCTTTTGGGACGGAGACGGTTTTCACAGAGTTCTAATTTAAAGGAAAATTAAAGGGAGAGTTCCTTGGCAAGAGGGATTGTCTATTAAACTACTCTGAGAATTGTAGCTCTGTGAAGGGAATAGGGGTCTCCAAACAACTCTCTGCACCCTTAACAAAAACTACAGCTCCCAGGATTCTTTGGGGGAAGCCATGACTGATTAATACTGCTTTAAATATATAGTGCAGGTTGGGAGCATGTGGGGCTTTGCTGCATTTTGTCCAAGTCCCAAACTCTCTCTTCTCTTATGATTTATGGCACAGAGGAAAGCTCCTCAGCCTCCATCCATTCTTCAAACA
The DNA here is from genome assembly GCF_963506605.1 of Zootoca vivipara. Classification (NCBI taxonomy): domain Eukaryota; kingdom Metazoa; phylum Chordata; class Lepidosauria; order Squamata; family Lacertidae; genus Zootoca; species Zootoca vivipara. The sequence goes on along the minus strand of NC_083279.1, from coordinate 65,264,764 downwards.
GCCACTCTGCTGCTGAAGTAGTTGCAGCAGGAGAGTGAATGGGCTTTTCTCAAGCGCTATTACCCCTCCTGCATGAACACTCCAGGGAGAGAAGTGGGCTGAGTATAATGCCAATCTCTTTCCCTTCCCATCTTTGTGAATGCTTCAGGGACAGACCTTTCACCAGAGAGAGAGAGGGGGGGGGGAGGGAGGGAGGGAGGGAGGGAGGGAGGGAGAGGGAGATTGTGCTCAGCCAATACAGGCTCTATCTATCTATCTATCTATCTATCTATCTATCTATCTATCTATCTATCTATCTATCTATCTATCTATCATCTATCTATCTATCTATCTATCTATCTATCTATCTATCTATCTATCTATCTATCATCTATCATCTCTCTCTCTCTCTCTCTATCATCTATCTATACCCAATTCTTCTTCCCATCTTCTCCACCTCAAAATGGCTGGGTGGATGCTGAGCAGGAACATCAGCTTCCCCTTCCACCAACAATTTTCTATGTGTTTCTGTGACTGAAAATTTAATCTGGACATCAATATTTTAACGGAAAGCTTTGCATTCACAGTTTTGATTTGTTTATATATAGGCAAAACATCACAACATTCACCTTGCTTTGAAAAGCATCCTTTTTGTTTGCCTTTGGGCAGAGAGCACATCGTATAAATATTCTCAATAAATACAGAAAGAGCGGCCTTACAATTATTATTATTTTTTTAAAAAATCATGGATGGTGTGTTTTGCTCCTTATTTCTTGGTTATAGTCCTAAGCTCCCTTCAACTAATATTTGAAATCAAAGAAAAGTTGTGTTTAATAAATGTGGAGGAAAGAATGCAACAAAGAGGGGTGGAGGAAATTTCCACATTTTGCCTTCTCTCTCAGCTTTGCTTTATCACCCCATCAAGCTAAGAAGATTTCATACAGAAGCAGCCGTTCCACCTGAACCACTTCCTGGATCAGGAACCAGAGCCTGAATTATCCAAGTGCACATCAGAGCGCCAGCGCAGCTACACTGCATAACTTTCCATGGGATGCATATAAAGGTAAAGGTACCCCTGACAGTTGGTCCAGTTGCGGATGACTCTGGGGTTGCAGTGCTCATCTCTTTCTATAGGCCGAGGGAGCCGGCGTTTGTCCACATGTGGCCAGCATGACTAAGCAACTTCTGGCAAACCAGAGCAGTGCACGGAAACGCTGTTTACCTTCCCGCCAGAGCAGTACCTATTTATCTACTTGCACTTTGACGTGCTTTCAAACTGCTAGGTGGGCAGGAGCAGGGACCGAACAACAGGAGCTCACCCCGTCATGGGGGATTCGAACCGTCAACCTTCCGATTGGCAAGCCCAAGGCTCTGTGGTTTAGACCACAGCGCCACCCCCATCCCTGGGGATGCATATAGGAACATGCAAAGAGAATATGAGAAGGGATTTGTATACAAATCTGCATCTCATTGAAAGCAATGTGGGCCTGATAAACAGCAAACAAAGCATGCCTGCATTCCAGTTTCTGAAAGAGTAAATTATGTAAGTTCACTTTAAAATGTGAGTTGAATTGAAGAGCTTCCCCATCCCTCTCTTGAAGATTAAGAGGTATCTTTAGGGAAATCCAGGTTGGTTTAACAAAAGCAAGAAACTTGCACAGGTACAGACTGACATCTTCTTTCAACACGGCTACCTACCTACCTGTAACTATGCCTACAATGTGTAAGCACTACAGCATTTCAGGTGGGCTTTTTCATCAACTGTAACAAGTTGACTCTATGCATGCATAGTCTGATCAAGCTATGGTCAGTTCAGTGGATGCAGAACCAAGGGCATTGAAAGGATGGGCTCTGAATAAGGAGGGTCCAATTGACCAAGTCCAAACGCTCGACTGGATATTACCCTGGTTCTGTGTTTCATTATATTCCTCCCCATCACAAAGCAAAGATTTGTATTTCGGCTTTGGTTTTGAATTTGATCTAACTGTCTGATCCAGCTCTTATCCCAAGTCCAAGTGATATCAGTGCTTATTAAGTGGACAAGATAATGGCCCATAATATTGAAGAGCTTCAAGGACCACTTTATAAAGAACTCTCTTTATGAAGGAAGGATTCATTATAAATGGTACCTGACTTTTATCCAACATCACATTAATACTTCCTGGTGAAAGAGAGTCTACGGTTTCCAAATAGAAACACCTTCATTATTTGTTACACAGTATTCATCACTTTTCAGTCATAGAAGAGTGTCGCAAAGCAAGCCACAGAATAAATGACATCAAAACATCATATAAAACAGATTAACTAAATAAACTCATTCAAGAATATTTATAAAAGCCCACTAAATATATATCCAGCCCACTAAAAAGTAAGCACTAAAAGGTTTGCAGACATAACTCACCAGCATCCCAATTAACAATCAAATACCTGTATCAACAGAAATTTTCATATCCTGGCACCTAAAAGCAAACAATGATTTCATCAGGTGTCCTTCCCCAGGGAGAGCATTCTTCAAACAGGGAGCCACCACTGAGAAGTCCTGTTCTTTTGTTACCATTATCTGTGTTTCCTTTAGGTGATGTATACAAAGAAGAGCCTCTGCTGATAAATGCAGTGCCTGGGTAGGTTCATATCAGGAGTGGTAGTCCCTGAGGTATTGGGAGCCTGAGCCACTTGGGGCTTTATAGGTCAAAAACAGGCATCCCCAAACTGCGGCCCTCCAGATGTTTTGGCCTACAACTCCCATGATCCCTAGCTAAGAGGACCAGTGGTCAGGGATGATGGGAATTGTAGTCCAAAACATCTGGAGGGCTGAAGTTTGGGGATGCCTGGTCAAAAACATACATTGAATTGAGCCTGAAAATGAATTTGAGCCAACTTCTATCATGCCAGAATTGGTGTTATGTGCTCTGATCTTACCGAGTCAGCAATTTGCCTGCTGAATTCTGTCCTAGCTGCCAGTTTCCAAAACATCTTCAAATGCACCCCCATGTGTAAGGTGTTGCAGCAATGTAACCTAGAGGTTACCAGAGTGTAGACAACAGACATTAGGCTATTCCTGTCAAGATAGGGTGGGCCACTAGCCAAAGCTCTCCCAGGCAAGATCATTCAGTGGTCTAGTGAGAGTGGTGAAATACAGAACACCAGTTGCGTGTGAAGACCTTTAAACCTCCCCCCTTAAATAAATTCAGACAAGACTCAAATTTTGGTTTGGTTTTTGGCAGAATTAGGGCCACAACTTTATTGATTGCAGCAAGTGAGTGGTTGCATAGGCTCTGGTTCGACTAGCTCCCTGCACCCTTGCTGACCCAAAGCTCCATCATAGGCCAGCCTAGGGTGAACACCTAGAATGGCAGAAAGGCGGGGGCATGCTCTGTCCACCATCCAGATGCCCCCCTGGACTCAGGCACGGGCACAACCCCTCACAGGGTTGACCAAACCATTGAGTCCCTGGATTCTTTTAATGGAATCCCCCTTTGCATAGGGATGGCGAGAGCTTTCCCCCAGCCCTATCACCTGAACCAGAGCCTATCCGCAACCTTACAAGTTGTGACGATTTACTATGCAGCAGGTGAAACCCAAATGGCACCAGCCAATCAGCCAAGTGGGGAAAATTCCTGCCATGCCCCTTTCCCAACAACAGACAACACACGACAGCATAGCAAGGTCAAGCGTGCAAGCCCTAAAGGTAGGAAGAGGTGGACGTGTGTTCCGATGCACTGACCAAGGGAGAAAGCTCAGGGTCATGTGCATTGGCATATATAGGTCCCTTGATCCATTTTGACTAGAGTCCCATTGGTCAGATTGAACCCAGCATCAAGGGACCTACCAATCGGGTGTTGTGGCTATCCAATCGCACCCACCCACAACACAAGGGTTTGGTTGCCAGGTCTCACTGCAACACATGCCCCCTTTGAGGGAGGACACGATCTGTTGGGTGAAAATCAGGCCAAATGTTTATTGACTAACAACAGTGCTACCTGCCACGGTGCAGGGAGCTAGTCGAACCAGAGCCTATGCAACCACTCACTTGCTGTAATCAATAAAGATTATTGTGTTGGCATGGCAATTGCATACCCCACAAGTGTCCCTGAAAAAAGGGACATCCCATTTTCTTGTGCAAGAGCATGGCAGCCATTTTGGGTGCAATGATTTTGCACCAAGATCTCGCCCCCAAGGGGGCTGTGATCTCATGCAGTGCACCAAAAAAGGTGTTTCTGGCGCAAACGTTGTAAAGGTAGAGTGTCGAAGTAACTCAAAAACTCTAAGGCATAGGAAAATTTTATTCACACCAGGGACTTCAACATGTGACATAATACAGTACAGCAATTTTATCAATATCTGAGCTGTAGTAGTTTTTATTTTATTTTAATCTGAACTGTCTTAGAACCCCATTGAAGGAGATAACAATGATTACCCAGATCTTGTTGCTAGCTACTCCATAACAGTACAAGCTTCAGGGCCCCCAAAATGCAGGTCTGCCACTGGTCATTGCTCAATCGCTATATTTCATGTTTACATAGCTGCCAAGTTATCCCTTTTTTAAAGGGATTTTCCCTTATGCTGAATAGGCTTCCTCGCGAGAAAAGGGAAAACTTGGCAGCTATGCATGTTTATCTTGGGGGCAAGCAGACCGGTTTCATTCCATTTGCATTGTGGCAGCCCTCCTTGACTTTTGTTTCCAGAGAGCAAAGTTCCTGCAGCTTCTTATTCCAAGCAGCTGCATTTGACACCCTTCTCTTGCTTCCCTCTCACTTTTATTCAATGTGCTTTTATCTTTAAACCTAGCACAGCAGTTGAGAAGAAATATAGCCAGTGCCTGCCAGAGTGGCTCTCTTACTTCCCATGCGAATGAATGAGTGATTTATTTCGAAGCTGATAGCTGCAGCATTATCCAATATAAAACAAGCTTCGCATAAATGCAGAATAGGCACAACCTCAAACCTAATAAAATATGTTAAGCAGCGGCAAATGAAGTTGTAAAAAACCCCAAAGATGAATGGTGATGCACAAAATAAAGCAGACATTATTCTGTCTCTGCAATGATTCTAGCCACTTGACAAAAGTCCTATTAGTCACCAGGCCTAACTGAAAGTTTCCTTACAAATGTACAAAGCTCTGAACAGCGTGGGACCCTGTTATTGTTATTTATGATGTTGATTTAGAACATTTATAAACCACTAGGTCAACATAATTCTCCAAGTGGTGTACAAGTCTGATTTCATATAAATCATGCCTAAAATACAAATGTACATAAAACCATTATTAAAGCAGGATGAAATAAATAAAGCATTAACTAAATCATGTGTCTGCATAGGCTTCCTGAAACAGATTTTTTTTTTCCAGCAGGTGTCTAAAACACTGCCATGTCATCCTGCAATGCCAGGTTAGGTTCGTGTTCTGTGACATTGTTATAAGCTGGTAGGATCACTATGGCAGGATGCCTTCACTGTGTGTGATCTGCCATGTTCCTCACTCATGCAGAAAGCTTCAAAATAAAGGAATAATTGTTAGAGGATCCTGGAGGCTCAAAATCACACTTGTTTTGACTCCGATCCAGCAAAACACTTAAGCAAGACCAGGAGTATATGTTCTTGAGCACTCCCATTGATTTCATTGATGCTATTCATGTACCTAAAGCTAAACAAGTGCCTTTAAATGCATTGCTGGCTCACAGACAGCAGACAAAGGGGGCAGTCTAACTAGTGCTGCCCTAGTGCAAATTCTATTTAGGCCTTGTACAGGAGCAGCCGTAAGTGAATTGAACTCAAATTAGATTAGACAGCATGATAGCTCTTATAGTTTTGCTAGATCAGTTCATCTTTGCAATAAGGAGAGACTTAGAACTGATCCTTCTGACCTTCTGCATGCACCTAAATGTGGGTCACGTGCTTTCTTGTGCACAACAGTCATATATCAGGTTGGGGGTCTTTTGCACAGCTTCCCTGTCAGTGTCCGGTAAGATCTCTCAATGTTCTCCTTGGCCTCTTGGCACTCTGATGTCTGAACTGAGCAATCACCAAGCAATCAAATGGCTGCTGATTCAAATACGCAACCTGTCACGAGTCCCATAGAAATGCCATGGAGGGGATGGTAAGAGCCTGAGGAAGAATGGGAGGAGTTTTGGGAACTGGAGTTGGGGAAACCTGGGGAGGTTCTTAGTGGGCTGGGGGAGGTGAAATTAGGACCCCAAGAAGTGTCTGACTGTGGGAAGAGGGACAGTTGTCTAGTGAGTGGAGAGCTGACCAAACAGATCGACACCCCATGTCACTTGTTGGATCAATGTCTTAGCTTGCCCTTAACCATGTGTCTATACATCTTATGCACCTTGTAACCTGTGCCTTACCTATGTACCAATCTGATTTATGCATCAAATCCTTGGACAGAAAGAGACTTGACTCATTTGACTCTGAAAGTGTGCTAAAATATGTAGACTGAGGGAATGTAAGCTGAGTCTGGGCATGTGAGAAAGCCCCCATGATTTTCTCACTGAAAGTGGAAATTTTACGATGCCAGCTTTGGAGAGCTGATCAATGAGACTGTGGTTACATACAGATGGTTGAAGCATGATATTTTTGCAAATTCCAAAAGGAACTAACCTGATCCTCACCTCCCAGACTACTGTGTATTGGAACCACAGACTTTCACATTTCCCAAACATTTTGATGGAGTTTGACTCCCCCCACTCACAAGTATCACAGCGCATTAAAAAAGCAACAACACATGTATGTTAGAAAATAATAATTTCAGAGCTGCACATGTGTGTGTGTAAAATTCTGTTATGTTTTTTATTTTTAAAAAAATGTATGTTATATCACTTAACCACCCCCCCCCCCCAGTGCAAAATTCCTGGGAGTTGATTTTATTATGAATGCTGAGAACTGTTAAGAGACACTTATTCTCCTCACAAAATAAAAAAATTCCTTCAGTAGCACCTTAAAGACCAACTAAGTTTATATTTTGGTATGAGCTTTCGTGTGCATGCACACTTCTTCAGATACACAGAAAGTTACAGTCAATTCCTCTTTCCAGACAACTCTGGGAATTGTAGTTCTGTGAGTGAATAGGGGTCTCCAAGCAACTCTTAGCACCCTTAACAAACTACAGCTCCCAGAAGCCATGACTGCTAAAGTGTTATCATAGTGCTTTAAATGTCAAGTGAGGATGTGGCCTCAGCTTCCGTAGAAGGAATGGATGGGGACGCCATCTTGCAACTGCCTCGGGCAGCAAAAGGTCTTCAGCTGCCTCTGATTATGATTGTGTTGCTGTCACACACACAAATGATTAACAGTGGAATCATTTGGATGTTTACTCAGAAGTAAGTCCTGTTCCATTAAGAATACTGGCTAAACGGGCAATTAGTGTCTTTAAGATCTTGTGCTTTCTCCAGTAAGTATTGAGAGACGTGGGGACAGCAAGGGAAGGGAAGGTGATACTTCACATGCTTTTTTCTCTTTTTTCTGTTCTTACCAAACGATAAGTGTTTGGTTGGCCAAAAGGAGGAAATGCTATCTTGCGTGTATCGGTGTAGCTGAATTTTTTTAAAAAGAAGTATTTCAGCCTGTTGTCTTTGTCCATGGAGTTTTCTTGGCAGGGATACTGGAGTGGCTTGCCAATTCCTTCTCCAGGTGGATCACGTTTGGTCAGAACATAACTTCTCCAAGTTATTTAAACCCCTTCGCCACGACAAGGCCTGAGAAATCTCTATGTGGGACAAGAAGCTACAGTTAGAACTGGATATGGAACAACAGATTGGTTCAAAATTGGGAAAGGAGTACGACAAGGTTGTATATTGTCTCCCTGCTTATTTAACTTATATGCAGAATTCATCATGCGAAAGGCTGGACTAGATGAATCCCAAGCTGGAATTAAGATTGCCGGAAGAAATATCAACAACCTCAGATATGCAGATGACACAACCTTGATGGCAGAAAGCGAGGAGGAATTAAAGAACCTTTTAATGAGGGTGAAAGAGGAGAGCGCAAAATATGGTCTGAAGCTCAACATCAAAAAAACCAAGATCATGGCCACTGGTCCCATCACCTCCTGGCAAATAGAAGGGGAAGAAATGGAGGCAGTGAGAGATTTTACTTTCTTGGGCTCCTTGATCACTGCAGATGGTGACAGCAGTCACAAAATTAAAAGACGCCTGCTTCTTGGGAGAAAAGCAATGACAAACCTAGACAGCATCCTAAAAAGCAGAGACATCACCTTGCCGACAAAGGTCCGTATAGTTAAAGCTATGGTTTTCCCAGTAGTGATGTATGGAAGTGAGAGCTGGTCCATAAAGAAGGCTGATCGCCGAAGAATTGATGCTTTTGAATTATGGTGCTGGAGGAGACTCTTGAGAGTCCCATGGACTGCAAGAAGATCAAACCTATCCATTCTGAAGGAAATCAGCCCTGAGTGCTCACTGGAAGGACAGATCGTGAAGCTGAGACTCCAATACTTTGGCCACCTCATGAGAAGAGAAGAATCCTTGGAAAAGACCCTGATGTTGGGAAAGATTGAGGGCACAAGGAGAAGGGGACGACAGAGGACGAGATGGTTGGACAGTGTTCTCGAAGCTACCAACATGAGTCTGACCAAACTGCGGGAGGCGGTGCAAGACAGGAGTGCCTGGCGTGCTATGGTCCATGGGGTCACGAAGAGTCGGACACGACTAAATGACAAAACAACAACAATTTCAGCCTAAAGGACACCAGAGTATACAAACTCAGTATTTCCTTTTCACTGACCATAGGGGAATTGATTCCCACATTCTATTGTGATTTTTTAAACTCAACAAGACATGAATGTTCCAGCCAGTCCTCATTTTAAACAACCCTTTATTGTCTTCCAAACGCTGATAGCTGCTGTGGGTTCGGCGGTTTTTCTCTCATGATTTAGAACACTATGTAATTTGTAGTTTTTGCAGTTACAGGTTGGGAAGTTTCAAAACTGATCTCTGAATATTTGTACATCAGACAGGACTCTGGACAGCCATCTCCTTCAGCTCTCTCTCCTCTTTATTTCTGGAACATGCTGGACAATGAGTTTATTAAAATAACATAAATATTTTTGCATTAAAACAAGAACCCATCTTTGCTTCTGTTAGTTGTCGTTTTTCCTTAACACCAGTAAACCTGCATCTATTACTGTATATGTACATAAATGATCAAACATAGTTCATAAACTCATAAACTGTGTTTGTTGGCAATCTTATTCCAAATGGGAAACTATAGGCCACATCCACAACATACATTTAAAGAACTACTAGTTCACTTTATGAGTCATGGCTTCCCCCCAAGACTCTTAGGAATTGTAGTTTGTTAAAGGGGCTAAGAGTTGCTGGGAAACCTCTAGTCCCCACGCAGAACTACAGTTCCAAGAGTTCCCTGGGAATAATAATAATAATAATAATAATAATAATAATAATAATAATAATAATAATATTTTTTTATTTATTTATACCCCGTCCATCTGGCTGGGTTTCCCCAGCCACTGTGGGCAGCTTCCAACAGAAATATTAAAATACACTAATTTCTTAAAGATTAAAAGCTTCCCTAAACAGGGCTGCCTTCAGATGTATTCTAAAAGTCTGGTAGTTATTTTTCTTTTTGACATCTGGTGGGAGGGCATTCCTAGGGCGGGTGCCACTACCGAGAAGGCCCTCTGCCTGGTTCCCTGTAACTTGGCTTCTCACAGCGAGGGAACCGCCAGAAGGCCCTTGGCACTGGACCTCAGTGTCCGGGCAGAGCGATGGAGGTGGAGACGCTCCTTCAGGTATACTGGACCGAGGCTGTTTAGGGCTTTAAAGGTCAGCACCAACACTTTGAATTGTGCTCAGAAACATACTGGGAGCCAATGCAGGTCTTTCAAGACCGGGAAGAAGGAGTGATTGTTAAACTACTACAGGAATTGTAGTACTGTGGGGAGACTAGGGATCACTTCTCAACACCCTTCTCAAACTACAGATCCCAAGATTCTTGGGGAGAAGCTGTAGCTGTTAAAGTGGTATAAAAGTGTTTTAAATGTATGGTATAGATGTAGTCATATACTCTGTATCTCTCCCCCCCACACACACAAATAAAAATGCCTCAATCCATCCAAAATATGCTACTAAATTCTTATTTTATGATTGTTTGCTTCTCTGTGTTACACTGTCATTGAAACAGAAGCTTTTATTGAAACAGAAGTTTTTTACAAGGCGAGATGATTTCCATAGTTCTTTCATTCCAGTCTCACAGTTGCCATATACATTGTAAATCCCTTCTGTTTTAAAACAATACTGTCTTGGGTATTATTAGAATAGCCCTTAGAACACGGTGACAAATCCTAAGTAAAAATGGGGAGAGCTAATGGGACACACAACACAATGAGATTAAAGCGGATTTTATTATTGTTAAAGCAGTCGCCTTTACCGACACAAATATGACTGAGACTTATGGTTCCAGCCTTTGACCAGGCATTTCATTTGAATTATTCTTTAGAATGCTGTTCTCCAAACGTGAATCCAATTACCAGCTGAAGTCAGGCAACTGAATGGCTATAGGAGAAATAGTCTAATGGATGAGAGGGAGTAAATGGAGGGGGGGATGACTATGATTTGTGTGGTAATCAGGAAAAGAAGGTCAGTTGTAATAGAGCAAGCTGGTTTAAAAACATAGCTAATGTAAGTTGCCTTTCTACATTTTTTATTGGGGAAAAAAAATCCACTTTCTGACAGGGTGAATAGGCAAAGAGAAAACGCCTTTTGATGATTCAGTTGATTAAAGCTCCTCCACAGACAGGCAATTAACACATGCAAAACCGATGAGCTGTGTGAATGCTCAAATGTAGAACAAGAGGGAGCCAAAAGCAGGTTCAATAATATTCATGTGGATGCCATAGACTGACGTGGAAGAGGCTTTTAAAAATTTATCTCTCAGTCTGAATAGACAGAGTGTGTTTTTGTTAATTGGTTTACTGCAATTTAAACAAGTAGTGTTCTGCTAATCAAGAAGTAAGGGAAAATGCAACAGACTCTCTCAATAAGACACATTTTATGAGTGTACTCAGTGGTTGAAATAAATGCTTATGCCAAAATTCATTATGAAATTGAGCTGTTCATCACCCAGATCTATTTAGATTTGCCGTATCAGATCAAATCAAATAAAGTTGCTCCAAATTTGGTTCAGAAATACAGAGTTGTGACATTAATGAAAAGTACCCAGAATGGTCTGCTTACCTTCTTAAATTTCACATCTCCTTTCAATGAACGTTGGCTTCATATTGGTGCTGCACAAGACATCAACCTGTAGCCTGCCAGTCTACTCCCAGTGTTATATTTCTGTATTTGCATAGTAAAATGTTTTTCTTGGAGATCAGCCAAAGGCACATTGTGGTAATTTCAGAAATATCCAATGAAATCCATGTCTTACATAGGTCTGGAATCTTGAGTTCATGCTTCTTATACTTGTGACTTTCCAATATTATAAACTACTTGGTTGTTGTTGTTGTTGTTGTTGTTGTTGTTGTTGTTGTTGTTGTTGTTGTTGCTGTTGTTGTTAATCATGCATGTGGTAGTAATAACTGAAAACAGCAAAACACATCTGAAGTGGCCTTGAGAGCATTTTTGTACTATACTAGTATTTTTGTCTATTTGGTATATTCACAGCAGAATATGTTGGGGCATTTTAAACATTGTGAACAGACTTTTCCTCTGCTCTAAGCCAATCAAAGTTATAACCTGTTGCACAGTGAAATAGAGATGCCAGCTGATGGCATTAGGCTGTAATGGGGTCAGAGACTGTGCTGAGGAGGGCTGCACTGAGGAGGAATGGTGGGACCCACCCCTCCCCCTGCTCCTGTTCCTGAATCTTCCCAGGAGCAGGAGGACAGTATAGATGTGGAACAGTGGTTTGCAGAGGGGCATGGTTCAGAAGGTAGAAGCTGAGAAATAATGGATGGAGAACAGCTAGGTGAAGAAACACTGGAAGAGAGAGGGTTAACAGATTCGCAGTCGCTGGACAGCATTCCTCCAATCTCCCCAAGGTCACGAAGAGCTCAGAAAGTTTCAGAACAGAAAGCACAGAGGGTACAAGCTCAGATTACAAGATGTAGGAGTGACGTAGATTAATAGGGACGGAGGGCATATATGCTTAATTGGGAACACCGCCATTCTGGGTAGATGCTTTCTTTTGTCCGCTGTGTTTATTAAAGAAACTAACTGGTAATTCCTTTCATTTGATTTGAACATTTACAGCCACAGGGAAGGAAGCCAATTCCCCAAAGCCTGACAAATATTGTTTTTGGTGAATCTGACTGATGGTGTATGAATGGCATTATGATATGTATATTACATAGACATGCAAATGCCTGAACACGCAGTATTTAAAAGTGGGGTGGGGGCAGGGGTGCACACAAATGCTGTGCCCCCAACATCCCTGTACATGTCTGCCCTGCCCTCTGATTCTCTCCAACCTTCCCATACTAAGTGGGGAAGATCTGCCAAGGGCTTTTAATAGGCTCCTCCACATGATTGGGGGCACTGCTTTGGCCTCTGAACATATGGAAACTTCTAAACATGGTCAAATGAATGTGACTAGAAACCACCTACAGATCTTCAACATGCAACGTGGAGAAGGTCAGGAACTGTGTGTGTGAACATAAAACCAAAAGAGCCTGTTGGATCAGACCAATGGCCTATCCAGTCTAGCATCCTGCTTGCTCAGTGACCAGCCAGATGCCTGTGTGAGACTCACAAGCAAAACAAAGTCTGGAGGGGTTTTGCATACATGCCCTGCCCAATCTGTATTTTCTGCATTCATCAGTTCGCCATGTCTCCCTTCCCACAATAGCTTTGGAAAGGAATAGGATCTAGCCCTCAAAAGTGATCACAGACAGGGGGGGGGGGCTTGGGCTCACTGAGCATGTGCCTACCGAAGGTCAAGTTTGTTTTTTCTGAGCCCAGTTTGCCTCTTAAACCATCAATTAATTGCAGCACAGGGGATAAGGGAACAAAGGGATTTTACAAAGTCAGTTTTCCCTGCTTGCTTTCTCTCACCATTCCTTGTTTGTTCCCACATGTAAAACCTTCCTGTATTATAGCACTGTTCTTTATTTCAAGGTGTTCAGAACAGAAGCCCAATGATTTTTCAGGGCAAAGCTGATATTTACTTAGCCAGAGCTGGTGCTTTTCAATAAGATGGAACCAGTCAAGACAGGTGCGGCTGCATTGATTAGGTTACAAGATTCTTGTGGCAAACACCTTCCAGAAACATCAAAGTGAACATAAAATGTGTGTGTGTGTGTGTGTGTGTGTCCCACACACACACACTGCACAGTCAGGTGTTCCTGCAATTCCAGCCTTATCTGAATCTCTCGTAATTAAATGAAGATAAGAGACCTGTTAAAGGAAAAAACGGCAACACTCCTACAGCATATTCAGGTGCTGACAGAAGCAGAGCCTAAAAGGGACCACTGCAGGGGTGGGGGAATGCTCTGGGAAATGCTGAGGTTTTCCCAAGTAGAAAGGCAAAGCTAAGGAGGCAATTGGCCACCAAAATTATTATTGTTGTTGTTGTTATTTTACATCCCACCTTTTCCCCAGGTTGCTCCAGGTGGCATACATGGGTCCTCTCTCACTCTCTTCTGAGATACGTTAGGCTGAGAGGCAGTCACTGGCCCAAGATCACCCTGTGAGCTTCATGGCTCAGTGGGTATTTGAACCCTGGTCTCCCAGGTCCTAGTGCAACACTCTAACCCCAGGCATAGACAACCTTTGGCCCTCCAGAAGTTTTGGACTACAATTCCCATCATCCCTGACCACTGGTCCTGTTAGCTAGGTATCACGGGAGTTGTAGGCCAAAACATCTGGAGGGCCAAAGGTTGCCTATGCCTGCTCTAACCACTACACTATACTGGCTCTCAAAATAACAAACCCCAGTGAGGATTGAACATGCTCAGCCATGGCATGTTGGGAAAAAGATGTGAACCAGGAGAATGGAGAGACAGAAGTCTTGATTCCACACATTACAGCATACAGAAGGAATGGGGAGCCTGTGCTCCTGAAAATGTTGTGGACTCTAGCTCTCATCAGCCCCAGCCAATAGTCAGAGATGATGGGATTTGGAGTCCAATATTTGGAAGGCCACAGATTCTCTTCCCCTGACTTATAGTATCCTGAAGAACTCACGTCTCAGCAGGTAAAACCTTGAGCAGGAGTGTTCCAGTAGTACTGTAACATTTTGTTGCGGGTCCTCCTTGTCCATAATATTTGCAACAGTAGAGTTTGGTTTGGGAAGCGAAGCAGACAGAGGGTCGAGAGATATCAAATGTATGTAATATATATTATCTGGTCGACGACTTGTTATGCCTTCTTAGAAGTAGGCTTTGGTGCTCAAAACTATGGTGGACTTCAGCGGCCTGCCTCTCTTCAGTTCTTGCCATACAATCCTTTACCCAGTAAAAATCAGTGTCAATATGACTATAAATCCATCACTCCATAACATGCTGTGCAAAGTGCTCTAACACAAAACACGAGGCAGCCATCTGCTTCCTGTGTATGATTGCCGTTCTTTGCACACACAAAATATGGCTCTGCTTCCAGCACTTAAGAGTGATTAGCTGTAACTTATGGTGCTTGCTGTAGCTCACTCCGCTGCTGGGTAATTACTGGAGAAAGGAAGCTTGGGAATGTCTGGGGAGACTGAGAGCAACATGTTGGCAACGCCAAGCAGTTGTGACAAGCTTAACATCCAGGAAATCTCTTTACACGGAGAAGAAGGGGATGGCGGCAGGGCCACAGTGCAGAGTTCTCAGGGAATGTTGATCTTTCACTAGACTTCTCCAAGGTCTGCTCTGCGGAGCTTGAAGGGCTGGTTTCCTTTCTCCTTGGCAAAACACTCTTTGATTAAAAGAGGAAAGGTTTTAATTGCTCCTATTTTTCCAGTAGTCGCATCTGTCTTTTATTGACTGTTTGGCGGGCACCTCTGCTGGCTCCACAATACTATTTTCTGTTCTACATCTCACAGGCTGCTATGGGGATGGGTGTTGGCTGGATCTGGAATGCATTGCCGCCTTGTTGCTATTTTATGCCCGGTTATAAATTTTGATGGTAAGCTCTCATTCAGCACTTTGAATAAAGTAATATTCAATACCTTTTTATGTCCAAAGAGTCTGCACCAGGAGCCCTCTGCAGAATGGCTAGTTTATAGAGTCCAGTGGTTTATAGAGGATGATTTATTCAAATTTGAGCCCCTCTGGTCCCCTGTTGTGCAGACCCCACTATTCAAGTGAATCTCATTTATTCTTTTTATGTGCATATTGGCTTGCAGTGGAGCAATAGAGGCAACACCTCCATTTATGCAGGGTTTATGTTCTGAGGCATGTATAATTGGAACACCCATTAGAAAAGCCTGCAAATATCCTCTAAATTTCTGGAAACCCGAGAAAAACCCGTGTATAAACCAGCGACTCTACCAGATGGACAGAAATAGTGGCAATGCTGCCACTCAGTCTTCCTCATTACTGGAGGATGATTTGCAAACAACAATTGGGGCAGGCCAGTACTGTCAAGTGCTTGGTTGTGCGTCAACTTCACTTGGTGGAGCTGGTGGTGTCTTGCAGAGGAATACGGTAATGAGCAGTTGGCACTTTTGTCTCTTCAGCTGGTCATGATACTCTTGGGCAGGCTCCTGGTCCATGGATGCAGCTTCACCACTGGTGCCAATGTTCTTCAAATTGAAGCCATGTTTGAAGTGGGCCAGCCACCCAGAGTTGGCTTGGAACCTGGAACTCCTTTGCAGGCTGAAAGCCTTCTTATGCAAGGTGCTGCCATTGGTGGGGATACGCTGGTGGTTCATGTCCTCCAGTCACAGGTTCACTTTCTGAAACAACAGGCGAGCTAAAAACAACCACCATTCTTTGAAATTTGCACTTCTCTGAATTTTGCAATGGGTTATCCAGCCAAATCACTGGGTAAGTGTTTTAACCCTAGCTTGCATCACAAAGTAGACGCCAGTGACATGGCATTCACCCCTAAATAAACTTCACAAATTCAGATTCACGGAATCATGTTTGACATTTCCGATTCTGGCCACATTCAGCCAGCCGGTAAGTTACTCTGTGTAACAACTTCCCCGATAAACTAATTCAACATTTGTTCATGATATAGTGTTGAACAAATGTCTCTTTCATACTTATTTATGGTAATGACTACCCTCATTACACTGCTAGGTCAGCATATATTACCCTCGTGCCATTTTCTGCTGACAACCAATATATGTAGTCCCTCTCCTTGCGCTGGAGGTCATTTGCTATATGATTCTAACAATTCTGAGGCATATTCTGGATAAATTGGTTCATCCAGCTAATTCCTATTCTCAGCAGGCTGGAAGAACTAAGGGAGGCCTACATAGTGTAAGACCCATTTACAGATTCTGGACTCATGCCTAGGGATTCTTTCCTACCAGGGGAAACTTCGGATATGCATCGTTTCTGTCCCTTACCCACTTGGTTGTGCAAACACCAATGCCCGACTAAAGTTGGGCTGGGGGTGTGGTGATAATTTCTGCATTGCTCCCCCTCTCCTTTGATTTACAGGCCATGGAGGAGTTGAAATTTCAACTCCTGTGGCAGCTTCTGCCTGGCTCACCTGCATCTAAATGCACTCTCACAGTACGATCCTAGGCATGCTTCATCTGAAGCAAGTCTCAGTGGGATTTACTCACTAATGTGTGCTTAGGAATGCAGTCTCAGTGAATGAATTGTGGGCAGAATGAAAGCTGTGAGCAGAATGAAAGCTGCACTGCCAGGCTTAACTAGGTGACACACCTTCACCCTGGGAGGATTATCAAATTCTTTGCTCTCTCCTCTTCTACCATGTGAACCCTACCAGTAAGGAGGTCTAAACTGAATGCTCCAAGCTTGGACTGTGTGGCTTCAGCAAGCCATCTTTGTGTTTCCTTACAAATGATTTAGAAATTCTTACCATTTTGAAACTAAGTTGCACTGCCTGTCTATTCTTGCTGCTGTATGGGAAAGCATATGAAACTGACCTTTGAAGAGTTTGTAAGTTAACCATTTTTAATGTACCAAACATATGGTCTCTATCTGTGCTAAGAGAAGTAGGATACCTTGGAAGGAACTTAGAAGTGGATATTTTATAGGTCTAACAACCTATATTTCCACGCTTTACTTTGCTGCATGTTTTGTGATTTTAAATCTCTGCTGGGTCTCTCTCACCAAAGTACTTGCCTCAAACCTGGTTCTAGGCATCCACGAATACCCTTTTTATTCTTTGATTCTTTGTATTCTGTCCTTGCACACTTTACCCCCCCACCTGCCCACATTGAATGAAAAGGTGTGAAGTTGGTTCAGAAGCATGTTCAGCTGAACATGTGCTCCATCCTTCTTGCAGCTGGGAGCTTCACACTTTTTCAGTGATCACCTGAAGAGGACTGGATAAATCTATACAGTGGGTGAGTGGGGAGGGGGGAGCAGAGTTAACAGAGAAAGGCAGACAGAATGACTCATGATGGTGAAGAGAAAGAGAGAAGATTAAACGGGGTTAACAGAAAATGAATTTAAAAAACAAATACCAAGTGAAATGTGTAACAAAAATGCTGTTCTGCACTTACCATAGTAGTGTTGGGACTCCTGAGTTAATAAAAAAAATGTTTAAGTGGCCTTCAGAGTGATTTCAGTTGTGCAGTCCTGAAGCAGAAGATATTCTAATGCAGATTTAGCATCGAGAGGAGTTTAGAGCTGTGTAAAATTGAGCTGTGTGTCTTTTTCATTCAGACATTGCTGACTGTAGCATCACTCTCCGGTGACAAGCTGAGTATTTATCTTCTAGAGGGGAATTCCACCTGCCAACTAGTGAAGTAATTTATCAATAATGAGGTCAGTCTGGGGGCAATGAAATTGATGGTGATTCCATCTTGCTGCACTTCTCTTTTGGAAGGCTGAGAAGAGAGAAAACAAGAGATGTTATCAAACAGGAATTGAAACCATTCAAGGACTTGACAAAGGGAGGAGGACAGATGATCATATCTAAGAAAGTCTACATGTATGAAATGATAGCACCGGAAAGGTGTAGTAAGATGCCATTTCCTGACAGTATTAGTATCTGATTGGTATCCAGTTGTCAAAGTGCTAATATCCAATGAATTGATTATATCCTTCAAAATATTAATTCTTCAGAAGGATTTGCTTCCACTCACTTTTGGAGAGACTGGGGCCTGTCCAAGACATTTCACTGAGTGGCTGAGCAGTGTTCTGGCCATGGGATTCTCCACTGTAGGAATAGCGGAACATCTTTCTGGGGAGCACAGGAATCTGACTGGGGAATTGGCAAAAGTTACCCCCATTCTTCTGCTGGACCAGAAGTTAGCCTGCATTCTTCTGAAGGTGCCCTGTTCATGGAAGTACATATCTGGATCCAGCCCAGTACCCCTTTTTTATTATTCTTATTAAATCCCAGTATTAAAAAGTATTTGCATCATTTCATTTCATAAAAATTGCTGTTTCACTATTGAATAATTACTGCTGCATATGTACAGCTCTTGGAAGAAAAACATTTTTTTTAAAAAAGAGCAGCCTTTGAAGGGAAATGGCATTGCTTAATTTAGTGCAAAGAGACAGAAGTGTAGAAGAAATCCCTCTTCTTAGCTTGTGAAGTTCTATAAATATTTATCCAGATCAATATCAGAAAAATTTATCTGGTACTTCAGAAGCTCAAATATTCAGTAAACACCCCTAGATTGGGTTGTTTTGTTTGTTTTTGCATTAAAAGAGCTTTTCTTAAGTTGTGAATATTTCTGTTGTGAATATTTCAGTATCTTGATGTGAGCAAAAGGCATTGTAAATTTGAATAATAGCATTACGTATCTAACTATTTAAATATAATTCAGCCTAGCATTTAGCTTCTCCACCTGGTCCACATGTGTTCCTTGGGTCTTTGGAGACATGCCACAATAGCAGATCAGAGAGGTGTTGAACTGGCCTGAATTTCCATATGTGACCCTGATGTCTAGAATACCAGCATAATTTCCTAAAAAAGCTATTCCCCATTTTGTAGAATTATCTGGCCGATTATTCTTCTGATGTTCTTAAAGTAAAATGGCCAGACCACACTGCAGATCCAGAACTAGAAATCATGGCTTTCTTATTTTTACTTTGATATTGCTGCAGGACACTCCAGTTTTGACCAGAGCAGTGATGCATGGGTTCATAGCTGCCAAGTTTTCCCTTTTCTTGCGAAGAAGCCTATTCAGCATAAGGGAAAATCCCTTAAAAAAAGGGATAACTTGGCAGCTATGGCGTGGGTTGCCTTTAAGACCTATGCATTTGCCATTTTCCTGATGTAAATTATCCTTTACAAGCTGGCAACAGCCCCGCAGAAGCTTTTTCTCCCTCAGTGGATTAACATGAGCATCGAATAAACTTTACATTAGGAAGATGGTATGGGGAAAACAGTTAAATACCGCCTTTCCTCTGCAGCACTGCTCCAGTAAAATGTGAGGTCCCCACCCCCCACTGACTTCATTCAAAGTAAAAAATACAAATTGAGAGTACTAATCACATATTTCTCATGAATTTGGCCCTAAACCTTTTCATGATGTCAGAGTAAAAGGTTGCTCATTACAGAGTGAAAGGGTTGGCTTTGATTAAAGAGACCTGGGTTCAAATCCCTGCTCACTTCTCTCAGCCTACCCTTCCTAAGTAGGTCCTTGTACGAATAAAAATCATGTACACACCCTGGCCTTCTTGGAGGGTTAAACAAATTATATTGTGGTTTTTTAACTCACTGTGAACCCTATTTATCCTGTAATATTTTGCTTGCAAATTCAATTAATAATAATAATTATTATTATTATTTATTTATTTATACCCCACCCATCTGGCTGGGTTTCCCCAGCCACTCTGGGCAGCTTGCAGCACATAAAAAAATGTAAAACATTAGACATTCACAATTTCCCAATACAGGGTTGCCTTCAGATGTTTTTCTAAAAGTCAGTTAGTTGTTTATTTCCTTGACATCTGATGGGAGGGCATTCCACAGGGTGGGTGCCACTACCGAGAAGGCCCTCTGCCTGGTCCCCTGTAATCTCTCTTCTCGCAGTGAGGGAACCACCAGAAGGCTTTCGGAGCTGGACCTCACTGAACAATGGGGGTGGAGATGCTCCTTCAGGTACACTGGGCTGAGGCCGTTTAGGATTTACATGTTCCATGTTCCCAGTGACAGGGAACTAGTTGTAATTGTTTGCTCATTACATTGCTCATCATGATAGACGGTGTCGATCCTGCCTACATCATGATATTATGGTGTGTAACACATTTTACAATATCTTCAGTATCCTGTCCAGACTATCAGTGTAACTTTATTTAGTAGAATTCAATAGCTTAGCAATTCCACTTTAAAGTGTGTAAAACGACCGATTGTTTCCCTGGATTCTTATTTCCATAGTTTAAATACCTCAAGGGGCACAATCTGAGTCTTTGGTATTGATTCCTTGACCCCCAGTTCCTTTTCACTAAGTGGATTAAAGTAGTGATTCGGAATGTTAGTTTGTCCAGTGAGAACTACCAATGAAAGCAGTCTCCAGGGGGAACAGAAGGTAAAACCATTGTGTGGAGAGGTGAGGCAGGTGCCTTTCAAGCATAGTTGACTGTGAAAGCATCAACTACCAAAGCTGGCAATCCCATGAAATCCATGGCCATGATTTAATCTGAAGGAAAATGAGTGATACATTAGTATTCTTTTTATTTTTCTTTAAAGAAGTATGGATCTTCAATACCGGTATATGCAGATACATGGGTTCAACTCCCATGCAAAAAAAGCCATTAGGAACTATGAATGTGTGTAACTGTGACATCTTACAGGGTGACACATGCAGATTAGGGATTGCTACAGTATATAACTGTAGCTTTATGGTAGCAAGGTAGTACAACTAGTATTATCTAGGATCTTTAGTAGACCACAAGCTAAGCATCAGTAGTGTGATGCGCCCACGGAAAGGCCTGATGCAATTTTAGGCTGCATCAACAGTGTCTAGCTCACACTTTGATCAGACCTCAGTTCAGGACATCGCAGTTTAAGAAGGATAACAAACTGAAATGTGTTCAGGGGAGGTTGACAAAGATGGCAAAGAGCCTGGGAACCAAGTCCCATGAGGATAGGTTAGAGGATTTGTATATGCATAGCCTGGGGGAAAGGCAATATGGCAGCCATCTTGGAGTGCTGTCACACAGAAGATGGAGCACAATTGTTTTCTTTGTTCCAGGGGATAGGATGCAACCCAACAGGTTCAAATATCAAGAAATGAATTTCATCTGAACGTTAGAAAGAACTCCCTGATTGTACAAGTTGTTCAACACTGGAATAGACAGCTTCAGAAGGTTGTGGATTTTCTTTTGTTGGAAGATCTTAAGCATATTAAGCAGATGTTTGATGGCCATTTTGAGGGTTGGACTAAATAACTTTGGAAGCATCTTCCCGGTCTATGAGACTAACCATTGTGAGTATGTGAAAGGGGGGTGGGAATGCTGTGCTGAGACTGAAAAAAAATGACATGTTACCAAATATGAAACCAATAGCTTGTCCCTTCTTCTGTCCTCTTTGGTCACTTTTTACAGTAGGAACTTCCTACCCATACATAGAAATGCATTTTCTGCATTCATTGCCCTGAAACAATGCAGGCTGCATTCAGAAAGCACTTTATTCCATCTTCTGAGCCCGGTTTTTGACTGGGGAGGGCGGGGTATAAATAAAAATTTATTATTATTATTATTCTAGCGGAAGTTCAGTGCTTATTTCCATGTAAACTGTTTCCCGAAAGATCCATTTGCACCCCTGTTAACTCAGAAAATTGTGGGAGTTTTATGTTGTAATTTGGGGTGGTATCCTGGCTTAGAGCCCTTTCACACCATTAAAAATAATAATGCAACAGGCACTGCAGTGTAAAAGGTACATTGCAAATTGGGGGCAGAAGTGCATTGTAACCAGTAAAATTAACACAATAAACCTCACATCTGAATGTAGCCTTAGCAGATATTTCTTAGTTCTTCATTGATGTTTGGGCAAGTGTGTGTGTATGTGTTAGAATGTGCATTTCAGTGCTTCCCACCTTTGATTTGGGGCCTGATGGATGATTTCTTTCATCGAAGGTCATGTGTGCTACTAAATATGAAGCCTGTGTGGTCACTGTTTGTTCAGTTGTTGCGTATTAGCTCCTCAGTGGTTAAGACGATCTGAACAAATAAGAGGGCTTACATGACATTATATTACCCTTTATTAGTAGGAAATTGAAGTCTAGAGATTATTATTAAGCCTTAGCCACTGAGGTTTGACAATGCTCTAGTAGAGACCTTTCAAGCTGACCTCTGATCAGCTGTATTAGAAGGATTTTACCCTTGTTACTAATTAAATAAACAGCCCTGTTAGTATTAGTCTTCCTTCCAGCCATTTTCATGACATCAGCTCTCTAATGGACCACAGGACAAAGGGAATCGGGTTCCTGTTTGAAAAGAAATGGTATATTTTGCATATTAAGGCTCTGACATGAGGGTCATCCATTGCTCAGCTGCCTCGCTGTGATTAACTCGCTAGTATATCCAATATCAATGAGCTTTTCATTGAAGTTAAGGGAGAGTAAATGTAAGATTTCTAGTCAATTGAAACTTTCTCAATGGAAGCAAAACAATGTAATGTATTATATAAAGGTCCCCTGAGCATTAGATCATTTCTTTCTTGGGGGTGCCGGGAAATATAGGTGGGAGAAGCTTGATACATCCAAGAGGGTTAAGAGTCAGAAGGGACTTGTTTGTGGAAATAGAGTGTACCCTTTTCCTGTATTTGTTCTGAGTATTACTGACCTACAGGGGGTTTATGCAAATATAGAATCCCTGCTAAATATGAAAATGTTGTTCACAGTGCAATCCTGCATGTCTCCATGCAGTCAAAAGTAAGCCCTATTGAATTCAACGGGACGGATTCCCAGAAAAGTGTGTATTGGACAGTGGTCTCCATGAAGCCTTTAAAATGTTTTTTTTTAAGTAGGAAATTACATAGCTGAAAGGCATGTTGTTTTTCTGCCAGAATATCAGGAGATGTGTGTGTGTTTGTGTGTGTGGACAGGAAATATATATAAAACCACTTGTAATTTTGCTTTGCTTCTGAAGATCTATTGCTTTATCAGAAGGCATGGAAATTATTGTTTAGCTGCTAATAGCTATTATCTGCCATTGGATGAAATTGGACCTGCTGTCGATAACAAACTGGATATTCAAAGTATGAGATATGAGTTACATGATTCTCATTCACCAACATTATTAAAGTTAGATAAAATAGGTAAGAAATCAAGAAAGTGAGTTATATTTATTGTTTTTGTTGGCATCCATCTGTTTCAGGAGAGAAAGGAGTGAATCTCCAGGGGTGAAGTTAAACTGGAATGCCAAGGCATATGTTCATCCTCCAAATGTTTTATCAGGAGTTGCAAGATATTTTATATTTAAAATAATATGTAAAGTTTGTAGATGATGTAGTCTCCATTTGGATATACTGTATGAGCTAATGCTATGTTCATTTTTCATGTTTTGGATCCAAAGTTGCCATTCCTCAAATTTAAAAGCTCCTTCAGTTAGTTATTGTTACTAACCATACAACTTTGAGAAGCTCAAAGGACAGGCACTGAAAATAATAATAATAATAATAATAATAATAATAATAATAATAATAATAAATAATACAGGTGAAACTCAGAAAATTAGAATATCATCGAAAAGTGCATTTATTTCAGTAATGCAACTTATTATTTTTTATTTTTATTTTAATTTTTACAAATGCTTTCTTTTGAAAATTCCACAGTAATAAAACAAATAGTTACAAAAATAAACAAAAATAAACATTGCTATTACATTTCATTAATTACATTCCATTTATAATTGACCTGCCTAATGACAAAGAATTTCAATTACAACAGATAAAGGCTTGACTTTTCTTGCTTTGCATGTCATGCATCTATCTCAATTATTGGTTTTACCTTTTAAGTTGCATTGCTGAAATAAATGCACTTTTCGACGATATTCTAATTTTCCGAGTTTCAACTGTAATAATAAAAAACATCACACCAGGTCCTGTCCATAACTAGATAACCAGACTATTTCACATGTTAGAGGACTTGGTCTTTACTTTGGAAACATTTTCCAGGCTGAGACATGGCTGAAATCAATCTCTCATTAAGCCTTGATAATCTAAGTTTAGCAGAAGAATGACTTGCTCTCACATAACCTAAGAATACATGAATAACACATTTTAATTAACATTTCACTTTTTTCTTAGTTCACATGCAGAGAGAGAGAGAGAGAGAGAGAGAGGTGACAACTTTGGTATACTTATGTGAGAATTTTGTGTGTGTGTGTGTGTGTGTGTGTGTGTGTGTGTGTGTGTACTGCTATAATACATACACAGTGTCAAAATCCATGTTATGCAGTTTACTTTTACATTGCTTAACTGTCAGATACAGTCACCTAGGGGAGAAATAGTGTTATCCAAAAGGAGGCAATGCTTTCATTTTTTTTCCTTTCAGCGAAAAGAGAAAAATGAACCCAACTGACCTTGTTGCTTCAGCAAATTGTGTGTCCACGCTGGTTCTGGCAGCCTGAAGTGCTGAGTATTATATGTAAATTTTAGTATGAAATATAGCTGGGCTGTTTGTGAGTATGACTTCAGTGTTTTGAACCTGCAATAAATCACAGCCAGGTAGTTGTGAGGAATGGAAAATGTAAATAAATCCGTGCATGGTTATTAAAGCCATCTTTTACCTCCAGAATTTCTGGATAAAACCAAAAACCAAAGGTGATAAAGTGAAAGGGAAAATAATTCTACCAATGCTCTTTCTAAGATAATGTGTGTCAATTTGTCTGCAGTCCTCTCAGGAATTCTTAGACTTCAAATAGGCTGGATGAATGAATTTTACACAATATTTTCGCGCCCAGCTATAGGGATTCATCTTGCCTTCCAATATACAGAATAAAGATAACAGCCGGCAAGCACGACTCTTGGCCATAGCCTTTGGCAACTTCCACCTGCAATGTCATGAGCTGAATTAGCTGTGGATTTGTCAAACCACATGCAGAAGTTAGGAACTCCCCCCCCCCCCAAATCACAACTGCAGCTTTATATATTTGCTTATTTTATACAGAAATGTACACTGCCTGTACACTGCTCAGGAAGCCTTGCTATAATTTAAGGACACAGTTGTAGGGTTGTACATAATGGAACTCCCCCCTCTCCTCTCCCTCAAAATCTGCTCCAGAGCATTGGGGAACCCTTCAGAGCAGGGTGGTCCAACTTTTCATATCAAGTGGGCCACAGGAGTACTGTGGGCCACATGGAATCTGTGAGCTCTGCCTTGTTGCAAGTGGATAGGGGTGGAGGCCAAAATTTGACACGCCAGCCCTCATACTGCCTTTCCACTGCCAGATAAGCATGGCACTGGGCTTTGGGAAGGAGGCTTGAGGCTACCAGTAACAGACCTACATTTTGGGGGCTGTGAAACTTGAACTGCCATGAGGGCCCCTTCGCAACCAGCAACGAGGTCTGGGTAACCAGACTGCTGACTGGGAGTGGCCGCCGAAACCATATAACACCAGTCCTGAAAGACCTACATTGGCTCCCAGTACGTTTCCGAGTACAATTCAAAGTGTTGCTGTCGTTCAGTCCAGACACTGAGGTCCAGCTCTGAGGGCCTTCTGGTGGTTCCCTCACTGTGAGAAGTGAGGTTACATGGAGCCAGGCAGAGGGCCTTCTCGGTAGTGGCACCATCCCTGTGGAACGCCCCCCCCCATCAGATGTCAAGGAAACAAATAACTACCTGACTTTTAGAAGACATCTGAAGGCAGCCCTGTTTAGGGAAGTTTTTAATGTTTGATGTTTTATCGTGTTTTTAATATTCTGTTGGGAGCTGCCCAGAGTGGCTGGGGAAACCCAGCCAGAAGATGGGTGGGGTATAAATCTTCCTCTTCTTCTTCTTCTTCTTCTTCTTCTTCTTCTTCTTCTTCTTCTTCTTCTTCTTCTTCTTCTTCTTCTTCTTCTTCCACGGAGCTGTTCCATGACAGAGCATGGCACCTTTGCAGCATCAATGGGATTGTTGAACAACAAAATCAATTTGAGATGTGTGACTCGAATTGTGTCTACTACATCCAAAATTTAAAAGCAACGTGGACTAAATTCACTTTGGGGGCCATTTTGTGATTAAGGGCCCCGAAGCTTAACTGTATTGGTTTCATAGCACATGATCTGCCCCTGAAGACTGCTAGAGAACAGCAGACCCACTGGGAGCTATTATTTTGCTGGGAGTAAAATAGCAACTCTACATGGTTTATCCAGTCAGTCTGGAGACAGATTCTGCGGTCCCCCAGATGATTGGCGTGGAATTCACAAAGTTGGCACTACTCTTAGATGAAGCGAGATGGCACCTCAGGCAGCAGCATAGGTGCCAACTCCTAGGGGCCAAGGTTCCTTCCCCCCCCCAATAAAATATTTGACACACAGACCCAAAGTTGATGGGCATTGCCATTCAAATGCTGTGCTTGTGCTGTGTTTTGTGAACAGTTATGCAGGGCAGGACTTACTTGCCCCCCTCCAATATTTTATTCAAGTTGGCTCCCCAGGGCAGCAGAAGCTGGTGGGCAAAGATGATGGCATGATGGCAAAGAGCTGTGTGTGCCAGATGGCCAGTCTTGCACCTGCTAAGCCTGCTGCCCTGAGATGTGGAACAGCATGTTGTTCCTTCACCAGTAGTGCAGTCAGATTCAAATGCCAGCCTCATCGGGTTGTTTACATAATATGGAGGTGAGGAGACCATCTTGTCCTATACCTCAGGCACCAAAATGCTGCGGGGCAGCCCTGCCCACTCATCAGTGACCCATTGAGCTTTATTGTTGGCACTGAATGGTCTATTGTCTTTATACAGCTGCTCTGGGCTATCTATAGCTTCGACTCTGCATGCTTTGCCTGACTGTGTAGACCTTTATTATTATCTGCACCGTAGGTAGAAAACAATAGTTGCTGTTGGCCCACCGCCAAGGAACTGAGAACAGCTTTTACGCGGACACCTCTTTTGGCCTGAAATGAAAGGGAATCTGCAATGGGCTAATGAAAGGCCTGTGTATGCAAAGCCCACGGGATTTCATCAGTTACTGGGAAGGAAAATAAAAATGAAATAAATGAACAGCACTGCTGCAGATTGCAGTTCACAGCAGGAATCATAAAATGCCAGGTAGGAAATGCAGCTTTCCCAGGGAAGCCTTAACTGTGAGCCAGGACTGGGCTGGCCTATGCAGGGAAATGTGAAGCATCATCATTGGTAACTGGAGACCCATTGGCAAAGGCAGCATATTTGGCAGTTGCGCATGCAAAGGGGAGAGCATGCTTTTGCCGCATGGTACCAGATGTTGTTGAAAGAGTGGTCACAAATTTGTGGCTAGGAGTTTCGTGCCATGACTTTTCCAACTTGGTGGCATGTGGGAAATGAAATTCAGAAGGCAGAGGAATGAGCAGCAAGCAGTCTCTAAAGTGATTAAAGTCTGGCTAATGGTCGTAGAACGCGTGTTAGCAATGCGTTTGAGTGGAAAAAATAGAATCTGCCAAACATTAATAGAAATGACCTGGGCATGTTTATTAAGCCGAAAGACCCAATTCTCCATACCCAGCTGTAGGCATGAGAAAAAAGCCAGGTTTTAATTTTGGAGACTGGCACGGTTTCATCTCTCATTTCCCTAGTTATAGAGTCCACCACCAACGAAGTTTGGTACATTTTTGTGTTAAAAAAAAGGTGGGAGGAATCCCTACTGTGGAATCCAAAATATGACTGGAAGGGAAAATAAAATCAATGGAACAGAACAGATCTGTGAAGGGGGTCTCAATTTGTGCATTCTTGTGGATACATTCATGTGCCTTGCGTTTGGCAAATTTGATCCAGTGTGTTAAATGAGACAGAAGGAAGTGCATAAGGGTATGAAAACTAAGTTAACTATTTAAATCACATTTTTTCATTACTGATCTCTGAATCTTTATGTATACAGTGATGTGTGAAAACTGTTTGTTCACATGCTTCCTTAAAACCACCAGACTATATGTGTTTTACAGTACTTTAAATTTGGTGCAACTGGATGATAAAATCTATGGATAGTGATGGCTCTATAACTGCTAGCAATGTGCATAACAAGTTGCTTCATTTAAAGGTTTCATGTATAGTACATTATTAGCTATTATTGTAGAATGTAGGAAGGGCAAAACATTTTCCTAGAAGATTTACCGAGAATAAACAAATTAACCATACAGTCCTGTGGATGTCTACTCAGAAGTAATTGCCTCTGAGTTCAATATGTCTTACTCCTCATGCTGCAATTCTACTGTATATCCATTTATATGGGAGTAAGTTCAATTGAATTTAGAGGAAGTTACTTTGAGTTTACATTCATAGGATGTTATGCATAGTTAATCTAGTTTACTATCAATGGATGGTGGGGGGTTTATTGGGTTGTTGCTTTTATTTTGATAAATTTTTGATTATATTGATTATATTTTGATATTGATTATATTTTGATTATATTGTGAACCACCCTGAGACCTCTGAGCATAGGGTGGTTTATTAATTCAATAAATAATAGTAATTTGCTGCCATTATACTATTATCCCACATGAAGCTGCTTCTGCAGGTTGAAGGCCTGATTGGTGTCATTTTGCTGTTTGAGACAGGGTATGTGGTTATAGAAAACATGGCCTTTGTTGCTGTGGCACCTAAATTTCAGAACACCTTTCTTTGCACCCCTCTTAGTTGACCACTGAGCAGGTGACTATTCCACAAAACTTAACTCTGGAAAGTGTGACCCCCTTCTCCCTTTCGGATGCTGAGCTATTGGTAATTTTATATAGTTATCTGTTTGGGGGCTTTTTATATAATTGACATTTTTGATTATTGCTTTTATATTTAAATTATCTTGAGGAATGGCACTGACCTGAAAAAGGAAAGATAATTGTTTTTATAAAAACATATACCTTCAGCTGACAGGGGACATTTGTTGGTATCTTTCATATAGCAAATTCAAATACAGGAGTTGCATAAAGAAATTTTCTCCCTGAACTGTGAAACTCTATATCCTCAAGACTGAAGCAAAGCCATCATATTCTAGAAATGATTAATCATATTGTAAAAATGATGAATATATGGGTAAGCAATTCATGGCCAGGAATAAGTAGGAGATTACTTTTAAACCATTTTTATGGCGCTCTGATAACGGTCAGGTAGTTGAATTCAGGAGCCGCCATTTTAATTTCCCACAATGCCCAGGAAAAATGCTGTATTTGAGTATTGCAGGAAATCTAAACGATGGATCCCAGATCATGTCACTCGATACTCATCAAAGCATTTCTGCTGGTGCTACCCAGTAAACCCATTGGAGCCCAATAAGAAGGGGCCCACTAGGAGGCATTGCAGAACCCTCTTCCAGTTTGAAGATGGCACTGACCGTGTAGATGAAAGTAAACAAAATGTCCAGAAAGTGTGGAGTAAAATGGAGTGGAAAAAAGTTTGACTAATTGGGCTTTCAGCTGTTGTATCTGCATAAAGCTTTGGTCTGTGGTACAGTGGTACCTCGGGTTACAGATGCTTCAGGTTACAGATGCTTCAGGTTACGGACTCCACTAACCGGAAGTAGTACCTCAGGTTAAGAACAGTTTCAGGTTAAGAACGGACCTCCAGAACGAATTAAGTTCTTAACCCGAGGTACCACTGTATAAGGGTGAACTGCAACACATGCTTTCCTGCCATTGTGTCAGCTCATCTCTCTGAGCCATCAACAGCCACATACCAAAAGTTTGATATTCACACAAGTCCTGGGACCTGAAAGGAACCTTGGGAAAATTCACTCACCAGGTCTTGTTTTCAGAAGGAAAAGCCATTAAGGTTTTATAGACTCACAGCTGTCCATTGTTTCTTTACACAGTGGATTAAGTAGTACAGCTCAATATAGCAACAATACTGTTGTTGACACGCAGATAGCGGTTATTGTGTGGCCACAGAAGCCAGTAGATTTAGAACTGTTGGGATTCTGGAAAATGTTACAAGGATTAAGCTCACACCCATGAGGGTCTCAATATCCTGCATAATTTGCAGAACCATTGCTTTATGTTTTACATGACCATTCTAGTCCCAGCTCTGGGGAACTATAGAGGGAGAAATATGTATGTAATGATATTTTTACTCCATACCAGTAAAACAGAAAGAGCAAGACCAACAGATGATAATTGCCACGACCCAAATCTCTACAGGGCTCTGAAGCATGCATGGAGGTCCAAATGAGCAGTGCCTCCCAATTCATTTTGGCAAAGGGGGAAGCGTTGCACACACAATGGAGCACAGCTTTACCCTACATTTTGTTGCTACCTTACTCTCATTGGTTATAACCTAACTAATGGTTTCTCCACCCACCCCTCATCTCTATTTTTTCTGTTGAAATAATTGCAATTATTGTAATTGGAGCTAAATTAAAAAGGTAAAGGTAAAGGACGCCTGACAGTTAAGTCCAGTCATGAACGACTCTGGGGTTGTGGCGCTCATCTCACTTTACTGTCCGAGGGAGCTGACGTTTGTCTGCAGACAGTTTTTCCTGGTCATGTGGCCAGCATGATTAAGCCACTTCTGGCAAAACCAGAGCAGCGCACGGAAACGCCGTTTACCTTCCTGACGGAGTGGTACCTATTTATCTACTTGCACTTTGAAGTGCTTTCGAACTGCTAGGTTGGCAGGAGCGGGGCCGAACAATGGGAGCTCACCCCGTCATGGGGATTCGAACCGCCAACCTTCCGATTGGCAAGTCGAAGGCTCAGTGGTTTACAGATGATAGCAATTAGAGATGCAGCACAAAAAAGTAATGTGTGGAAAAAATCAGGGCAAAAAAGAAATGCATTGTATCTGGGGAAATTGCTTGCAAAAATATGCAGATTAGACAATATGGTAGGCAAACCTGCATGCAAATAATATGTATAATTAGGAGAAATATGCACCGAAATGCAGATGAAATGATTATGAAAACTTTTTACAAAAATCACAAACAGATATGTCTTCGTGAAGAACTGATTGGAACAATGAGAACAGAGAAACCAAAACTGTCATATTCATCCATCTCCAGTAGCAATGTGAAAAAGCAGAAGGAATAAATTTCAGTGTGGCTTTCTGTGGGTTATAGTGCATGTTGAAATAGTCATGGGATTGCCACTGAAAATAAACTCCCTGTGTCAACCAATCCCTATCTAGGCCACCGCATTGAGAAGCACTTGCCATGTGGAACTTGGTCATCATGTTGTGAATGCTTTCACCCCTTCTCCAAATTCCTGTTGGTCACTGGAGGAGGCATGGCTGAATAAGACATCCTGTTTATTACTTGTGACAGGGAGACATCTCTGGTGGTTGATCTGTTTTCCAACTTTTTGTCTGCATGTTATGTTTCACTCTGGCCACCAGAATGTTTTTTAGATGTGTCAGAAATGCAATGCTCAATCAAAATTCCATGTTTATTTTGGATGTTTGCTTGTTTATAGAGCTTTGTACAAAGGACCTTTTGAAATTCTCCATCCCAGCTGTGGGCAGAGAAATTGAGGTGACCAGTTCTCCAAATTTCTCCAAGAATTTCTTGGGTCCAGGGCTCACCATTGGCAGAATGAGTAGCACAGCTTCTTTCTCCTGAATCCTAGGGCAGCAACAGCAACAATTGTGTCAGGAGCCTGGCTGCCATTTTGCATCCTCCACAATACAACAGACCTAAGAGCATTCACAGGGCATTCTGGAACAAAGATGGCAGCTGCCAAAAAACGAATATTAGCATGGGCGTACCCAGAGGGGGCGGGGGGCAGCTGCCCCCCAGAAGCTAAAAAGGGAAGGGAAGAAAAGACAGCTCGTGGCGCGCGCTTTTGTCCTTCTTGGTTGGGTACACGATCTTGCCGCAGCGGGCACAGCGTAAGACCCCAGTGGAAAGCAGACAGACCCCAGCAGACAGACCCCAGCAGAAGGCAGCAGTGGGAGTTTCCCCCGGCTGCCTGGAAAAGGCTGGAAAGCTGCGTCTGTGGCAAGGCTTGTAACGCTGCAGAAGCGAGCGGGAGGAGGAAGAGGAAGAGGCGTGAGGGAAAGAGAGAGAGAGAGAACACACACACCAGCCTACCATCGGCGTGCACTGTTTTTTTCAGGGTAAAAAGAGCAGAGGCCGGCGGGGAGGAGTTGCGGAGAACCGCATGACCTCCCCCCTCCCCTCCCGGGGGCGTGGATGTTGACCACGCCTCCTGGGAGGATCCCGGCTACGTCATCGCCAGCCAGCTAATCAGGTGGCTGGGGTGGGGGCGTGGCTTGCCCCCGCTAATTTTGATCCTGGGTACGCCCATGAATATTAGGAAATAGCCAAGGAAAATTACGCAAGTGTCCTTCAGTTTCTGGGAGGGGAGCATGAAAAAAAAAAGTCAAACACTTTCTCAGAAAGGAAGATGAGGGTGGTATTCAACTGAACAGTTATGCTATAGCTGCACAATGTAATGTCCTTGTCCTCTCCTCTCTCTGTGCACCCACATGACCTCTTAAACTGTTCCAGAGGTTCCACCACCCCTCCA
The DNA here is from genome assembly GCF_963506605.1 of Zootoca vivipara. NCBI lineage: Eukaryota > Metazoa > Chordata > Lepidosauria > Squamata > Lacertidae > Zootoca > Zootoca vivipara. Next base: position 65,232,159 of record NC_083279.1, on the reverse strand, counting down.
GAACAGATTTAGGGAGTGCATGGGAGGTTGGGTCCTCCATCATGGATGGCACGTGTTGCAGTGAGATCACTAGAAACTGCCTCCCTACGGTATTGTGGGGCGGGACCATTTGGATGGCCACAACACCCCATTGTTTGCCCCTCTGCTGCTGGGGCAGAAATTTGGTCAGTTGGGTTGGCTATTGGCTGCTGAGGAGCTACTTAATCTGCTGCACATCGCTGGAGATTTTCACTTTCTTGTGACGTGCAGCGGATCACCCGCCTTCCTCTCCCTATATTTAGGGTTGTTCTTATGGCCTTGCTATGCTGGTCTAGGGGCCTGGTAGGAATTTTGCCATTTGGCTGATTGGCTGGTGCCACTTGGTTTTTGCCTACCATGTAGCAAATCGCCACAACTTTATAAGGTTGGCAGTTAGGCATTTGGTTAAATGTTTTTGGGGAGGGGACCTGGTTGGCTGTGTCTGCCCCTCCATTGCTGCTGCTAGGGAATTCTGTTAAAGGAATCCAGGGGCTCGGCCCCTGGGAGCATCTGGGGTGAGCTGTGAGATTGAAGGAGTTCTCGCTCCCCCAGGATGCTTTCCCTTACTGACATATGGTGGTGCCCAGTGTCAGTCCTGTTCCTGCCACCGTGCAGGTTCAGGTAGTCTGGAACCAATGCCTAAGCACCACTCACATGCTGTAATCAATAAAGTTGTGCCCAAAATTTAATGCCAAAAACCTTAAACTAACATCTGTGTCTATTGTGTCTTCATTTGGGGGTGGTTTTGGGGGTCTTTACATGAAACACACAGGTAAGAGGAGATGACAGGGAAGTTACATTACACAGCTAAAAGCTGTTGTGCTAGTTCAATGCTGCCTTGTGTAAGTTTAGCTCAGCTCTGTTTTTGTGAGAGTGCATATTTTTTCACCAGCCTGTTAAACAGAAGAGACGGTTGTGACAGTAGCAACAGCAGCAACAGTAGTAGCATAAGCAGTAGCCAGAGAAAACCACACACTCCCTTCTTTCCATCTTTCTCTTCCTGTTCAGAGGTGAATGTGGTTTGCCCGCTTGGAACCTTCCCTGCCATTAGCACTTCTTGTTCTTCAGTGGATGTGAACAACTATATTATGGTTTGTGCTGTCATGGAAGAAGCAGAGAGATTTAAATTCCTTCTCACTTTTGCTTTAAATTTCTGTGAAGTTTCTGTACTTGAGGAGATCCAAGGAGAATGTCAATCATAGCCTGATTAGCATGAACTCCTTAAACTGAAGCTTCATCTTTGACAACTGTGAAATAAACTTATTCTTCCAAGAGTAACCAGAGGACAAGTACCTAGAGGTGTCATCCATCACCTTCAGGTCTACTTGACTTCCTTGCTCTCTGACTTCCAAGTCACTGTTTATATACCTTGACCCTGGCTCGATTTCTTTAATAATTTGCCCTTTGCACTGGACAAGTTCATTCCAACCAGAAATATGAATATTTATCTTCCAATAAGAAGGGTTAAAAATATGTGTGTGGAATACTTGTTTTGAAAACAACTCCTCTCAAAATAGCTCCTGTTTCATTACTTGCATGGATTTAATCACTCAGTGAAGCATCAATATTTCTTACAATAAATGTGGATATTTTTAGTTCAAAACAAAATTAAGCCCCTCAAAGTCCCAATGGATTCAATGGGAAAAAGACTGAACTAGGTATGTGATTAAAACCCACTGAAAATAATGGAATGTAAAAGTGTTTGGATCTTATCTTCAATTACCCTGGTTATAGCAGAAATGAGGGCAGAGACGTGTGATTCCCCCTTCCAAGGCTGTTCATGGATAATATTGTTGATAACTTTATTATTTTCAATGTATTTATTTTTTGAGTTTTTTCTATGAATATCTTCTATTATTTCATGTAAACTACTTTGTGATTTTTTTTCCTGATTAAGATAAATCTTCCTACATTAAATAAACAATTTGATGTGAGGACATGAAAAACAACACTATGAATGATTTTCCCTCAAAAAACTCCATATCCTTATTAATTTTTAAGGCATTTTAAGTGGGCTTTTTGTTTATTCTTGCTACCTTCAGAAGTCCCTTTTCTTTCCAATATATTTCTGAAATGGAAGATGAGACGGACTCAAGTTTTTCTGGACATGTGACCCTCATCATAGTTTGTTATTCTTATGAGATATAACTTAATTCAGCAAAACACCAGGCAACCTCTGACAACCTATCTATTATGGTCAAAACTTCCTATCTGACCAGCCCTTAAAAATTATGAACAGGTGGCAATCCTATACAGATCTTGAGCTCACTGAGGGAACTTCTCTCTACAATTTGGTAAAACAAGACACATCTCCCTTGATTCTCGAGTCCCTAAGGAGCCTGAGCTTGACAGGCATTCTTGACACAATCTCTTTGTTACTATGAACCCAGGAGGAGGAGGATGCCTGCAACTTCAGGCGTGAGCTTCAGAATTTTAGAGAAATATTATCATAGGGTGAAAAGGCCAGATTTTCTTTTCTTTTTTAAATACATAGGTCAAAGCACATAGAGACAGAGGACATAGAGTAAACAAGAAGCAGAGGGATGGGAGCACAGTCATTTATGAGAAGGCAAAAATGAGCCCAAGGGATGGAAGAAAGAAAATTATAGGGAAGGAAAGAGTCTTTGGCTACAGAGGGCAGAGCTGCCCTCCAGACATTGGTGGGAGCTCTTCCCAGGGAACTCTGAGATTTGCAGCTCTGTGACGGGAATAGGGGTCTCCTAACGCCTCTCAGTAACCTTAACAAACTACAGTTCCCATGATTCTTGGGGAGAGCCAATGACTGCATGAAGTGGTATGATACTGCTTTAAACAGATTGTTATGAGTTTGGCAGGGTGGGGGAGGTAGGCTGTGTGCCTGGGGCCCCTTCTAATTCCTGGGGCCCCTTCTAATTCCTGGAATAGCCAGGTTAGCTTCCTGGTGAAGTAATAACCATTAAGGGAACAAAGGAAGTGCTCATCACCAGAGAGCAAACATGCTCATAGTTCATAGAATCATAGAACCGTAGAGTATGAAGGCCCCCCCGAGAGTTATCTAGTCCAACCAATTCCTGCAAGGCAGGAATCTCAACAAAAGCATCCAGGACAGATGGCCATCCAATCTCTGCTTCAACACCCCCAATGGAGAAGACTCCAGAACCTACTGAGAGAGTCCATTCCTCTTTCAAACAGCTCTTACTAACAGAATGTTTAGTTAGAATCCTCTTTAGTTAGAAAGACAAATGCCAGAGTTGAGAGTTGAGTGATGTGAGCTAGAAGCAGGAACTAGCAGGCTGGTACACCAGAGAGACAGGACAATGCTTGATTTCTGTTTGAATCCAGGGCTGAAGCTATGGGAGAAGGAAGACCCTATTGGAGCGTGAATGCTGGGAACCCCTCCATCATAGGCTCAGGTTGTATATATGTGTAAATAAACCATATATCCTAAAGACACCACACAGCGGCAGAGTATATGCCCACACTGCCTAGGCTGGGCGCGCTCCCGAGGGGGGCGTGGCACGGAGGGTGCCCTCCCAGGTGTGGGATAGCCGCTTGGTGCCCAGAGTGGCACACGCACCCTGCAGCCGGGGGTGGAGCATGCCATCCACGGGGGCGGAGTGACCTGCCGATGGGGGTGCAGCAAGACACCCATGGTGGACATTCAGTGCGCCACCCACCCACGACTCCCAAGCCTCACCCAAGCTGTCAGAATGAAGGGGGAAGGGGGGGAATGCTGCCGGCAAAGCGGTGCAGCTCCCTCCTTTCCCTGATGGCTGGGTAAGTGCCTGGAACCCCTGGAACCTTGCACCGCTCAGAGATTGGGGTGTCGTGCAACGGCATAGTGTAGCTTGGGCCTCACTAAATAACTCCAATAGCAGCAGTAACCAGGTTTCCCCCCTCCAAATGCCCACCCCCAAACTGTGTCTTAACTAACTGCCTAAAACTATAGAGATATGGGACCAGCTAGGAGGCAGTTCCACAAAGGAAGAGCCACACTGTCCAACATTCAAGCCGCTAAACCACACTGGGTCTCATAAAGAACTTCTGTAATAGTGCTTGCCAGTTATATTCCCTGCTTTCCCCTTAGCATTTCCTATTTTCAGTAATAAGAGTAGAGAAAATTATAAGCTAACCAAATGCTGAATTCACAATGGCCAGCATGCCAGGCCATGATGTGATGATTCACCAGTCTTTTTTGGGGTGGAGGGGGGGTGTTGGTTCTCCCCACCTAGTCTAATTGACTTCAAAGCCAGCTGCAGAAAGCACTGAGGATCTCAGGATAAGTGGGATTAGGTTGCTAGCAACTGTGATTACTTTTGGGGCTGCAAATTGGTTTCTTTCTGAACGTTTCACTCACAGCCATTTACCTAATACATCTCAAAAATCAGCACTTGAAGGCTCAATTTATTTTGCTTCCTTCCAAACTAGTGGGTCAATAAGAAAACGAGGATCTGGCTGGAAAACACGAATAAGCGCTCGCATGCTGGAATAGTCCTGTAAGCATCAAGACAGGGTACTTGATCTTTGTGCATGAACTGTCAGCGATGCGAACCAAAATGTGTTCCAGGTGTGCGCAGCTGTTTGTGGGCCGGGGAGGGGCCAGGAAGGAGTGCAGGAGAAAGGCAGAAGTGCACATGGGCAATTATTTCAAAAAGAGTTAATCAGCGTATAGGTTCTTTGGTAGGGCTGAAGAATGACCTGCAGATGATTTCTATATCTGAAATGCATTTGTTTATTTATTTACCAATTTACTTAGGGCTGTGTTCCGCTAAGTCCTATTCAGAGGAGATACACTGAAATAAATGAAGCTGTGTTTGTTGTTGTTGTTGTTTAGTCTTCGTTACCCCAGGCACTCCTGTCTTCCACTGCTTGGTCAAGCTTCGAGAACACTGTCCAACCATCTCATCCTCTTTCATCCCCTTCTCCTTGTTAGCCATGAGTTAACCATGTCCAATACCTTCAATGGGTGGGAATTGCCTTATGCCACATCAGATTATCGGTCCATCTACAACAGGGATAGCCAGCATGGTGCCCTCAAAATGTTCTTGGATTACAATTGGCCAAGCCTTCATAACCAATTACCAGGAATTATGGGAGCTGCAGTCCAAGAACATTTGAAGAGTATCATGTTGCAATGAATGGCAGCAGCTCTCTAAGGTTTCAGGCAGGAATTCCAGGTTGCCTGGACATGTCAGGAATTGGACCTGTGATGTTCTGCATGCAAAGCAGATGTTCTACCACTGAGCTACAGTCATTTAAAAGGGTTTTGTTTCCTTGTGTTTTGAACTGGGAAATGTCAATTGCTGTGAACACAGCAGGGCTGTGGACACATAATACATCTGGCCCTTGGCAAGACCATTGGGAAACAGTAAGTTTCTGTATGGCTGGGTGGGAGTCCCAGCAAGCCATCCTGGTGCTCTTTATTTTAAATCAGGTTTATGTTTGGGCCTGTTCCCAAAATTACCCACTTTCTTGATTCAAACTCAGAGTGATAATCCAGCCATTTCTTTGAAGCCAGTCTGCATGACTCTGAGTACAGAATTAATGATAAACTGAGCCTGATGTGCAGAGGATGTGCAGAGGATCTGAAATAGATTTTTTTAAATTTAGAAAAGGATCGAGAAGATTGACTTTTTCTGTCGCACTCCCCACCCCCTTAAAAGCCAGAAAGCCCACACGTGCAAAAGGCAGCTGTAATGAAAACCCGGCACTTTCATTTGTGGGCTCTCCGGTAGGTCCATCACTCATCCGAAAGAGTGTCGCAAATGTCACCTCCTTCAGCCTTGAGGAGGTAATTGGTGCAGCTGCTTCTGAAGTCTGCCTTTCTGCTGGCAATGTTAACATGGCATGCTGGGGGAATATAACAAGCAAAAGAAGATGCAGGTGTTTCAAAGAGAGGTACCATGCAGCAGGAGACTGGGTCTGATTAGTGAGGACAAGAGACATTTCTCCGTAAATACAAAGACACATTTCTTTGTGTGCATGTCACTGTCAGCACACAGTGGAAGAGTGTTACATTGCTTCACACGTTTACAAGGTTACCAGCAGATAGATGATAATGGTCTCAGATCTAGGGTGGCCACTGTCAGGTTCCGTGGCACGTTTTTCAAAAACGGTTTAATGTCCTCGTTGCAAGTTACATTTGAGAACAAGACTGATGCCTCAGTGCAAATTTACCATGCTCCACGATGGCACATAGGATGCCTGTACATGTGAAAAGTTTGGGGTGTCTCCTTGCTAAATGCAGCAGGGTCAGAAACATGTTGGCCAAATTCATGTTATAGTTTTACAACTGTGTGAAAAATCTTCATTGCGTACCTGTGCAAAATTTAAATGTGTTTAGTCCCATCCTTGGACAGTTAGGCCAGAGATGGGGAAACTGTGGCCCTCCAGATGTTGTGAGATTCCAAATCCCACCGATCACAGCCAGCATGGACAATGGCCAGGGCTTTGTTTATTTTTATTTTATTTAACAATTATATACCACTTGGTTGTAATAAAACCTCCAAGTGGCTTACAAAAACATTAAAATTATTAAAAAACAATGGGTAAAAGTAGGTATTTGAAAACATTAAAAAACAATTAAAATTGACAATGAGCTAAAAGTTGACAACACGTGCCAGCATTTTATACATTTGGAGAGGCTTGCCTAAAATATTTTTTTATGCGGACACTGAAAAGCATACAATGTCTGCTTGATGTCAACAGGCAGGGAGTTCCAAAGGGTAAGTGCTGCTACATTAAAAGCCCATCTGAAAGTAGCCTGAATGCCTTACCCTTTGGGAAATTCTCTCATGTTATCATATTTTCTTTGGCACAAATAATGCCCTGCATTTGTACTAGTGGTCACAGGGTGGCCACCTGCTCTATTTTACGGAGGGTTTTAATGTTTTAAAACATTAAATACTTGGGAGTCTATCTTAGTGAAGACCTAACTTGGAAGGTCAATACAGCCCAGGTGGTTAGGAAGGCCCAACAGAGACTTCATATCATAAGGGTCTTGCGAAAGAATCAAGTTGGACAGCAACTGATGATTCTATCGGTCCACGATAGAAAGTGTTCTCTCATACTGCATTATGGTGTGGTATACTGGTTTGACAGCCATGGACAGAGTCCCTACGGAGGGTGGTAAAGACAGCACAGGATATTGTGGGCTGTCCCCTGAGTCAGCTAGATGTTATCGCTGAGAGACCATTGCCTCAGAAGAGTGAGGAACATTCTCAGGGATGACTCACACCCTGGCAGCACCTTTTAAATCTCCTGCCCTTGGGCAGGAGATATAGAAACATGATAAGCCGCACCAACAGGTCAAAGAATAGTTTCTACCCGGGAGCCATGAGGCTGCTGAATGGAAAACAGCAACATTGCAGCTGATGTTAGGTGTTGGTAGTACGACAGAGTGACAAGGACTAAGAGATTGGGGGGGGGGTGTCATTTAATCTCACTGTAAACAAATGGTACAGTGACAATAAAGTATTTCTATTTCTATGTTTTAAAGGGTCATCAAAGGAAAGTCCTCTGTTTTTTATTTATATTTTATTGAGCGTATTACAGTGAGTTAATAAGAAAAAAGAAAGAAAGAAATACATTAAAAAACATTTTTAAAAGCTGAGGAAAGCAACAGTTACCAAATGACAATAAAATAGAACTAGGGTTCCATAACTACGGGTAAGTAAATAAACTTATTGTTTTCTTCAAGTGTACATTGGTTCATGGGTCCCTCTGGTTTTGATCAATACATTCTAAGTTTGTCCATACATAATCTTTGTCTGAAAATGATCCATTCATGGGTTGCAAGCTATCCATGGACAGTCCTCTATCTGAAGGGGCCACCGAGTTGAGAGCTGTCCACTCAGAGTCTTTGTTAAAGACAGAGAATAGTAGAATGAGAGAGCTGGAGCCTTGAGGTTGCCCCACCAGCAATGAGCAGTACCTGGTCAGCAGACCTAGCAGGCACACCAGTCACCCTGGGTCTTCCCCACTGCATTTTTATTTGAATTAGATCAATTATTTCTTGATGCGTTAACCTTTGCAAATTTTGTGCAAACTGTTGTCCTCTTGTTTGGTGATGCAAATGTTCTTTCTTTTGGGCAGTGTGTAACTGGCCACCTTAGGTGTTCATGCATAGTGGAAACAACTGTGAACTGGAATTCTCTGGCCCCATGATACACCAGCCTTAAATGAAGGACATGTTCAGTTAGGGTTGGAAATTTAGTTATGCCAAGGGGAACCCATCCATAATTTAGGGGGGGGGAGAGAGAGAGAAAGGAAGAAACACTTGCAACAACAGTGCCCACCACCAATTCCTATGCAGCTATCAAAAACCTACTGTGAGGTCTGTCCGTTAGCTGCAAACAGACCCCTGTGGCTTTGCCATGGGGCTTGCTAAGAGGGAAGATAGGTTGCTTGCTTCTCAGTCATGGGATCAGAGTCTGGTTCTTAAATCAATTGTATCTCTGGTTTGCTTGTTAAAGCTTTGCCCTAGGGTGGTGGTGAGAAAGAAAAGAGGCAATTTTTTTCTTTCTATTTTCTAAGTTTGTATTCTATTGCTAACAGTTCAATCCTATGGATGTCCACAGACAGCTTTCCGGTCATGTGATCAGCATTACTAAACCACTTCTGGTACAACGGAACACTGTGAAGGAAACCAGAGCACACAGAGTCATACCCCTCCCCAGCCTCTCACTATATATAAGGGTCTGGTGACTTCTGTTTCAGTGTATCTGAAGAAGTGTGTATGCACATGAAAGCTCATACCAATTACAAACTTAGTTGGTCTCTAAGGTGCTACTGGAAGGAATTTTTTTTTATTTTGTTACGGAAACGCTGTTTACCTTCCTGCTGTTTACCTATTTATCTACTTGCACTGGCATGCTTTTGAACTGCTAGGTTGGCAGAAGCTGGGACAGAGCAACGGAAGCTCACCCCATCCAACCTTCCAACCTTCTGATCAGCAAGCCCAAGAGGCTCAGTGGTTTAGACCACAATGCTACCCACATCCCCCTCAGCCTGAAAGCGAGATGAGCACCGCACCCCATAGTCGCCTTTGACTGAACTTAACCATCCAGGGGTCTTTTATTTTCTTCTTCTTTACCTACGTATGTCTACTTAAAACTAAACCCAATTGAGTTCCATGTGCACCCCTAAATTTGTTCTAGAGGTTTCCCAACCCTCCCAAGCAAGTCTAGAGGGGGTGCAGGTCACATGCAGGGGAACGAGAGGTGTAGAAGGTTCTGTTGTGCAATCATAAGTATTTGCACTGAAAAGACACATTAGTTGGATGCCACCCCATGAAACTTATTCCCAGGGAAGTGTGTACAAGTTTGTGACCTTTAAAAAGCTTTAATCGTGTTAAGTCGGGAAGCCAAATATTTGAAATAGTAACATAATGCATTTACACACACATGAATTGTAAATGCACAAAATGCTTGTGCAGAATCCTGTTTCCTATAGTTTAGGAACATTTTTTTTCAAGTTTAAATGTTGAGCATGTATAAATAAGAGAGAATCAGCAATATGCAGCATTTATGCGGCTTTCTGACTTTAGCTTTTTTGGGGGGAGGGGGATAGAATGGCTTACTGTCAACATTTTCTGCTTCCCCCCCTTGCTAGTCTTGACAGAGAGATTGCTAATAGCAACAGAACCTCAAAATCAGGCTGCGACTCAGGAGGCAATAACAGACAACAGGCAGAGCTTTTCTGGGGGATTATTGTGAACTGCAGGTGTGTTGTGAAATGTGAGGCTGAAAGGACAAGTGATTCCAGCTACCTGCAATCTCCGGTAATTCCTTCAGGGGTCTTCCATGAGAAATATCGTTTGCCTATTATTAGAACTGGTTTTCTTTTCCTCAGCTGCGATATACCCATGTATTTTCCATGAGGTGTTGCCAGGAGAAATTCATGATTTGGGAAGCAGGCAGAGGGGAAGAGCTTAACTCATTTCTCTCAAGCTAGCTAATAGGCACTTCAAAATAGATAAACTCCTGATCCTGAACAACATTACCACAAACCTGTCTGACATTGTGTATGGTGTAGAGAACCAAATTATGACTTGATTCCTTGGAGTGCAACATCCCTTCCTTTCCCAGGTGGCCAAATGCACCACAATATAAAACATTCCCAGTGCTTCATTTTGCAACAATGCACCAGTTAGCAAGTGCAATGCAAAGACTTTATGGAAGACGGCTGCCAAACGCCCTGTGACCATAGCTGCCAAGTTATCCCTTTTTTACAGGGATTTTCCCTTATGCTGAATAGGCTTCCTCGCGAGAAAAGGGAAAACTTGGCAGCTATGCCTGTGACCAGAACAGGAAGCCAGGGCTTAGGATTTGGGGGTGATTGCAGCATTGAATCCCAAGGGTGGGATTTAGACTAAAAAGATGAGGTCAGGGAAAGCAGTGGAAGGGAGCAGAACAAAGTGATGATTCTCTCTTAGCAGGATTCAGACCACAAGCCATTCCAGATGGCCTATCAGATATTCCTATCCATGGACTCTGAACAGAGAGGCAGTGGGAATTCATTTTAAATTCTATGCTTACTCACTTTGTTCTTTCACTGGGTTGGATCCAGACTTGGTCATGATTAAAGGAGACCCAATGGTACTTATGTTGGCTTTCAGATATGGTAAGCATGGATAAGGCTGCACTCCTAATCCCAATTTGTAATTGTAGTTTCTTAATACTTCCAGTTATCCTTCAACCTGATCCTACTGTCAGGTGCACTGTACTATATCTGATAAACCAAGATACCATTTAGACAGTCCAGAAACGTTGGTGGCCACTTATCCAAGGACAACTGTGGTGTGGTTGGGAGAATGCTTAAAGAAACCCAACCACATGGCCATGGACAAATCCCATAGGCTTTCCCCATGCAATTTCTTCCACATGCGGCTATTGTTCATGGAGAATGTCTAAAGGGAACCTCAGTGTCACTGACTTGCAGGGGGGGGGGAGGGTTGATTCAACTGTCTGTGGAAGGAGGCTGGAACATTCTCCACTAAATTGACCTCCTGTCAACAAAACATTGTTTCATAAACCTGTAGCTAATAAATTTGCCTGGCACCAGCATTGTATGTGAAAGTGAGCCAGGATTGTCCATACTGACAAAGTTTGAAGTAGAACACTCCAGCTAAAATAGAGACATACAGAACTGTTGTGTCATGGGATTGGCGGCAGACAAAAACATGCTAAGAGAACGGAACTATTTAGACAAATAGAGAAATGTATGGTTTGGTACACTGGTTAATATTTGGAAGAGTCTGCTGGAGTGGACTGTTCTGTTGTCCGCCAGATAAACCGAAGCCAAGATCTCATTCGTCTCCTCAAATCATATTATTTGTTTATTTCAGTAATCAAAATCACACTCTCTTCCTCCAGGCAGAACAGTAAAGGAACTTTTATTGGAAATGGGTGTGACAAGGCAGAACAGGATATTTTATTTTGTTGCTTGGCGATTGGAAAGACATGGGCTCCCATTTTCACTTAATCAGGTGAGGTCTAGGGACTTAATAATATGTCAGCCATGTAAATCTGTCAGGATCAAAAGGGATGTGGCCATTAGAGGAGGCAGCTTTCCAGCAGAACATTTTGAGAAGCCACCCAGAATTGCCTGTTTAGTAGGACTTAAGAGCCACAAATATCTTGGCTTATTTGCTACCCTCTTAAGCCAACAGAAACCACAGAAACCGAAGGCTCCATTAAGATCTTTAGACAGTGCAGACCAGGCCAAATACAGCTCAGATTCATTGAGATTCATTGAGACAAGATTTGACAAGAAAGAGAGACTGGCCTCTCTTTGCTGATTCAAGTGGAATTTGGGATTAATAAAGGAGCCGACAGTAGTCTACACACAAACACAGGAGCGGAACCATAGAAAAGCCTACAGATCGAGCTGAGCACCACCCAGAGCTGTTATAATGAAGCCAAATCAGGAGCTGTGAGCCAATGAAAGATCTCAGGAAGAAAAGAACCTTTTCTATGGATCCTAACGAAATTACTAACCCCAAAGAAAACATTTATTCTTAAGAAATGCCTCTGAATCCATGATAGATGTCTGGTGGGGAATGTCATCCTCCATATATTGTTAGACTCCAAATGCTATCAGTCCCAGCCAGTATGGTCACTGTTCAGGATGATGGGAGTTGCAGCCTCTGCCTGCTCTACAATTTAAGTCTTTGTATAAATAACACTTGATAACAGAAAACCTTATTAATTTTGTTTAAGCCATATAAATGTAGTACCGATGTAATTCATGAGTGTTTCCTCAAGAAATAGTCAATGTGAGGCCTGGTTCAGAAGTTAGGACAAGCCGTGAGTTGTCATTATGGGCATGAAACTGCAGCTTCCATTCATAGTTCCTCCACCGTCATACATAAAAGGAGGACATTAGGAGTTTGCAATTCGTAATGAACTACAATTTCCTGTTCGATCCAAATACAGGAAGCTGAAGTTTATGCAAATTGGAATATCAAATCAGGATCTGCTTTTGGTAAAATTTGTTTACTAATTATGGTTGTTACTAAAAATAAATAATTTTTTTCTCATATGTGAACCTCACAGAAGGATTGGGTGGCTTCTGAGTCTGAGGCTTGCTGTGGATCATGTGTATAACCAGCCATAGTTCGTTATGGTTCCAGAATGTGATATGTTGTGTATGCGTCTATACTATAACATGTGGGGAAAGAATACATGAAGTTATGTTTGAAATGAACTTTTGACATTTGCTTGCAACAATTTGAGGAAATCAACTGTAAAACTGCAGCAGCCAAACACTCTTTGAAACTGTCAGTCATTATTAAAGCCGAAGAAAAACAGAATAGCCATGCCAGATGCTATGTGCCAGTGTTGCACAGCCACTCATACTGCTGAAAGCTATTTAGCCAATACTGTAGGTAGGAATGCTTATAATACAATGTTAAGCAATTCACAAAAAAGTAGAAAAATGCCCACCGCCCAGCTGCCAAAATCCATTCTTCCACAAGAACAGAGGTGCTTATAGGAAAAGCCAACTGTTTGCCATCTCCTTCTCTGACACTCCCAGCAGTTTGCCGAATACTTCATCTTCTCCATTTAATTCCACCTCTCCTGCTTCCCACACAAACCCAATAAATTTCAGCCTTCCAGTTTCTTTCTTACTGAACTTTAAAGTTTAAGGGCTGGAGATTCCTGTCTGGCTGAGACAGAAGCTTTTCTCTGAGGAGAGCAATGGAAACAACTTGACCTGAAGCCTCGTTGAGGTTTCACTGTATGAGGCTTTCTGCCTAATTATTAACAAAAGCAAGCTTTTGTGTTTCATAATTTACTGTTAACGTTCAGACAGAGCAAATGTATTACCTTCTCTTTAGTAGTGAAAAACTTCTCAGTTGTTTCTTCTTCTCGTTGTTAATAATAATAATAATTGTACTCTGTCGAGGCTACACACAGAGAGATCCCACACATACACACCACTTGCAAATGGATAGGATCCAATCGCATTTTATATCAGGGGTAGCCAATGTGGCGCCCTCCAAACTCCCATCAGCACCAAGGCCAGGGATAATGGGAGCCAGAGTCCAACCACATCTGGTGAACACTGCATTGGCTCCCCCCTGAATGAGACAAACATGTGAAGACAGGGGTGTCAACTTGAATAAAATATTGGGGGGAGCAGGTAATTGATCACATGATGCAGTGCATGAACACCAATTGAATGAAGCCACCTCGGCCCCTAGGAGTTGGCTCCTATGTGTGGAGATTAGGGTGATGACTTTTTCATTTATTTCCTCAAAAATTATTTCCTGTAGCACAAATGGTTGAACCTTTGCCTATTAATGACTAAAATGAGGTATATTCCATTGAAATATTAAAAAAGGTTACGCACAAACCGTTTTTAATTTTTTTGTATGCCGTTTTACCATTTCATAAAATTTGTATTAACAATTCTATATATATTTCGTATCAAATTTGGACACAACACCACATTCCACAATGGGGAGTGTTCTTAGCAACATAGGGTATACAAATGTCACACCTGCGCAATGTAAAAGCCCCTTTTTGGGACCTCAAAACTCAGCCAGCAGACCCTGCCAGGCATGCTGGGAAAGGAACCTACAGGAGAGGTAGCAAAACATCATCCTCTAGTGGCGTCTATACTGTTACTGCAGCTAAAAAAAAAGCTTCCTTGTGTGTTTGATGACCCTATATAATGTTGTATATATGTGACTCTAAAGCTTGGGTTCAATTTTATATCTGCTTACAGTGACTTCAAAAATGGTCAGAAAACTGATAAATAATTTTTTAAAAAATCATTTTGTGCGTGAGGTTTTTTTAAAATCAAATCTCTTTGAAAGTAAGATTTTATCTAATCTTTAATGAAAGCTCATCAAATTATGATACAGGGAAATGAGGTTATAAAAAAGTCATCACCCTAGTGGAGATGGACAGTGGATACTTTTGTTGGGACCTGGTTGTCTCCTCTCCCTCTTCAGTGAATGTCTTAAAAGGACCAATGAGGCTAGAGCTTCAAGTAATTCTGAGGGTGACCCAGATGTTACATGAGCCACCGGGCAGTTGGGTTACTGTTGCTTACTGGGAGGGAGAGGGAAGGGGCAAGGGGCAGGGGCAGGGAGGTCTGCAGGATACAAATGCACCAGCCGTAGCTCTGGATTGCCTCCACCAACATGTTTGCACAACGCTGACGTCCCCGCTGCCTCAGCCCTTCCCCTGCTAGTAAACAACTTGCTGGGTTGGTTCCCTTCAACCAACCCTACCTTCTGGGAAGCAGGCGTAAGCGTCTCCATCCCACCTGGCTGGCTGCTCCTGTCAGAGAGTCAATAGCTCTCACCGCAATGAGAATGTTTGTACATTAAGTTATGTATTTTTAATGCTTTGCTATTGTCTGTGGTCAAGAAAAAAGATAATGAGATCAGTGGTAACCCACACAAGGACACTAGTACCCAACATGTCCACTTACATAACTACAAAGGTAATGTGGTGTGAAGCATGAATGTTAAATGATACCTTTTAAACATCTTGGGGTAGATTTCTAGTGCTCATGAGGGTTGCCTTCAATCTTCTCATCCTTTTTTTCTGCTATATCCCACTGTTTTCATGAGCAGCGCTTGCCTATGCTGCAGGAAACTTCCATGTTTTGTTTATTTCTTAAATGCTTCTTATTCCAGCGCAAGTATTATGCATAGTCAGGAATGGCATAGGGACATGTTCTTTAGGGCATTATGTTGTATTCCCTAGAGTTGCCTCTGTGTACTGGATATTTTTCAGATTAGCAAGGCATTAGTTGTTCATTAAAAAGGTATCAATGATTTAATTTAGAATTGTAATGAGTGGTGTAGTTGAATTAAGTGCATTTGTGCATTTTGTGTTAAGCATGAAATGGATTGAATATAGAAATATTCCCTTATGCCAGACCTGTTTGAGAGAATATATCCACTTCACTGATGGCAATTTTGTGCAATCTCACATCTGTTAAATGTGTTAAGAATGTGGACCAACCGGATATGTGTATCGATCACAAGATTTGGTTGGGTCCAGAATCTCACATAGTGAAACTCAGTGAAGTGGATACTTGCACAGGTGAAAGGGGAATGTAGTGTCCGGTGTGGTTTGGGAAGGGTATTCACTGTGTGAGCAAATCCTGCAACAGGTCAGCCCTTATACCGGGAAGCAGCAGGAATCAGGAGAACTTTGATAGCCATATTTGTGAGCAACAGATCAACATCTCAACATAGGAGCTAGGACTCACCGAGCTATGAAGGGAACCACACCCACCTAAGGAGAGGAGGGAGGCGGGTTCAGTTACAGACTAGGTATGCCTCTTAAAGAGACAGGCCACATAAACCACAGGGAGGAGGCCATGCTTACTGATTCCACCTTGCTCTACAGCCCTCTGCATCACCTTTCACACTGTTCTGGATAAATCTCCAACCCTTATGAGTGGATTGTCTAGTTGGGTTGCATGGCATTTGTGGGGACCATTTTGTGGTTCACCTCAGGTGCCAAAATATCTTGGTCTGGCACAGAGAAGAAGGCTTTCTATTTGTGAAACATGGTTAACACCCTCTCTCCCTATGCCAGGGTCCTGATCTGGCCTTCCCTCCCTTCCCACGCCAGGTTTCTGTTAGATCTATCTATCATCTATCTATCTATCTATCTATCTATCTATCTATCTATCTATCTATATCTATCTATCTATCTATCTATCTATCTATTTTGTATTTTAGAATTTCTGTTTTTTTGGAAGCTTCCCAGAGTGGCTGGGGGAACCCGGCCAGATGGGCGGGGTATAAATAATAAATTATTATTATTATTATTATTATCATCTATCTATATCTATCTATCAACCCATCTATCTATCTTAGGCTTCTTCTTCTTCGGCGATCACTCGTATCTGAGTAAGATTGTCTTCCATGAACACAGTTTTAACAGTGGGTCTGTAAGTGACTGCGGAGGCCAATTCTGGATCCACATGTCCTTCCACGGTGGGGACATAGGTTTCCAGGCAGGAGTTGATCATGGTGAGGGTTTGCCAAACGTCCCTTCCTCTTAGCACATTTCTCCCCTTTGTCCTGAGTTTGAGTGTCTTCAAAGCCCATGACACCTTTGGTAAAGGCTGTTCTCCAACTGGAGCATTCGCAGGTCAGTGTTTCCCAGTTGTCGGTGTTTATACTACATTTTTTAAAAATTGCCTTGAGAGAGTCTTTAAATCTCTTTTGTTGACCACCAGCATTACGCTTTCCATTTTTAAGTTTGGAATAGAGTAGTTGCTTTGGAAGACAATCATCAGGCTTCTGCACAACATGACCAGTCCAACGAAGCTGATGTTGAAGAATCATTGCTTCAACACTGGTGATCTTTGCTTCTTCTAGTACACTGATATTAGTTCGCCTGTCTTCCTAAGTGATGTGTAAAAATTTTTGGAGACACCGTTGATGGAATATTTCGAGCAGTTGGAGATGGCATTTATAAGTGGTCCATGTTTCACAAGCATACAGTAATTTTTTTTTTAAAAAAAAATAGGTACACATGGGCTTAAGAGATGAATAATGGCATGTCTAGTTGGGCCACCAGATAGCATCTGAAAAGGAAAAGGGGTGGACAGCTTGAGCAAGCCTTATCCTCTCCTACACTGATATTTTTCTGTTTCAGAATATTTTCTTCCTTATGAAAAAAGGTTGCATACTTCTTGAATGCGATCACACAATGCTTTGTTTGTTTGAAGGGTGACCAGACAGTTCCAAGGGCCCCTTTTGGCAAGAGCTGTCCTATCCTCTCTGTTACCTGTTGTCACAGTGTTGCTGGAGCATTGAGACTACTGTGATAGTTGTGGCAGGAGGGAAGCCCTCCAAAGCAACGAACAAATAACGTGGGGGCGCCTACTATCTGTGAAAGCTTGGTGACACTGACAGTCCTTCACTTTCATGCCATTTTCATTTCCTCTAGCACAGTCAGCGTTGATGTCCTTGTGGGCCTGTAAAAAAGAAATCTGATTGAGAAAAGCTGATCCCAGGGCACATCTATGCCAGGATTTTCAGTCTCCTCATAGCACTTGAAAGATCAGTCAGCTGTTGCAGATGAGGCAGGGACAGCAAAGCAATTTGAGAGATGCCTTAAGGATATCGTTTGTTATGGTAGCACATACTTACCAAATAACTCAGCTGACCAAGGTATTTATCTATAAAATCTGAATTCCGTCCTTCAGCCTCTGTCTGTCTGTCTGTCTGTCTGTCTGTCTGTCTGTCTGTCTGTCTGTCTGTCTACATAATAAATAGTTTTTAGGCGTTTTTAATGTTTTCTAATGTTCTAAACATGTTTCTATTACATTTTTCATTATACAGTATTCTTTTATGACTTTGCCATCCTGGGCTCCTCTAGGAGGAAGGGCAGGATCAAAATTTACAACAACAACAACAACAACAACAACAACAACAACAACAACAACAACACATAGCCAGTATGTACACATTCTCGTTTTTCTTGTAATCAAGAAAAATGCCTTAGAGCAATCCAGTAAGAGTCAAAAGATTATAACAGCAAAGGTAGAATAACACATAACAGCAAGAATACCAAGCTAAAGAGAATGCAACCTGTATTTTAAAAGGCTTTAGGTAGATAGAGATTAGATAGAGATCAGATAGATGATAGATAGATAGATAGATAGATAGATAGATAGATAGATAGATAGATAGATGATAGATAGTAGGGAGAGAGAGAAGCAGTTGCTGCACCTCTCCCCCCCCCTTCCTGAGAACAGGAAGTTTCAATCCTGCTAAGGTCTGTTTTGCAAGCACTTTGTCTGCAGAGAACACAATTTTAACACCCAACACTCTACCTCTTGACATCCCCAGATCACTCTGGATGACCTGACAATCCAGAGCCCAAAACCAGATTCCCCCAGATCGGCTCAATTCAATTCAGAAGTTGGGATTCAGCTGAATCCAGTGCATGGCTCTAATAAACATACAGTGGTACCTCGGGTTACAGACACTTCAGGTTACAGACTCTTCAGGTTACAGACTCCACTAACCCAGAAATAGTACCTTGGGTTAAGAACTTTGCTTCAGGATGAGAACACAAATCATGTGGTGGCGGCGCAGCGGCAGCGGGAGGCCCCATTAGCTAAAGTGGTACCTCAGGTTAATAATGGACCTCCGGAATAAATTAAGTTATTAACCCGAGGTACCTCTGTAGTATCTTGTTACACACCACCAGCATAGCTGAATGGTGCGAGATTAAAGAAGTTGCAGGTGTTTACCCAGGGCTTGGGTTTCCTTTTGGAAAAAGAGGCACAGCAGAGACAGTGGTGTCTTTAGGATGCATGGTTTATTTACACATGCATACAACCTAAGTCCACAATGAAGGGGTTCACAGCAGCCACACCCTAAGAGGTTCTGGATTCTCCCATAGCCATAGCAGACTTGGATTTAAGAAAGCCACCGCTATTGCTTTCAAACATTGTTCCCCGACTCTCTTTCCAGTCTGCTGTTTACTAACTCAGCTGCTTAACTGCTAACAACCATCCCGAAACTCTGGCATTGTCATTTCAATTAACTCTCAGTTAAGGGAAGGAGGAGCCCACTCATTTGCAAATGAGATCAGCCCTTGATCTTTTTTTCACCCTAATTACTCATCAGTCCCCACCCCCAGCTATCAGCTCATGCAGGAAGATATGTCTGACTTAATTAGCTTTTGACACATGTTGATTCCAGGGGGTTAAAAGTGTCTAGCGCACATCTCAAATACCACACATTGGTCTTGCACAGCTTCTACACTCTAAGCCTTAATTAAATTCTAACACTAGTTTGATCCAAAATTTAGGGTGCTTTGCACCCACCAATTCATAACAATATGTATATGATAACACCTGCATGTTATTGATATATTTCCAATGGCTTGGAATGGGCTGCAGTTTGCATGTACTTATGGTAGAAATGGGCCATTTGACACTGTGAGGCATGTGAAGCAGGAGAAGTAGCAAATTGCTTTAGGAGATAGAGAATAAAAAACTTTGAGACCACTAAGGCTGCTAAATCAGTAGGAATTTTTAATATTAGATCTTGATGTGTTTCATCCATAAAGTATCTGGCTTCAGAAATGTCGATATCGAGTTATATTTTGTTGGAGCATAAATGCTTCTCTCATCAAATGCTTTCCATAAACTTATTTTTAATAGGAAAAATATAAAGCTAAATGCAAGCTAAACGTGGCATTCCCTACCCCCTGCAATCATATCTCAGATTCAGCTCCAACATTTTTTATGTTGTTTCCCCACTGAATCACCTCAGATTGCATCTATGCCCTGATAAAACTGCATGCTTACTCTGCATTACTCAAAATACCAAGCCACACAGGAATCACTGTGGTTTTGCCTTTCAAAGACTACACAGACTTTGACTCATTCGAGAACTTTTTTTTTAAAAAAAGAGGGGAAAACATTTTACAGCAAATGCGTAATTATTTGTAATACATTTCTCCCCTCTAAAATGTGTTTGGGGTAACAGTTGTTAGAACCTAAAATGGAAAGTGCATAATTCAAGCACCAGTTTTTACTGGATCCCTTTGAGAGCGCATATTAGTAGTGGGCATGGTCAAAAAAGTGAGTATAGCCCAAAAGTGGATGTACGGGCACCCTTGCACACACATGTACACACACAACACATCACACTCACACACAAATTTGCACAGCCCCAGTGCAGGTAGGGGAGAGTTCTTCTTGATTTTGGGGTGTTCTGATTGTGTTTCAAATGTAGCAGTTTACTTTGCGGTGAATGTAACCTTTGTACTTCAAGGTATATATTCTAGGAAACAATTGCATTGAGAGATAAACTTGCCTCCTGCCCCCAGTGGCCAACCCCCAGCAGTGTTACTGATGATTATTGCAGGCTGTTTTCTATGTCCCATAGAAATAAACTTATGTTTTTGTGGGACACTTACAGCCAATCTGTTTCTATCTGTATAGCCTAACACCTTCATCTATATCAAGGAGAGGAAACCTGTGGACCTTCAGCTATTTCTTCACCTCTGTTCACTGGCCATGCTGCCTGGGACTGATGAAGTTCAACATGTTATGGAAGGCCACAAGCTTCCTATTCCTGATCAACAGGTTTCCATACTGCTAGACATTGTTAGTGATGCCCAACAAAGAGAAGTGGGGAAAGCTGGGATGGCGTTCATCCAGTTGGTCTGTTTAATTCTTCTGCAGATCAGTCCTTATTTGACCTTGACCTTGGTGCTATTCATATGCTCTTTAGCCATTCTCAGCCCTGAAAAGACCACCTACCCCAGAGGCTAGACTTGGGTGGCTTTGAGATTCGATAATAAAAGTGACCCACCCAATATTGGAAATAGTGTAGGTATGTGAGTGGTTACAAATTTTTATAGCAAGGAAAATTATTTCCTTTTGTAACATAAAGTGCATTCATTTCCAATGAATGGGTTATTTATTACGCAAACATCCAACAGAGTGTGTTGCTAACCACAATGTATTTATAATGTGAAAATTCCCATTAAAAAAGCTTGCCAAGCAAAGGTTTATTTCATATACTTAATCACCCACTGTGGTGGCATGCATTAACTTTGAATTACTTTGTGATATATTACAGGATACCCTAACATGTTCAACCAAAATTCTGTGGAGTTCAGAAGGAAGGAGGGTGTGAACCAGAATCACAAAGTAATTGGAAGGTTTACCTCTTGTCACCACTGTAATATATCTTGATTGGTAGAGACCCATGTTATTTACCATGTGGCTTGCAAGCAACTTTAAAATATCCCGTAGGCTACATTAGTCAGTGTCTCTGATGTATTATGCTATGCAATTCTAAGCACCCAGCCACCCAGAAGGATTGCATTAAATTAGTAGGGTTTCTCATGACTAAAAACATGCAATATTTTAAAATTCACATGGAATTATATAACAAAGAAATATAGACTGCATCTAAAGCTCATTTTTCCCTTCAGTATGTGTGGAAATGCACTCATTTATGAAGAGCTGGTTGGAATCAGGCCAATGGCCCATCTTTTCCAGCATCTTGTTCTCACAGTGGCCAGACAGATGCCTGTGGGGAACCTGCAAGGAGAATTCAAGCAGAAGAGCTCTCTCCCCTCATGTGATTTCCACCAGCTGGTATTCAGAACAATTAGGTAGTGCCTCCAAGTGTGGAAGCAGAGAATCACAATTATGGCTGGGAGCCATTGATAGCACCCTCCTCCGTGAATTGGTCTAATTCTCTTTTAAAGTCATCTCAGCTGATGGCCATCACTGCTTCTTGTGGGAGCGAACACCATAATTTAAATATGTGCTGCATGAAGAAGTACTTCTTTTATCTGTCCTGAATCTTCTAACAATTTTGATCTGACAATAGCTCCCAGTAGTGATGTATGGAAGTGAGAGCTGGACCATAAAGAAGGCTGATCACCAAAGAATTGATGCTTTTGAATTATTGTGCTGGAGGAGACTCTTGAGAGTCCCATGGAAGGACACTGGACTGGAAGGACAGATCCTGAAGCTAAGGCTACAATACTTTAGCACCTCATGAGAAGAGAAGACTCCCTGGAAAAGACCCTGATGTTGGGAAAGATTGAGGGCACAAGGAGAAGGGGACAACAGAGGACGAGATGGCTGGACAGTGTTCTTGAAGCTACAAACACGAGTTTGACCAAACTGCGGGAGGCAGTGGAAGACACGAGTGCCTGGTGTGCTCTGGTCCATGGGGTCACGAAGAGTCGGACATGACTAAACGACTAAACAACAACAACAAATTCTGTCAAACACTGTGTTGACATATTAGTCTTTTAAGTATTTCAGTTGATTATATGTGATAGGAAAGTAAAGTAAACTTTGCTATTGCATTTATATTATGGAATTACAATTATTATTATTTACGGAAACAGAACAAAAGAAGTGAAATTCTCTTTTTTTTAAAAAATCATTTTTATTAAATTTTTCACTTTAACCATCCAATCATATTCCAAATTATACAAATTATACAAATCTCAATTAATCAATTAATCTCAATTAATCAATTAATCTCAAAGTGAATTTCTCAAGGTTATTAAGTGAGTCAATAGATTATCCTGATTTCTCTGTTAATGTTTAAATCCTCATCCACTGAAATTCAGTGTTAAATTATCAACTATCTTTCCTCAGTCATTCAGCTTCTGTAGACAAACCTTTATGTTGTTTGGAGTGGATCATTGTTAACATTCTTACACCACAGAATTATGAAGTGCAGCTAGAGTTGTATAGCATGTGCTCCAATGCTTAAATTATTTCATCAAATGATTGTTACTTTGTATCCAGGTATCTGGTTTTAAAACTTAAAACTTTTTTGAACTTATCACTTAGCCAGCAGTATACATTCAATAAGAGGAACAAGTGGGAAGGGAAAACTTCAATTCAAACTATAAAACAGTTAAAGAACCAATTAGTATATATAAATTAATAGACTCAATCCACAAATGGTTAAGCAGTGAGGTTCCAATCTGACCGTACAATTAAATTACTTGATTCACATAAAGCAGAGACAGGCATTTGGCAGGCTCTGTTAACTTCAGGACTTCCAATATGTTTTATGGACTACCAACCCAGCAGTGATACAAAGGAAACTTCTAGCCAACACAAGAAGGTGAACAACTTCTGGAGCTTCATGAAACTGAATTCGCTATCGTGAACTTAAAAGGATGCCAATTGTCCTCTTTAGTTTTAGCAAATTTTCTTTTTAACCATAATGGAAGTATTGCTTTTACTAAAGGAAAGGACATTCTGCTGTAAAGAAGTCATACTACTTTTATATATAGGGACAGGTGTTTTGTAAGAATAAGTTAGGAAATAGAACAAACTGGCAAACATGCTATGCTATGGATCTTCTTTTCAAAGATTTTAAGGAAGGGCAGGAATGATATCTGCTAGGGGTAATAAATTTAGCCCAGGATATCCTCCAAATATCATTGGACAGCAACTCTGATCATCCCTGATCATGGATTGACCATGCCAGCCAGAACTGATGGAAGTTGACATTCAGCAACATCTGTAGGGCCATAGATTGCCCATCCTTGCCTTTTCACACCAGCATTGTGGAAGCATGGACCATGCTGAGGGGCAGAGGAGCTGTGGCATCAGTTCCGGTCATTTTTCTCTTCCTGGTAAAGGAGGAACCTGAAGACTCCCTTTTAACAAGCATTGGGTTATACCTCTTGTAGGTAAACTTCTTAGGTAAAGCAAAACTTTTCAGACTGTTTATCTCACATGTATGTTGTTCAACCTTTCCCCTTGCTTTCGTCTGACCTTCACTTCCGTTAGCTTATTAAAGATGAAATTGATCTGTTCTGTATCTGACATTTTCAGAGTTTTAGGTTACTTATTGAAAAACTTCAAGTTGACTGTAAGTTCTTGAAACACAACACACCTTTGACACACCAGTTTAAGGTTACTCAGTGATGACACGGAGGGTATCTATCTATCTATCACACTAGTGTGATAGATAGGTATCTATCTATCACACTAGTGACAATTCTCAAGACACTTGACAATTAAGAAACAGAAGGGGAAGGGCCATAGCTCAGGGGTAAAATAACAGAGTCTCCAGCTCATATGGAATGAGTTATGAAGCAAAATGTCCAGGTACCATTCTAAATAATTGCATTGTGAGAAATTTGCCTGCTCTGGCTTTTCAGTGATTTTACCCAGTGGGTGAAATAAAAAGCTGTTATTGACCTGCGCTAAAGAGAAATTTGGAGTCATAGGAGACGCCCAACAGGGGTCCAAAATGATCAAGGAGAAGTTCTTCCTTGATCATTTTGAAGTCATTTTGAGGTCTTTCTTAGTACATGTGTCACTTGAGATTATCTCTAGATTCTGATAATGGAGCACAATTGCCTGATTCATTTTGAAGCTGATTTTCCTTGCCCCAACCCTCCCTACCAAATATGACCTATATTTGTGGAATGCTCTCCCAGGGAGGCTCACCTGATACAAATACTGACATATTTTTTGTCAATAGACAACAATGTTCTTGTTCTTCCATGCATATGGGCACTGATACTGTGTTGGTTTCCTTCTTTTTCTGATGGCAATTGGCGTTCACCCTGTTGATAGGTAGGGAAGGGTTTTCCTGTGTTGTCTTTGACTTCTGCAGGTGAACTTTTTAGTGGATTTTTCTTTTCTTTTCAATTGAGCCACTTCGGGACTTCTCTGTTTTCTAAAAAGTGCTGCTTAAAATAAATAGCTAGTTTCATGGAACTTATTCCCAGGAAAAATGGATGGAGGATTGCAGTCAAATTTACTATAAAAGGGTGAGGGCTAAAATTGAATGAGCTACCAACTGAAATTGAATCAGCCGTCAAAACTCTCAGATTAAAAAAAAATACTCTGTCCTAATCCTAACTGAAATTCAAGATCTTTGCTTGCTTTTTCCAAATGCTGGCCACTGCTGATGTAATCTGAACAAATAGTCATCTGGCACCTTGATGTAAGTATGGGTCAGATTGCTCTATGTCATCTGTCCCTGACTCCCAACATAGAATAGTATTATGTATGGAAAACAATGAGTCAACAACACACAGTAGACTATATACTATTGGCGAATCTGCTGCCTTCCCCAAAACATGGGGCAGATAGAAATAAACTTTAGAAAAATGTTGCCGCATGACATAATATTACTGCCGCTTACAGATTAACATATGATTTCAGAGAGGCTACTACTGCAACACTGCAACAGTCTGAAAATAATAGGCATTCATTTTATTTGTTTGACCACAGGCCATAACAATGTTTGTAAATGGACTCGTTGCGGGATTAGCAATGTGCTAATGGATTTATCATGGAGTTCTTATATCAAAAACGTTGGAGGATAACTTCTTCTAAAGCTGTTTTTAAATACAGCAAGGCAAACCCTATGAAACCAGAAGAATTACAGTAATCCTTTTAGAATTAAGTTCTTGGCCATCAAAGAATAAATATTTCAGGAAGAGGTACTGCAGTCGTCCTTGTTAAGTGTAGCATGAGTACATTGCTGGCAAACAGCCACTGCAGCGTTGGTCTAATTACAATATGCACTGCCTCCCTGGCACTGTAAAAGATGACCGACACTAAAGAGATCACGGATCACCTAAACCAATTTAGCTCCTATGTAATCTGAGAGTGGAAGTCTTTTAGGAGAATAGAGGTGTCACCTGGGGAGATGAAGAATTAGCATGGGCATTACGATGGCTGGGAGAATCAGAGTAGAGGTGCTCGCCATAGAGGGCTAAAGTTATTCATACTTACAGTCTCCTGATAATACCTGGCATATGTAAGAAGTAGAGTCATTGTCTTCCTGGAACAGTGGAAGAAGAAGGTGGGCATGAAATTTTAAAATACCTCAACTTTTATTTAATTGTAGGACAGAACGGCATTTACTGTTCAATCTATAAACCTGAGTACAGAAGCAGAAAAGCACAGCATGGAAGAAGAGCCTTTGCTCACAGATATAATCCACATTGTGCATGCATAAATTTCCAGATTCAGCCTCCAGTTAAAAGCTCTAAAGTCCCTCATAGAGTTTGAAGAAACTGAACAGTACTTGAGCAATGATGCAGAGCTTTGGTGTATGTGAGGTTAATAACTCAGCATCCCGCCCCCTAGCAAAATAGGCAATATATAGTACAGAAGAATGGGTGCATCTTGAGAAATTAAAGCAATATGCTGCAATGGATTGAAATTGGAATTTTGTGCTGGGT
Organism: Zootoca vivipara; assembly: GCF_963506605.1. Taxonomy (NCBI): domain Eukaryota; kingdom Metazoa; phylum Chordata; class Lepidosauria; order Squamata; family Lacertidae; genus Zootoca; species Zootoca vivipara. The sequence goes on along the minus strand of NC_083279.1, from coordinate 65,205,952 downwards.
CATCTCTTTTAAGTGAGAGCTCATATCTCACAGCTCATGCTTTGCATGTGGAGGGTCTCAGGTTCTATCACTGGTATCTCTAGTAAAGGTATCTCTGGTCATAGTCATCTGCCGGAGACCCTTGATGGCCACCGTCTAGTCCATGGTTAGGCAAACTAAGACCAGGGGCCGGATCCGGCTCAATCGCCTTCTAAATCTGTCCCGTGGACAGTCTAGGAGTCAGCGTGTTTTTACATGAGTAGAATGTGTCCTTTTATTTAAAATGCATCTCTGGGTTAATTGTGGGGCATAGGAATTCATTCATTTTTTTTTCTTTCAAAATATAGTCCGGCCCCCCACAAGGTCTGAGGGGCAATTGAAAAAGTTTGCTGACCCCTGGTAGTCAGAGCAAACCATACTGGACTTGGTGGTTCCATGACCTTATTCAATATAAGTCAGCCTCACATGTTTATATACTTAAACTGAGTTAAGTTGGTTGGGTTTTTCTTTCTGACCTTCTTTAAAATGTCCAAACTCACATAGTGCTACTGATCTTCTATTTCCACAGAAAATGGATTGTAGTACTGATCTATACTGTTTCAAAATGTGGCAGATCAAAATATCTCTGATCATAATTTCATGGTCACAAGCTCATTTCCTATTTCACAGAGCTGTTTGCCCATACTGAGTGTTACGGATCAATGTTCATGAAGGCTGATTACTTCATTCCACCAACAAGCCTTGTGTTGAATATTGGCATCCCAGCAGATCAATAAGTCAAACACTGCATGGAAATAGATTATGTAGCAAGTCTGCACAATGAATAAAGCCTCTTTCAGGGTCACATGCAGCCTTTAGTAAAGTTGACCTAAACTGAAGTAGGGTCACAATTATATTTGTATACCACTAGCATATATCTTCTGTATTCTAAGTTAGTCCATTCTGGGTATTGTCTCAGGTTGCAGTTTGTGTATATTTCAGCTGCACTACAGATGAGGCCTGAGAATTCTCCCTCACATTTGAAAAACTGTATAAAATGGCTGGAGACATGAGACTTTGATTGGTAGAATGACAAGATGTGAGGGATATGAATTTTGAAGAAATAAGAAAGGAGCTTTTATATTCGTCCAAGCTCCCTCATCAAATATAGAATATAAGAACCATTTCCAATTCCTCAGGTCATTTATGTGGACCTATTTATGTGGTCTCTTGGCTCATTCATGTTGATTTCCTGTCCTTCATTTCTCCTGTTGATATTTTCCAGTCCATGTTGATGCATGGCAAGTTGCTGCTATATTTCTTGTACATTTCATGGTTAACTTGTTTCCCTCCAATAAAGATGAGCTGTTTGCAAACAGGTGAATGTTAAATACAAACATAGTAGGACAAAGGACTCAACAACTGCAAAAAGAGATTGGTGAGTAGCAAGAAGGCATTGGTGTCCTCACCATGAACCTTCAAAAAGCACATTGGTTTATGCCAGGCATCCCCAAACTTTGGCCCGCCAGATGTTTTGGACTACAATTCCCATCTTCCCCAACCACTGGTCCTGTTAGCTAGGGATCATGGGAGTTGTAGGCCAAAACATCTGGAGGGCCGCAGTTTGGGGATGCCTGGTTTATGCCAAGTGAATGCAACCTAGATGTTCCAATGTTTTGCGCAAATAAGAACATATCCAAGTCCTAAGACCCGTTGCACTGAAAACACCTATTGCTAGTTGTATAAGTCCCTTTCCATTTATAAACGCTAAGTCAAGGCGAGGGACAAATCCTAAAAGCGAAAGCTCTCCCTCTCTGGGTGGGCTATCCTTTTCATTTCCTCCCACAATCAGTCAGTTACCATTTGACAAGGGCGTCTACCTGTTGGCTTTAGCAGTGTTGTACTTTTAGCTATACCACTTCCGTTGGAAAATCCTGTTTCCCATATATGTTCGAAAGATCACACAGGATTTGTTCCAAGAAGCCTTGGAACAAATTTCTCAGACAATCCCACAACGGCGCTAAGCATCTTTAACTCACATCTGTTTTAATCAGGTTTAAGCTTCACTTATGGATTACCTCTATGGAACAAGAAGCAAGGCCAAGGCATTAATGTATGTAAGATGTTGTGTGAGTGTCTTGACTATCACACATTTATGCCAGCTGTGAATGAACCAATTCCAATATGTTTACTTTGCCAATTCTCTCTTTATGGTTAGTTTAGAATGAGTCAGAGAAACAGTTAGACCAGGCATCCCCAAACTGCGGCCCTCCAGATGTTTTGGCCTACAACTCCCATGATCCTTAGCTAACAGGACCAGTGGTCGGGGAAGATGGGGATTGTAGTCCAAAACATCTGGAGGGCCAAAGTTTGGGGATGCCTGAGTTAGATTGTAAATAGTTTAGCTCGAATGTGTTCAGTACTGTATTAATATGCTCTATATTGCAGATTTCCCTTCATCAAAGCTTCAGTTCTATATCTTCTGTTTGTCAACAGTGTTACAGCAGTTATCTTCATATATAAAATGCATGATGATCAAGGGCTTATCTAGAGACATGGAACAATTCCACAACTGTATTGTACAATATTGTACTGTACAACTATTGTATTGTACAACTGTATTGTACAATAATACAACTGTATTATTGTTGGCATGGAGACAATGGAGTGCACCTCTGGAAGTCAAACTGCTGTAGAATCACAGTACTTGCTTTGGCTGGAGAGATTGGTAACTCAGCTATTGCCACCTGTGTTGCTTTTGCTGCATTAGCAGCACCAAATTGACCTCTCTGGGGTGCAAGCCTGGGCAGTGTGCATGGAGGTCCTGGACTGCCCAGACAACAAGTCCCCCTTGGTCTCACTGATGTGGTCCAAAAGAAAGCAGAGCAATACATTTGGCACTGGGTATCAAGTCCAGTCACTGTCTCAAGGCTAAGACTGAAGAGTTCATGGCAAGTGCCTTTTCAATAAGGGGAATATTCACTTCATGTGGAGTACTCGGTTTCAGTTCCCATGTCAGTCTGCTAAGGATCATTAAGAAGAATGCAAAAGCTGTGTTGCTTAACATAAGTGATGATAATATGGACATTGCCCAATATGTGTTAATGAAATGCATGCAACCACATTCTTCCCAATACTGAAGAAAGAAAGAAATATAGTGGCTCTGCTCAGTGGGAGAAACAATAGGATTGTCACAACAAATCCTATTACAGCTAGGCAGATATCCACGTGAAGAGCTTCCATAAGAGAAAAATGAATCCCATGTAACAACTGCACATTTGTTGCACTAAAAAATCCCCTCCTTGCTGCAAAGTCACATGCAATTAATCTTTCTTCACTGTCCTGGTCTCTTTCTCTCTGTTACACACATTCTTTTTTTTTTTTTTTTGAAATGTGCATCTATAAAATACTTTGCTTTTTTTTTTTTTTTTTTTTAATTAAAAAGTTTTTATTAATAATTTAAACAAATACAACAATAAGAAAACGAAACGAAACAAAAACAAAACAAAACAATTCAGCATATTATCAAATACAAAAAATCCCCCACCCCCACCCTGAGTCCTACCCCCACCCCTATCCCTAATCCTTCACAACCTAACTTAGACTTATCTATACTATACTTGTTTCCGGTCACACACGTTGATACACGGTAAGTACTTAATTTTTGTATCTACTAAATTCACAAACAAAACAAAAAAGATTATGGTTATTACAATGTCAATAACATTCATATAACTAATTTGCTATCTTTTTGATTCTAGAGTCCTGTTACATCAGAGAGGAGAGACGATTTATCTATATAAGTGCTCAGATAAACGGTAAGTGACTCCCATTTCCCTACGTTGTCCTCCAGGTTTGTTTCTTTCAATATTTCGTGTTTTCTTGCCAAGTTATAATATAAAATTAATTTTTCTAACCATTCCTCCTTTCTTGGGATTTCTTTTGACTTCCATGCTCTTGCGACTAGTAGTCTTGCTGAAGCAGTCGCATAGCTCACTACACATCTATCTTTAGGTTTTATATCCTCTCCCAGCATTCCTAATAGGAAGGTTTCTGGTTGTTTTTTGAAAGAATATTTCAGAATTTTTTTCAACTCATTGTAAACTAATTCCCAAAATTCCTTGATACGATCACAATTCCACCAAACATGAATATATGTACCTATTTCTTTGCAACATCTCCAGCAGATATTATTGGCACTAGGATACATTTTAGCTAGTTTGGCCGGCGTTAAATGCCATTGATTTTGCATTTTGAATAAATTTTCTAACAAATCGTAATTTGGAGTAAATTTCGAATCTCTTTTCCATAATTGTTCCCATTTCTGCAAATTAATTATTTTACCCAAATCCTGACTCCATTTGATCATATAATTTTTTGTTAGCTCCTCCTCCGTTTCCCATTTTAACAATAATTGATACAGATTGGATATATATTTACCTTCCTTATCGATTAAGATTTCTTCTAATTTTGATTTGTCTTTTTCAAATCCCACCTTTTTGTCTAATTGAAATCTCTGGTTAATTTGGAAGTAATCTAGCCACGTATTTAGATAATTTTTAATTTCTCTATATTCTTTTAATTTCAATACTCCTTCTTTTTCTTCCAGGAGTACGCGATATGTAGGCCAAATGCCCTCCATGTTACGCCTCCTCACTGCCAATAACTCAGCAGGGGAGAGCCACCAGGGGGTTTTTGCTTCAAAAAATCTCCTATATTTTTCCCAAACTTTGAATAGTGATTTCCTAATTATATTAAACGTGAAAATGTTTCTCTTGTCTATTCTATCTTTCATCATATAATGATGCCAGCCAAATCCTAGCCCATCACCTTCAAGGTCCAATAAATCAAAATTCTTTAACTCTATCCATTCTTTGATCCAAACTAGTGCCGCCGAATCGTGATATATTTCCAAGTCTGGGAGACCATATCCCCCTCTTTCCTTGTGGTCAATTAATATCTTATATTTTATCCGGGGTTTTTTCCCGTTCCATATAAATTCTGCTATGTCTCTCTTCCAGTCTTTAAAGCATTTCTCAGTTCCCAACAGTGGGAGATTTTGGAAAAGAAAGTTCATCTTGGGAACCACACACATCTTAATAGCTGATATCCTACCCGTGAATGATAATTTTAATTTCCTCCATACTTCAAATTTCTTTCTAATTTGTTTCCAAATTTCCAAATAATTGTCCTGAATTAAATCAATTGATTTAGTTGATATCTCTATTCCTAAATATCTCATTTTCTTGCTAATTTTGAGATTTGTATTCTCTTGTAATACTTTTTCTTCTTTTTTCTCGAGGTTTTTAACTAATAATTTTGTCTTGTTATAATTTATTTTTAAGCCGGCCAATTCCCCATATTCTTCTATTGTCTGGATGGCACTGGGAATACTTATAATTGGGTCCTCTGAGGTTATTATGATATCGTCAGCAAAGGCCTTTACTTTATGTCTTTTATTACCGACCACGATCCCTTTGATTTCCTCCTTTTTCCTTATTGTGTTTAATAATATCTCAAGTGTAATAATAAAAAGAATGGGGGACAAGGGGCATCCTTGTCTTGTTCCCCTCAAAATGTTAATTTTGTTGGTAAATCTTCCGTTTATGATTAGTCTAGCGTTCTGTGATTTATAGATGGCCTTTATTGCTTTTTCTAATCTTTTCCCCAAATTCAAATCTTCTAACAGTTTTAACATGAAGTCCCAGGCCACCCTATCAAAGGCCTTTTCCGCATCCACAGATAAGATAGCAGCTTGTTTATCTCTTCTATTCTCTAAATATTCAATAATATTAATAACATTTCTTATGTTATCTTTTGCAAATCTACCTTTCACAAAACCGACTTGATCTTTCTGTATTATGTCTTCAAGTATAGTGGACAACCTGTTCGCTAGTAATTTTGCAAATATTTTGTAATCACTATTTAGAAGTGAAATTGGTCTAAAGTCATTTGGTGTTACCACTTCTGCTTTCGATTTTGGAATTAATATGATTTGTGCCTCTTCCCAGGATTGCGGAGTAGTACCTTTTTCTAGTATTGTATTGAATAGATCCTTCAGGGGGACCAACATTATCTCTTCTAGTGTTTTGTAGAGTTCAGTTGGTAGACCATCAGTACCAGGGGCTTTCCCGTTTTTCATCGTTTTCAGGGTTTCCTTTATTTCCTCTACTGATATTTCTTTGTTTAATGCTTTTATTTTGTCTGGCGGTATAGGTGGCAATTTATGTTTTTTAATATAATCTTCTATTCTCTGCATGTTCGTGCCTTCTTTCTGGTACACTAATTCATAATGTTTTTGGAATGCTTTTAAGATCTCTTTTGGCTTTTCGAGGGTTCTATCTTCGAATACGATCTTATTAATAATTTTCTCTTTTTGTCTTTTCTTTAGCTGCCATGTTAATAATTTGCTTGGCTTATTTGCCCATTTAAAATTTTTGTATTTCCAAAATTGCAAGTTTTGTTCCAATTCGTAATCAATTAATTTCTCATATTCCGATTTTAGAACTTTTAACTCATATTTTATGGATTCGTTTCCCTTTAAAATTAATTTTTTCTCCTTCTTTCTAATTTCTTGTAACAAATTACTCTTCCTTTCCTCTCTAATTCTCCTCAACTTTAGGTTTTGTTGGATAAAGAACCCTCGCATCACCGCTTTCCCTGCGTCCCAGACTATAGTGGGATCCACCTCTCCCCCATTATTTGTATCCAGGTAATCTTTAAATTGTTTTAAGGCCCCTTGTATTACTTTTGGATTTTTTAACAAGAAAACATTTAACCTCCATCTTTTATCCTTTATCTCTGGGGCCAACGTTATCATTACCGGATACAATCTGTTACACACATTCTCATAGTCACTTGGAAATCTTAGAAATGTAGGTGTGACCCTTACTAATACATTCCCATATGTGTCTAACACCTTTGCTTAACAGCCACAGACTTCCTCATGCACAGCCCTCCATGGAAGTGTGGATTTATTCTCTTATGAGCTCCTACAAAAAGCTGCAAAGCGAAGTGTAAATAACATTCATCACATCAAGTCAATTGGAATGCGGTTGCTGCTGTTGTTAAGGTAGATTGGAACTTAGGGGAAAAGTGAAGGATTTCTAGAATATAATTACCAGACTGGGTTTTTTTAAATGGTGAAGTCTGATATGAGCTCCACGTTGGCAAAAAATGCTCAACTTATACTGTGGTAGTGGTGGGGTTTTTTTGTGTGTGTTTTAAGATAAATAACTAGGAGACCCTCATATATCCCATGAGCTTCTGGTTCTGCTTTTCATCAAAAGTAGTATGCCTTGTGTACCCTGCTTCCTATGCACAGAAATACAAAGCAAACACTACATTTGTTCAATCACATAATCCAGTCGTGCAGTACAGTTGGGGGGGCATTCTTATCACATAGAATGTCAGAGGCACAGTAGAAAGACAAAAGATAATGCAGTCAGGAAAGGAAGAAAGGAAGCTTTCAGCTGCTGTTCTTTGAGTCTTTCCTAATTTTCTGCATGGGAAACTGTCAAAGTAATATCCAAGTTGGTATAATATTTGACATTTCCTGGTGTCGTCCCATTGTCTGGAATGTAGTTTATGTGGTTTTCCCTTTTTGAAGCTCTAATGTAATAGTGGCCAGTTTTTCAGACCTGGGCATCAATATGCATTTAGTATGTCAAAGGCTTTGTGTGCTGTTGGCCAAGTATGATCAATATGTAATTGTAAGGAATGAGAATGGTGATTTTGGAGAAAGCTTAGAATGCTTTGAGCGGTGAAGTTGCAGTCTGCAAAGCAGATCAGGCTGATCCAAGCCATTCTCTTTCTGTTACAGGGCTGGGAGGAAATGTTATTTTCTTCCTAACCCAGTAATGTTATGGGGAGGAAAAACACTCTCCCTGCAACTGTCATCCCCATTGCAGCACTGGGCTGGGTGCAGAAGAAACTTCTCCCCCCAGACCAGCAGTGCAATGGGGATCCATATGTTGTGTGCTTGCATGGTGTATGTACGCACACACAAAAGAGTCAGTGAGACCACTGGGCTTGAATGTTGTGGGTGGAAACAGAGGTATCTATGGGCAAAATCTGAAACTTCTCCCCCAGTGCTGCAGCCCCCAACCAATTTGTGGATCCTGTAGTTATGGACTTAAGAAAAACAACTGCAGAAATTTCTTATCACATCTCTCCTGCACTTCATCACATCTATTAATGCTCCAGACAAAACACCTTAACCATCTGGAGACAAAAGATCCAGGTACAGCCAAATATATTTCTTTTTCTTTTTCTGATGACATGAGATTTGGATCATCACCTTTCCAGGACAAAACTCAATAAAAAACCCGAGTATTTTGTAGCCTGAGATGGGGATAATCTTTTCTCACTTATTTATAAGTGCTTCAGAGCAGTGACTGCCAGCTATGAGGTTAACTGTGAAAGGTATAGTTTATTACAGGATGGGAAAATGTCACAACATTTGGTTCTAATTGAAGCTCAGCTTGGCCCACCCAAAGCTTGGTGGATTTTTTCCTCTCATCATTTGCTCATATAGAATTTACTTTCTTCCTATAACTTGTCATTGTGTGATGATGTACTATTGCATGAACATGACCCCAGTGCAAATGCCAATTTCCGAAAGGAAGTCCAAAACATCTGTGCCCTTGTGGGAAGAGCTTCTGTGCTGTGTGCTTGTAGAAGGGGAAAACATTGTCAATATTTCACCAAGTGTAATGATTTAGACAAAGTACATATCTGGCTTTCTTGGGTTCCATGATCACTGCAGATGGTGACAGCAGTCACGAAATTAAAAGAGGCCTGCTTCTTGGGAGAAAAGCAATGACAAACCTAGACAGCATCTTAAAAAGCAGAGACATCACTTTGCCAACAAAGGTCCGTATAGTTAAAGCTATGGTTTCCCCAGTAGTGATGTATGGAAGTGAGAGCTGGACCATAAAGAAGGCTGATCACCGAAGAATTGATGCTTTTGAACTATGGTGCTGGAGGAGACTCTTGAGAGTCCCATGGACTGCAAGACAATCAAACCTATCCATTCTGAAGGAAATCAGCCCTGAGTGCTCACTGGAAGGACAGATCCTGAAGCTGAGGCTCCAATACTTTGGCCACCTCATGAGAAGAGAAGACTCCCTGGAAAAGACCCTGATGCTGGGAAGATTGAGGGCACAAGGAGAAGGGGACGACAGAGGACAAGATGGTTGGAGAGTGTTCTCGAAGCTACCAACATGAGTTTGACCAAACTGTGGGAGGCAGTGGAAGACAGGAGTGCCTGGCATGCTCTGGTCCAGGGGGTCACAAAGAATCGGACACAACTAAATGACTAAACAACAACATATCTGGCTATTATGGTGTCTTCCTACCATTGTGCTTTGAAAAGCTCTATTATTCAGAGGCCATTTGTTTTATTTATTTAAAAATCTATATTCCAATCCCACTTCCTTGATATATTAATGGCCAAGGTAACTTAAATAAAATTCTTGGGGTTTTTTTTTTATGCAGGGAACATGCACAAATCTAATATAAGCCAGACCACCACCAGCAACAAAGCAGATATACAAAGACTAGCAAGAATTAAATGCCACCCCAAGCTTCCCCTGTTCAGCTGGCAACAAAAGTGTGTTGAAGAAGGCACCAGAAAGTGCCATGGTATAAAGGTATATAATATAACACATTCACTTTTATTGTAACTCTGAAATCCCATATAGTCACTGATCCACAATTTTAATGTATTTTTTTAAAAAAGGCATCACATATATACAAGTAGGAATGACATACCCAGAGTGCCACAACAGAAAATACTCCCCCCTGGTAGCCATCCACTCAGAATACTCAGGGCCTCAGCTGTCAAGGTTAATGTTATCAAGTACCTGCAGAGGCTCATAGCCCAGTGAGACATCTGAAGGTGGGCCTGTTTAGGGAAGCTTTTAATATCTGAAGGACTATTGTATTTTAATATTTTGTTGGAAGCCACCCAGAGCGGCTGGGGAAACCGCTGATTATTATTATTATTATTATTATTATTATTATTATTATTATTGACAATCCTTGAAGCTCCCTTACCCCGCTTCTCAAGCTTTGTCACAATGATGGTGAGATCTCCATAACAAGTTAACAAGTGACCTGTGCTCTTTCTCATCTACCCTGTACATGCTAACCCTCGAAAACTCTAGATATAGCCCTAGGGTTCCTTGGTGGTTTTCTGAGAAGAGGATGATCAGAGATGGGGAGAGTATCTTACATATGCATGCTTAACAGCAATCCTTTGTACGTTGGTAATATTGCTGCATGTGAGTGGTTTATTTCTGAGCGTTTGGCTGATAGAATGTTTGAGATAGTGAATGATTGTTGGGTTGTGTGGAATGGATAGTGACTGAGATTGGGTGCTCATGTGAATAATGTGTATTAGGTTGGTTGAATTTTACATTATGCTACCATCTAATTTTCAATTCTCTGATTTTATTTATTTTGATATTGTTTATACATATGGATATTGTTTATACATTTGTTCTATTATTATGAAAACAATTTCATGTGTTTTTATTGTACTTATATATAGTATGTTTACCTATTGAAAACTGCTTCAAGTTCTTCCAACAGTAAATGATCTATAAATGCAAATAAAAAACAAACCAACAAACCAATAAAGCTGATATTGAAATAAGTGGGCAAATAAGCAATTTTACTTCCTGGATTAATACAGACAGAGTGGAAAATAAATGAAAGCTCACACCTGCCAAAACATCTGTCTCAGCATCTTTAAGAAACGCTCTCTTTAAACCTGGAGAATTGTGGTTCTGGTGAATAGGATCATTTCACAGAATTCAGGAATAAATGAGACTGCTTTGCACAGAACTAGATTTAAGGGGAGGCAGGAGTTAAAAATAAGCCAACACCTCCATTACTTTTTTAAAAGCAGAGGATGTGCTTTATGATTCTATGATTCTATGTCTAATTTTTCCTTTACTAAGCAGGAAGAAGGTAATAGTCAAAAGTTTAAAGATTAGGGACCATCAGCCACTTTAGCATTTCCTGTCCCTAGGATCTGTAATCTCTCATTAATTACTAATGTGCCAGTGTGATGGCTTGGCTAGTGGAACAGCAAACAGAGGCTGATGAGTGTGCCAAGCTAAAACTGGATTCCTTGAGGAGTTTGAGCCAAGGTTGAAGGCTGATGCTATTATTTTATAGCAACTGCATAAGAAAGTGGGGGGAGGGCAGAAACAGAACAACACTGTTTTGCTTATTTTGAAATTTCTCTAGGTTTGGTCCTCTAGGAAGCAGCAGTGCAGCAGTGGCAGATGACTGGTTCACAGGAGTGAGAAGCAAATCTTCAGGACCTAGGAGAGCTCCTATAAAGCACAGGCTTTGCCCTGGCAATAGCCAGAGCTATTGAGTATTAAAGTTAGCCAGCTCACTATCTAAGCCAGGGAGAGGGAACTTTTGGTCCTCCAGTTGCTGTTGGACTCCATCTCCCATCTCCCATAAATCCAGCTGATTGTTGGAGATGATGATATGATGTGGTCCAACAGCACCTGTCGGGCCATAGCTTCTCCATCGCTGAACTAAGTCTTGTCGTTTAACTACAAACTGTTATTTAAATGAAGACTGGTAGTTCAGAGTCTTATGCTGCAATGTCACTATATGAGTTATGGAAATATTTCCATCTCAGGCCAGGACTTACAGGGTAATGTGGTATTTGAAGGGGTATGTCTGCTGATAGGAAAAGGGGTGAAGGCTCCATACAGAAGAGGTTTGAGTAGTGAGCTTCAGTCTAGTGCAGGCACCCCCAAACTGTAGCCCTCCAGATGTTTTGGCCTACAACTCCCATGATCCCTAGCTAACAGGACCAGTGGTCAGGGATGATGGGAATTGTAGTCCAAAACATCTGGAGGGCCGAAGTTTGGGGATGCATGGTCTAGTGATGTGAGGAGTCGCCCCAGTCTGAATAATTTGTGGCTTGTTGTTACCAGCACATTATTGCATTGCTTATTGGAATTAGCAGCTCACTTGTTGAGGTATATTCATTGAAGGTATGTTTCATGGTGATATACAGAGAGCATCACAAAGTAGCATCATCCCACTATTGGTTGCACATCTGTGATGTGCAGACATTAATGGGAGTAAACTGAAAAATGCTAGGTTTTGCTATCAGGATACAGCAATGTCATGCTTGAAGGGGGCTGAAAAACAACTGAAACAAACAGCAATTCTACTGAATTGTGTGAATACAGAGTTCTCTCACACAGAGATGAATTATATAGCAATTAGATATACTGAGGCAGACCAATGTCCTATCTACCTCAGTATTGTCTTCATTGACTGGCAGTGGCTCTACAGCAGGCATCCCCAAACTGCGGCCCTCCAGATGTTTTGGCCTACAACTCCCATGATCCCTAGCTAACAGGACCAGTGGTCGGGGAAGATGGGAATTGTAGTCCAAAACTTCTGGAGGGCTGAAGTTTGGGGATGCCTGCTCTACTGGGTTTTAGAAAGGGAATATTTTGTAGCTTGAGAACCCGGGGTATTTGAAGCAGCACTTGATGGAAGTTTATTAAGTGATTAACTGTACAGACAGAGTGAATAGGAAGAGAGACTAGAGAATAAGGAAATGTAAGACTTCATGCAAGACAGAAATAGTTTGTGGAAGTAATTGTCACAGCATATGGGAATGTCTACAAAGAAGGGTGGTTTTAAAATAGATTAGAATCTAATCATTAGATAAACTGATTAAAAGATCCTCAAGGAATCCAGTTTCAGCTTGGCACACACATCGGCCATTATATGCATGCACACACAAAAGACATTTTAAACGGAATATACTTCTAATTAAATAATGCAGGGGACCATCACCATGTTGACTTTCTTTTGAGTTTCCTGGGGTAATTTCTTGTTCTAGACAGACCACTAGCCTAGAAGGAAGTTTGGTTATTATGCATGATTAGAACAATCTGGTCACTTTCTAATAATAATGGTGCTTTAAAATGAAGAAGTATACAAATGGAAAATATTAACACAGTCTATTTAGTTTTTGTGACAATTTACCCAGCACACTACAGACAATTTCAAAGATTATTTTAACAGTCCAATTCTATACAAGTCTAATCAGAATAAAACCCCTTAGGATTCAATGGGATTTACTCTGGGATATATGTATATAGAACTGCAGTGTTCATGCTTAAAACTAGTGATTTGTTACTCAAGTATCTGCCTAAGTTTAATATTAAGCACAGATATGAGCATGATCATTTCAAGAACGATAACCATGTACAGTAATACTTTTCACTCAGTCCCCTGATTATTATTATTATTATTTTATTCTTGGATTAGTAAGAATTATGGACAAATTTATTGGGTTTGCATTTGAACCTACCTGGTTTGCACTTCCATAACCAATACACGAACCGAACACAGGTGTCCTTCAAAATTTGTGAATTTTGCTATATGCTTGTCTGACCAAAACAATAGGTACAAAAATGCATATATCATGGGGAAAGTGTGCAGGTATACTAGTAAAAGTAATGTACAAAAATCTATTAAAGGGACAATTGCTTGCAAATATGTGCATATTCAGCAAAGCCATTTACAAAATAGGTACAAAAATGAATATGAATTTTCCTATCTACTTTTTTTTTTTAATCACAATTTGTGGTGGAAAGTGTCTTAACTTAAGACTGGACAAATGACAGATTGAGAGAAAGTGGAACTGGCAAATCTAGTGCCATGATTAATATGTATTTTTTTAAAAAAGAAAAGAAAAAAAGAAAGGGCAACTTTTAGATAGTTATATTTAAAATGTCCACCAGACAAAAAGAATGAAGTCACCGCACAGCTCCTCTTTTGTTGCAGGCTGGCATCTCCCCTCCCTCTTCCTTATCTGAAGATATTCACTTCTTGTGTAATCTGTGTAAACAGGAATTAATCTCACGGAACATGCCTGGAACAAAGAGAGAGACAGACACAGACAACACGCAGGCAGAGCTGCCCTTCGTTGGAGAGACTCTAATTAATAGTCTAATTACTTTCTAGCGAAAATGGTGCTCCTTTGGGGGAGGGAGGTGGCAATGAAAAGTAGAAGGTCTTGGATAATATAACAAAAGTAGGGGCAAAAGAGAGAGATTTGGCTTCTGAGGATGTTTGTAATGCATCAGTGTGCCTGGAAATTGCTGCTGATGTAACCAGGAGCTGAACCAAAGACCAGTGCCAGAGGTGGCACATTTATAATGAGACCAAATGAAGAGCCTCATTAGTCTCCCAAACGGGAACAAGCTGCCCATTCCTCCTCTCATTATCTCCCTCCCATCATTACTTGAGTGTGGGGTGGGGAGGAGCGGGAAAGCGAGTGCTATCCTGCTTAGGATGCAAGCTGATCTGCATAGGCCTACTGGGAAATTTTTTTTTAAAGCCCCATCTTTCCCAAACCCAAAATGTTGCAATTTGCAAGAAGACAGGGCATTACTATGGAACGCTTTATCGGGGCAAGGGAGAGGCGCTTTTTCTTCACTATGAAGCAATGACCAATTCTGCTTAGCCATCACTTTTGTTCCACGTTATTTCCAGTACTCCTCAGAAGCCTTTATTCCTTCCATTTTAATACAAAACAGGAACTCGCCACGGGCTTCTGAGCTGTACTGTGGAAATATAAGACACAGCAAAAAAACAAAAAAACACCCATTCTTTAAACATTTGAGGTGTTTGCTCTTTAATTTAGATGGCTGACAAAGCGGAGAGGTGTGGGACAGGCTGCAACATGCAGCAAAGTCACACTCGGTATGTTTTACCAAAACAGAAATGAGGTTTGACCCAGAGTGATTGGAAGGCTGCGTGCATGACCCTTGGATGTGTCAAAGCGAAATAGCACTCAATAAGCAATTGCAAGGATTTTTCCTTCTATGACTATAGACCTTCCCACAGACACACACACACACACCTCCACTTAGGCAAAACTCAAGCAGACACTCTGAACAGCAATGAACAAATCCCAAAAGAAGCCTTTTCTACAGGACGCTTCCAAATTCAACCGATGAATGACTTCCTAATGAAAGATCAACAAGAAAATAATCACACAGAGACACCTTGGTTAACCATAGCTTAGTGTTGCAAACACTGAGCCAGACCATTGGCCCATCTATTTCAGTATTATTTTCTCAGGCTGTCGGTTACTTTCTAGCATCTCAGGCTTTCTCGTCAGCTGATATTCTGAAGGGTAGAAGATCACTGAGGTTGAATCTAAACCCTTCTGCATGAAAACGTTATGGTTCACATGGCAGACCATAGTACATTATCAAATATGTGACCTACCACTAGGCTATGTCTGTTCCCCAGACATACTTTGTTTTTTTTAATCTATAATTGTATATGATGTGTGTGACTACACTATGCAGTTCAGAAACATCTTATTATTATTTTTAAGGCAAGGATAATTGCAACATATCCCACCCCACTTCCTCATAGCTGCCAAGTTATCCCTTTTTAAAAGGGATTTTCCCTTATGCTGAATAGGCTTCCTTGCGAGAAAAGGGAAAACTTGGCAGCTATGCACTTCCTTCAAGGCATCTGATTATGGCATTTGGGTTGGATAGCCCTTTAGCAGATTCTGCTACTACAGAGAGGAGGAAACCTAACCTGAGAATTCTTATTTTGCCATTAGGGTTTGACCACAGGCTGTCAGCCAATAGGCTTTAGAATTCAATTAACTGGTAAAGGCAGCTACAATGCATAAAAAGTCAAAAAGAAAACCTGGGTAATGGAAAGCGGAGCTTTCTCCTGTACTCTTGGCAGATGTAATTAAACTAAAAATACCACTTCCTTTGCAGGGTGAGGAAATTGTAATTTAATTGGCAGAAGCTTTGTGACTTCTAGCAATGTCTTGATGATAGCTGAGAGGGCAATTCACATGTTACGCGTAAGACTGCCATGTTATGCAGAGTTAGGAGCATGGCTCATTGAAATCAAAGGGCCTCACTTCTGAGTAAGCATGTTGAGAACTGCCCTGCGATTTTTGTATTTAGCAGCTGACATAAACGGCCCACTCGTGTAAGCAGAATAACACAGGAGGGCATTCAAATATTTTTGCAGCAGCGTCATACCACCCAACCCATTTTGTTAGTTTTGGCCCCAATATACATACAGTACCACAGAAAACCAGAGGTTGAGAAACTTTTTCAATACAAGAAAGTGCTGAAGTCACAAAGCAGGGCTAGCTGGTGAAGGGTGTGTCTTGGGCAGAGGTGTGTGGCCTTCAGAGTCCCAATTACTGTTTACAGAGGCCTGGAGGGCCACAATTTATTCCCTAGGCCTAAGGTTCTCTACAACTTTGGTAAACTATAGTTAGTGGTTTACTGTGAACACAATGATCTGAACCTCTTTATTCCTTATAACTAGCGTGAAGAAGAAATAAACCATGATTCCTGGTTTAGCATTGTGTCTGGACCAGGGATTACGGTTTGTTTGTTTCAAACAACTCATGAACTGGAAGAAATCTTGGCTACACATCATGGTTTGTTTGGAATGATACAAACTACAATTCCCAGTGTGGATATGGCACTAAACGAGAGAACATGGTTTATTTCTTCAGGGCACTAGAAGGAAGGAGCGAAGTGGCCCATACTGCCACAGATCATAGCTGCCAAGTTTTCCCTTTTCTCGCGAGGAAGCCTATTCAGCATAAGGGAAAATCCCGTAAAAAAAGGGATACATTGGCAGCTATGCCACAGATGTATTCTGTTGTGAACTGCCCAGGGACCTTCAGATGAAGGGCGGTATACAGATTAAATTAATAATAACAGTAACAACAATAACAATAACATTCACAGCAAAAATATTAACTATGGTTTACTATGACCCTTTGAAAGAGGTCACTGAGTTTAGAAAGTCATTACAAAGCATCCGCAGATTACACAATTTCTTAAGAAGTCAAAAATTGATGGAAAGCACTTTCATAGACACCAGTTAGATATTGGATGTTTATGGTATTCATGAGGATATATAAATTTGCCAGGTTTACAATAATAAAGAAATCAGGAAATACTGTATTTCTTGGCATAACTGTAAGGCTTTTATAAAAGTTCCAAATGATTTTTGCTCACTAACCACAGATATATGATATGAGCTAGAATCTTGTGAATCATAGGACTAAGTAAGTTTTCTCGTCTGTGTCTTGAGGTTTGCTACTTCCCCTTACATGCTGATTTAATATGGGTCTTGAACTATTCCTTTGTGATGTGTTTATAGTAATTAGCACACTGGAAATCCTGGTCCAAGACCCAAGATGGCTGAATGTTGGCCTGCTGAGCTGAATTTAATGCATAACACACTTACTTGGTTTGCTCTATCTAGGGCAGGGGTGGTTCTCAAAAAGTTGCTACGACTCCTATCCCTAACTATTGGCAATGCTGTCTGGGCCTAACAACCTTTGAAGGGCCACAGGTGAATCCTTAATTTGTCATCCTACATGTAGCCCAAATCATAGCTGTCAAGTTTTCCCTTTTCTCGTGAGGAATCCTATTCGGCATGAGGGAATTTCCCTTAAAAAAAGGGAGAACTTGACAGCTATGGCCCAAATTCTCCTCACTTCTACCATTATACATGCAAAAGTAGATTTTTCCCCAGTCCATTTTTCCCTGCACAATGAACTATATGTTGTTTTTGTGCTGTTCTTCATGCTCACATTTAGACATCTTCATCGTGCTTTCATTATATGAGTAATCACCATTCTATTTCTTCTGTTAAGCAGATACCCCTTTGTTAAGTAAATAGGTAGATATCCAGGCTATTGAAGGTACATAGGCATTTGTGTGTTCAGACATTTAAACCTCCCCCTTAAATAAATTCACACAGACTCAAATTTTGGTTTGGTTTTTGGCAGAATTTAGTCCACAACTTTATTGATTACAGCAGGTGAGTGGTTGCATAGGCTCTGGTACAACTAGCTCCCTGCACCCTTGCAGGTAGCATTGACCCAGAGCACCAGCATAGGTCAGCCTAGGGTAAACACCTGGATAGGTGGAAAGCCAGAAACAGGCTATGTCCACCACCCAGATGTCCCTCTGGACTCTGGCACGGGCACAACCTCCTCACAGGGTTGACCAAACCATTGAGTCCCTGGATTCCTTTAACGGAATACCCTTCACATAGGGATGGCAAGAGCGTTCCCCCATCCCTATCACCTAAACCAGAGCCTATCCGCAACCTTACAAGTTGTGACAATTTGCTACGTGGTAGGTGAAACCCAAATGGCATCAGCCAAGTGGGGAAAATTCCTGCTGTTCCCCTGTCCCAACGACAGACGACACACGACGGCATAGCAAGGTTAAGCGTACAAGCCCTAAATATAGGGAGAGGTGGGCGGGTGTTCCGATGCACACACCGAAAGAGGAGGCTCTGGATCATGCGCATAGGTATATATGGTATAGGTCCCTTGATCCGTTTAGCCTGCGTCCCATTGGCCTGGTTGAAAACTGCATCAAGGGACCTACCAATAGGGTGTTGTGGCTAATCAATCATACCCACCCACAACACAGGGTTGGGTTGCCAGGTCTCACTGCAACACGTGCCCTCTTTGAGGGAGGACACGATGAATTGAAGTGTCCTGTGAAGACACAATGTCAGAAGATGCAAGGGTACCTGCTTACCATGTTAAACAAGCACGTGGCCAAGTGGTCTTTTTACTTGTAGCTTAAAAAAAAACAACTCCTCCTGCATAACTACATTCAGGGCCAGCTCTTCATAGACCCCCGGTGGCGCAGTGCACCATGGCGCGGGGCTGGTAAGTGAGGGCGGGGCGGGCGGAGGAGCGATCTCCGCCCCTCAGCACCAGGGCGCGCGATCTGCTCAAGACGGCCCTGACTACATTGTAGTGTAGGGCTCTTCTACCAATGGTTTACACATCAATAGCACTTCCTTCCTTGATAATGTGGCCACATACCACTCAGCCAGCCACCCCATTTGTTTAATAGGGTAATCTGACACCCCCTCAGCCACCAGGCCCAAATGGCTGACAAACATCTGCTTCTCTCTGCAAAACCTGCAGAAAAAAGCAATGCCTTTTCCACAGAGAGTTGAACACTTACATGAAAGTCACTCCTCCCCCCCATGACTTAATTTCTTAGTTAGCTGGTTCCTCCTCCTCCTCTTCCTCTGAGCAGAGAACAAACCCTGTAAAGATGCCCATTCTAAAGGACGTGCTTCTGCATTGTTTCAGCAGCAGAATACATGAGAAAGGGAGAAGATTGGATGCTGTTTGCTGCCCCTATAACCTGCCCCCTGGGGCAGTTCTGCCCCCCCCCCATCACCTCCCTCAATCTGGGCTTGGAGTGGATAGACATTTATTCATCAATATTTGCTTATCTTTTGGAGTCTTTTAAGGCAGGCTTCTCAGCTCTACTGGCACCAGTGTACTGACAGACCATTGATCAAGTCAGCATCCTTTCAAATGTGTCATCAAGAAAGACAAGAGCATCTGAATGCTATGGGGGGTGGGGGGAGAAACAAACCTATTCCTGGAGGAGGAAAAATATTGCACTGGGTATTATGTACCAATAGGATAAATGGAAGGAACAACAATAGACATGTTGAGTTTGACACCCTGACTGTAAATCATAGTTGCATAGTTTTTGTTGTTGATTTGAAAAAGAATCCACAAAACCTTCTGGTTCAGTTTCACAGCACAGAGCCGAGGAGTTCCCATTAAAATGAACAAAAGACCAATTCCTAGTTGCTAGTGAAAGGACACTAAGAAGGAAGATTTTTAAAAACCCAGGAGTGTGCTTATTTCATTGAATCTTAGAGGCTTAGAGTTGGAACGGACCCCAAGGGTCATCTAGTCCAACCCCCTGCAATGCAGGAATCTCAACTAAAGCATCCATGACAGATGGCCATCCAACCTCTGTTTAAAAACCTCCAAGGAAGGAGAGTCTACCACCTCTCGTGGAAGTCTGTTCCACTGCTGAATAGCTCTTACTGTCAGAAAAACTTTCTGAATGTTTAGTTGGAATCTCCTTTCTTGCAACTTGAAGCCATTGGTTCAAGTCCTACCCTCCAGAGCAGGAGAAAACAAGCATGCTCCCTCCTCCAAATGACAGCCGTTAAGATATTTGAAGATGGCTATCATATCTCCTCTCAGTCTCCACTTTTCCAGGCATACTCAGCTCCTTCAAGCACTCCACATAAGGCTTAGTTTCCAGACCCTTGATCATCTTGGTTACCCTCCTCTGCGCATGCTTCAGCTTGTCAACATCCTTCTTAAATGGTGGTGCCCAGAATTGGACACAGTATTCCAAGTGTGGTCTGACTAAGGCAGAATAGAGTGGTACTATTACTTCCCTTTATCTGGACACTATACGTCTGTTGATGCAGCCTCGAATAGCATTAGGTTTTTTTTGCTGCTGCATCACAGTGTTGACACATGTTAAGCTTGTGGTCCACCAAGACCCCTAGATCCTTTTCACTTGTACTACTAGTAAGAAAGGTGTCCCCCATCCTGTATTTGTGCAGCTGGTTCTTTTTGCCGAAGTGCAGGACCTTACATTTGTCCCTGTTGAAATTCATTTTGTTAGCTTGTGTCCAGTTCTCCAATCTGTCAAGGACATTTTGAATTCTGATTCTATCTTCTGCGGCATTAGCTACCCCTCCCAGTTTGGGGTCATCTGCAAATTTGATGAGCATCCCCTCTATTCCTTCTTCCAAGTCATTTGGAACAACGGGCCCTGGACAGAACCCTGTGGCACCCCACTTGTCACTTTTTTCCCAGGATGACAAGGAACCATTAGTGAGTATTCTTTGGGTTTGGTCAGTCAACCAGCTACAAATCCACCTAACAGTTACCTCGTTGAACCTACATTTTACCAGCTTCCTCCTGAGAATATCATGGGAGACTTTGTCAATACACTATGTCCACCGCATTTCCCTGATCCCTCAAGTTTGTAATTCCATCAAAATAGGAAATCAGATTGGTCTGGCATGACTTTCTTTTTTAAAGGAACCCATGCTGGGTCTTAGTAATCACAGCATCCTTTTCTAAATGTTCACAGATCGATTGTTGAATTATTTGTTCTAGGACCTTCCCAGGAATAAATGACAAGCTCACCGGTTGATAGTTACCTGGGTCTTCCTTTTCCTCCTTTTTGAAGACGGGAACAACATTTGCCCGCCTCTGTAGGGACCTCACCTGTTCTCCAAGAATTCTAAACAATAATAATAGACAAAGGCTCTGAAATTACACCTGCAAGCTTCTTTAGTACCCTTGGGTGCAGCTCATCAGGCCCTGGAGATTTGAATTCATTTAAAGTAGCTAGGTGTTCCCCTACCACCTCTTTTCCTATCTTGGGCTTTAGCTCCCTCCTTCCATCATTTATTCTGTTATCACCAGGTTGGGCATCACTTTCCTTTTGGGTGAATACAGAGGCAAAGTAGGTACTGAGTAGCTCCTCCTTTTCTCTGTCACCCAATAGCATTTTTCCATGTTCCCCAGGCAGAGGACCTACCACTTGTTTGTTCTTCCTCTTACTTCAGACATAGCTGAATAAACCTTTTTATTATTTTTAACCTCTCTTACAAGACTGAGCTCATTCTGAGCTTTAGCCAGCCTGACTTTCCCCCTGCAACTCTTGCCTACTCGTGTATATTCCTCTTTTGTGATTTCCCCTTTCTTCCATTTCTTATACATGTGCTTCTTAACTCTCAGCTCATCTGTAAGCTCCTTATGCAGCCACAGCAGTTTCCTTATTAGATGCTTCCCACTTTTTTTTTTCTTGTTGGTATTGTCTGCATTTGGGCCTTCAATATTTCTCCTTTTAGAAACTCCCATCCTTCTTGGGCTCCCTTCTCATTGAGTATTTATGACCATGCAATCACAACCAGTAGCTCATTCAGCTTTTCGAAATTAGCCTTCTCAAAGTTCAGAGTGTGTGTCTGACTACACTCAGCTTTCCCTTGCTTCTGTATCCTGAAACCCAGGAGAGCATGATCATTTTCTCCCAAGTTTCTGAGCACTTCCACTTCATCAATCAGTTCTTCCCTATTGGAGAGGACCAGGTCCAAGATAGATGATCCCCTTGTTGGTTGTTCCACCTTCTGGGAAATGAAATTGGCAGTGAGGCAACGGAGGAATTTGTCAGACTTTACACTCTTGGTAGAGTTTGAATCCCAACAGATATTGGGGAAGTTGAAGTCCCCATGATTACTATTTCTCTCCTTTTTGAATGTTTGGTAATCTGCTCTAGTAAGGCATCATCCAAATGTTCAGTCTGGCTTGGCAGTCTATAGCAGACACCCACTGTAAGGTCAACCTTTTCCCAAAGCAATCTATTGTATTACATATGAAGAAATAAAGCAATTCTTCAGCCTTCACAAACAGCTGAAAGCAGCAGGTAGAGCATTGTTAGAGTAAAGGTTTGTGGAGTTCATTAGAGAGAATTCTCTTTGTACATAAAAAGCCCCTTGGTCTGCTTTCTTGGCTGAAAAACCGATTACCCATTTTTGCACAAAGTATATTTCTCTCAATGGCATCAATCTCTGTCAACCCTTTTATACATCTGAAAAGTATTCCGTAAGCCATCAAGCGATGACATGGGTTAAAGGGCTGAGTTATACAGAGGTATTGGGATGGAAAGATTGTGTAAACACTGCACTGAGCAGTGTATTCTTAAAGGGATGCCCAAGAACCCCTCACTTCAAAAGAGTTCAATCTCATAAGATAGCAACTAGGCTCATTATGCTGCTGAGTTCTAAACCTATATTCTGAAAAGTGGAAAGTCTCCCTAAGAAGTGATCAGCAGTCCAAATTTAGCAAACTCAAAACACTCAACCAAAGGGATATGACTACAAGGTGATCTTGGAAGGCTTTTTAAATGGCTGCTTGTCTGGTGTTATCATTAGAAGACACTGCTATAAAATAATAATTCCCAAATAATACCAAATTTGTATGTATATGCCTATTACGTCTCCAAACATGCTATCCAAACTGGTACACCAGTGATTTATATTGTATCTATTAACTCACCTGGTGCCAATGATCTCACATTCAATGAGCGCAGTTCTACACAAGTGTGGGGTGTGAGTGATCATATCTATTAGGGTTGATATAAGTCATTTCACAAAGCATTTTATGGTGATACATTCAGCAGGCCTCCATTGAAGCTTCTTTTTATTATTTTATTTTATTTTATTACAAGATGGTCTTCAATGATGTTTCCAGGGTAATTGACAAGGATACTGTACACAGAAAGGCAAAAATGTCTCATCATTAAAAGAAGCAGCAGCAGCAGCAGCAACAACAACCTGTTATAGCAACATCTCTAGTGTGGCACCCACAGAGTCCTCAAGGACCCGTCTCCTTCCCTCCCGTTGCTGAAATTAGGCTTGAAAGAAACTAGACATATGTGAACATTTTTGCTCTTAAAGTGTTCAATAAATATGCCATAATATGCTTCTGAGAACTCTTTCATATCCTCTGCGGGTCAAATTTGGGCATGCCCCGAAACCACTCAGTAAATCTGCACTGATTGACACTTGAGCAATGCAGTTTATTTACTTATTTAAATCATTGTTTCCCTGTTTTTTGTTTTTTCCATCCAAAAGGCTCTCAGAATGGCTAACAAATGTCATTGATAAAGAGAGCCCTGCTCTCAGGCTGTAACCTAAAAAGACAAGTCAAAAGGGGGAAATGGAACAGGAGGGAGGAGGAAATAAGCCAACTCAGATACAAGCTATTTCATTGCAAGTTCTGCTAATGCAGGGATGCAGGACGTATCTAGCTAGTGGGACGGATCTTAAAGTCCCCTCCCCTTGTGACCAATTCCGATAACTTTGACCCAATGTCAAAGTAGTGTCAGGTGATAATGTGCTCTGAAGCCGCTGTGAGAACTTCAAATCCTCTATTGTGGTACTTCAAAGTGCAGCATTTTCCTTTGTAAACGTTGCTCTTTAAACTTGAAGGCCCTGTGGTGCTCCTTAAAACTAAAACTAAAATAAAAATGGCACCTGGGTTATTTGAGAAAGAACTTTCGGACAGCCCAGGGCTGCTCTTTGAACCTGTATCCCTTCTCTTCCTTTCTGAGCTACTTTTGCCTGATGCCCGACTCTCCTGCTGCCTGCTGCCCCATCCCCAGACAGTCCAGATCATTCTGGACCATCTAACCTGACCCATAGCAATCTGTGGCTGTCTGAACCCAACTCAACTGATGCCCCAATCTCTTCAGATAGGCCTGATTTGTGTGTCGGCTGAATGCAGTGCATAGCCCTGTCGGGACAGCATCATACATAGAGCTGTCCGACTTTTTTGTTCTGGAAATTCCCAGACTGTTTGGATGAATAAGGTTCCAGCATTTCAACTTGTTATTGAGCACATTCTCCCCACGTCATCGCTAACCTCTCCAGCCTTTCCCTCTTTTGCCAGCATTCCTTTTTGGACAGAGTTCATATAGCACATAACCTAGTGAAAGCCTTTTAATGCTAGTCAACTCCAATCTAGAAATAAAATCCAGGCATCTCATTTTTCAGCAATACATAACATTAACCCCGTGGCTATGAGTCATTTATTTAGCTGCAACCCTGAAAGCAACCCAGTCTTAGGCCAATTTTTTTATTATTAAAAAAACAACAACACCAAATAGCCAAGTTCAGTAAAGGCAGAAGGGCATGTCACCCTTTCAAAGGCACACAACCCCCCCCCCCCAAAAAAAACCCCTGCTGGCTATTTTTATCATGTAATTTATTTATCCAGTTAAGCTCATCACAGATGAAGTATTTGATAAGGGTAAAGAGGTTGTTGTTGAACACTTGACTGAGGCACAAAGAGGGCAAACGATTTGCTCAAGGTCATTCCGTGAGTCATAAGCTCCGCCAGGATTATGATCAGTGGTAGATCTCTTAAACAATCAATAGGGCAGAGGCAGCTGCCTTATGTTTATATCAGACTCTGTCTCTATATAGCTCACCACTGTCTACTCCAAGGCAGTCAACATGGTGCCCTCTGAATGGTGTCGGACCTCACCCCTCCTTGGCAGTGTGGCCAGAGGTCAGGGATGATGGGAGTTGTAGTCTGTCAGCATTTGGAAAGCCTCATGATGACTACCCTGGTCTACTCTGACAGCAGTTCTCCAAACTCTCAGGCAGATGGTTTTCACATCAGCAGCTACTTGATCCTTTAAATAAAAAATGTGGAGATAACAGGGATTTGAATACATATTCCAGAAATGAGTCCAATGAGGTTCAATGGTTTAAAGCAGTGGTTCCTAATTAGCAAAGTACTGAAAACCTCCTGTTTTTCAAAAGCCAAGATGTGCTCCCCCTACTTTTGAAAACTTTGATATTTCTATGGTAGTTTTTGTTTTGTGAATGGTGCCACAGATCCCCTGGGTGGGTTATCTGGACTCCCAGTTGGGAATCACTGGATTAAACAATAAGAAAAACCCATGGAAGATGGGTTTGTCTTAAGCAACTAGCCACAATGGTTACACTTGACCTCCACTGTCAGAGGTTGGGTGCCTCTGAATACCAGTTGCTCAGAATCATAGATGGGTAGAGTGTTGTTGTGTTTATGTCCTGCTTGTGGGCTTCCCACAGGCATCCGGTTGGCCACTGTGGGAACAAGATGCGGGACTAGATGGGCCATCGGCCTGATTCAGCAGGCTCTTCTTATGTACTTATGCTATGGCAAAGACTGAAAGAAGACCATAGCCCCCATCCAATCATATATAGCAACCACACTGGACAGCATGTACTACTTAGCTATGCTTTTTCTTCCAAGCCCTGCCTTAATCTGACAAGCCAACCGAAAAGACACCTTTCTACAACATGGATTAAATGATGGCTGGACTATAGCACCTTCATATCTTTAACATGAAATTGTTGAAGCCATAAGTTTTCACCTAAAGTGACAAATGTCATTTCTTTCCATAAGTCTAGCTACTTAGTCTGCTGCAGCAAAAAGAGCAAGAAATTTTTGTGGCGCCTTAAAAGACTAACAAGTTTGTTATGGCACATAAACTTTTGTGGACCAGAGGCCACTTCATTGGATGTACAATGTATTCTCCTCAGTTGGCAGGTGGGTGTAGGAAGAGAAAAAGCAACGTTAGCAGTGAGGTCAGAAGGAAACGAATGGTGAGAATAATACAGGTGGTGATAATTGTGTTAAAGCTTAAATGTATGCAAAATAGTTACAGTGACCATTCACAAAGCAGTGTTGATAACAACACAAACATCCTAACATTGGCAAACTAATTAACACCATTAGTTTGGTTTTCATATATACTTCGTGGAAGCACCTGAACAGAACAGAACAAAAATCTTCTCTTGAGTTTGTATCAGGCAAATTGGGTATGAATGGAGGGGATGCAAATCAGTGTTGTGTGTCTTTCCCACATAAGACCTCAGGTTCAATCACTAGCCTTGTCAGGTAGTGATAGACAAATCTGTCAATTTTAGGTCTCCAAGTTTCTCATTGTTCTCCTCTTCACATTTCCGCAGCAATTCTTGATTTAAAAAATATTGTGAAAATTATTCAACATTGCAGTGAAAAATTCTTTTAATATTATTATTCTTTATTTATACTAATATTTATGCACACTTTAACCCAGTATATGCAAAAGGAATATTGCACATGTGATATATTATTTGACAAGCACAAGCCTTTAACCCAACCTTCACCAACCTGGTGCTCACCAGCTGGCTGGGGCCTAGTGGGAGAAGTAGTCCAGATGTAGCTTGGAGGGCACCAGGTTAGCAAACACTGCTTTATCCAATACAAGCAAACTGGAGGCTGGAACATTCCTTCTGTCAATCTGGTGTAGGACTTCACTGGACACAGACTCCCAAATGATATGCCAAGATTCCTAAACTCTGTCAGTGATTGGTTTCCGTCTGAATATTCATGATAATAATGTTATGGTACAGTTTTGAAGTATGAACACAGTCTGTCTGTCAGATAACCACAACCGAGGATCTTTCCAAGAAGGCATACATTGGAAAATAAGGGATCAGCAGTGGCACGGCATCATGCGGCGGTGGCATAGCTGTCAACTTCCGGATTGGAAAATAAGGGATCAGCAGCGGCGCAGCACCGGAAGTCGCTTCTGCGCATATCTGGACATGTACAGAAACGACTTCCGGTGCCACCTCTGCCCTATTTCTGGTGCCCAGACATGGGCAGAGCAACTTCCGGTGCCACGCCACTGCTGATCTATTATTTTCCAATCTGGAAGTTGACAGCTATGCCGCCACCGCACGATTTCTGTTCTCATCCTGAAGCAAAGTTCTTAACCCAAGGTACTATTTCTGGGTTAGCAGAGTCTGTAACCTGAAGTGTCTGTAACCTGAGGTGCCACTATATTGAGAACCATGAAGCCCCAGCAGCCTTGACTCCATGTGCACTGATGTTGCATGCAGTTATTATTTTGCTCAGAAATGTTAGTGTCTAATGTCTTCTATAATTATGATGTTACCACTTAGCTCTTCTTTCCCCTTAGGTAGAAACACTCTTTATGACAATTTGTAATAGTATTGTGGTTCAATTGTCCCTTCCCTCCTTTTTTTTTTAAAAAAGAATTTATTTCAAAACAAAGCAAAGCAAAGCAAAACAAAACATATATAGTATTCCACATCTTAAAGCAAATAACCAAAGGAACCCCCCATCCCCTTTCCCCCCCCTCTTTTTCTCACCCTAATCCCTCTACTCCCCCCATTGGACTTCCTGTCAGTTCCTGATATATAATCTATGTTGTAACACAAATGTACATAACTCAATAAAATTTTCTGTATCCAACGTCTAATACATTATTTTCTCTTGGCGCATCCCGGATAAAACAAAGGTTCTATCATAGTTGGTTTGTTCTCCAAAGTCATTCAAATGCTTGCATAGGCAACAAACCTTTACTGTATGTTTGCACATATAGTTTATATCTTCCCCAGTTTTCCATAAATTTCTCTTTTGACTTGCCTCTTAAGGAGTTTGTTAAATATGCCATTTCTGCTAATTCCTGCATTTTACCCTGCCATTCAATTATTGAAGGGGTCTCCTGTTCTTTCCAGTCCTTAGCCACCAATAACCTAGCCGCCACTGTTGTGTAAAGGAAGATTTCTTTTGCTGAATCCGGCACATCTTTCCCCACAATGCTTAGCAAAAAAAGCCTCAGGTCTTTTAAGAAAAGTGATGCCCAACATTTTCTTCAACTCATTATATATTAGTAACTAGAATATCTTAATCTTCCCAGAAGTCCACCACATAGGATATAAATCAGCACCGCTTGTCCCACACCTCCAGCATGCATTCAATAGATTTTTGTACATCTTTGACAACCTGGTAGGCGTTAGGTACTTCCCTCCTATCTTTCCTATGATGAATAGGAGAAAGAGAGCACGTGTGCACTTGCAACCAGGCAACACTGATAAACTGCTAACTTGGAAATCATGCACTCGGAACTCATAAGAACACAAGGAAAGTCCTTCAGGAGCAAGCCAAATGCTTATCTAGTCCAGCGTCCGGTTCTCACAGCGGTGGAGTCAGATGCTACACGAAGGCCACCGACAGGTTATGAGCATGAGGCAGGGAATATCTACATTGTAAGCCCCTCTCACACGTTACAGCCACTGATCGTTTCTCACTCGCTGCCTTCTGAGTACCCTATAAGAGGTCCCTGTTTATTCCATAGCTCTGTTAAAATGGTATAGCACATTGATGACAGTTGGACAACACAAAGGCATGATGTAAAGGCCCATGAAGCTGGTTTCACTTCCCCACTGTTTAATGCACCACTCACACAGAAGGTTGGAGGACATATTTCTGGATAGGAAGTAGTCAGAGCTTCCAAAAACTATTAAAATTTCATTTGTTGGGAGGGGAGGGGCGTACGAAACACAGGAGATTAAGTTCCATTTTAAGTCCTGACCTTTCGTATTTAGTCATTCTTCCCATTTAATTTAGGTTCATGAAGTACATATTTCATATGGCTCTGGTTATTATTACATACTCCTTATTTTATTAATGCTAGTTATGCACGTATAACAGAGGATATCACTTTCTTTACTGCTGTGTGAAATAGCATCCTGTATCAGTCAGGAAGTACATAAGCAGTGAAGTATTCTATATGGGGACTAAAAGGCAGGATATCAAAAAGATGTTGTTGTTTTTTTAAAAAAATTCCTGGCAGAGGAAGGCAAACAATTTGGCAAAGGATGACTTTCTTCTTAAAAGAAGCATCATGCTCACTGCAAAGGACCTCAGATTCGATCACCATCCTGCTCATTTGGATGTCTTTTGTAGACTCACCTCCGAGCAGAGGTCGGTGCCTTTGAAAACTTTTATTTTGTGCCAGCGCTTTTGTTAGTGCTTATGATCCTCCTTTCCAAGTGCTTTTGCTTCTAACAAGTTCCCAAATCAATGTTTTCATTACTTGGTTTATTTTTCCCTTGGACTTCTAGCATTACTTATTAAGACTGCAATCCATAAACTGCTTCCTATGGAGCAGCTGTTGAAGTTTAGATGGAACTGTTAGGGAACAAATAGATTCAGGATCCCAACTAGGAAAGAACAATGCCAAAATAGCATCTGGGCAAAAAAATTTTTTTTAAAAAAAAGCATATAAAAAGTGTAGGAAAATAGATGCCCAAGTGAGTTTATTTCTTATTTTCCATTCTTACACATACTATTAGAATGAGCAATGCTAAAACCATGCATGTAAAGCTTTTTTTTATTTATACATGTGTAGGTATACACATTTGTTTATTTATTTTTCCAGCTCCCAACATTCTTCAATAATTAGGCATAATTGACACATGCACACTCTGGCTTTTATCCAGCCAAACTCCTACTGAAATCGATAGGGCTTAAGTTAGCTATGATTGCCTTGCATCATTGATTTTAATGGGACTTAACAAATGAATAGTTGTGATTCTGTCCTTCGCTTATGCACACAGGGCAGAACAGGATTGCTTCCAAACTTCCTTGTAGAAGCAGAACACAGGATTCCATTCATAAGTTTTAAAAAATACCCCAGTGTAAAAATATCCTTGTGCAACTTATGCCTGCTAGACTCGTAGACATTGTTTGTGTAAACTATTGCCTCTCAAGGGGTGGCCAGATCTAGAGATGAAAACTTAGGCTGCATACAGAAAGCACACACAGAATCTTTGGAACTATAGTTCACAGAGCTAACATTTCCAGGACCCTTAACAAAACTACAGTTCCCAGGATTATTGGAGTATGTGCTTTAAATGTATGGCCATGGTGAACTGCCAGGAGCCTACTCGAATCTAGGGTGGTTTCTGTCTCACTTTTCTAACATGCTTGAAGCAAAGGCTCAAATTGCCCATGGAACGTGATGATGTCATTGCTCTGCAGTGATGCCAATACTCTACTCATTAAGGAAATATCTGTCTAGGGGGTCAGAAATCCAATGGAAATTTAAATGAACTTCTAGCTTGTACATTTATCTGTGCATTTAGGTTAGATCACACAGGTGATTCTTGGTATTTGCTGCTGCAAAACCAAGCTGTTGGAAATATATCCTCATGGAATTCTAAGATAAGAATCTCATCTGCTGTTTATAGCCTCCAGGTGTTGGCTATGAAAGCTCAATCATTGTTAATAACAATAACTAATACCTCACCACTATAATCAAGCTTGTAACAGAAGCAGCTTTTGGATTCCCCAGTACAGTATCATCATCTGAATAAGCACATACATAGTTTCTGTTTAACAAAATCAGTGATGAAGGGTTATGTGACATCTAAGATGATGGCCCTATTAACTGGATTCAGAGACAAACAAAAACAAGCTGAAACCATTTTAAAACATCCCATTGAAGCTTTGATCTCCTGTTGAAGAGATAATTTCTTAGAGCTATTTTGGCTGTGTGTGTGTGAGAGAGAGAGAGAGAGAGAGAGAGAGAGAGAGAGAGAATAAATGGTGAGAATTGCCTTACTGCAATCTGTTCACACCTGAGGTCTTAACACATTCTAGAGCCCTAAAAACTGTTTTCTCATTTTAAACTCTTAGAGCACTTTGCAGTCCCAGTGATGAGTCAATTAAGGGTCAGACTATATATATATATATATATATATATATATATATATATATATATATATATGACCCAGGTGGCGCTGTGGTTAAACCACTGAGCCTAGGGCTTGCTGATCAGAAGGTCGGCAGTTCGAATCCCTGTGACGGGGTGAGCTCCCGTTCCTCAGTCCCAGCTCCTGCCAACCTAGCAGTTCAAAAGCACGTT
The DNA here is from genome assembly GCF_963506605.1 of Zootoca vivipara. Taxonomy (NCBI): domain Eukaryota; kingdom Metazoa; phylum Chordata; class Lepidosauria; order Squamata; family Lacertidae; genus Zootoca; species Zootoca vivipara. Next base: position 65,174,777 of record NC_083279.1, on the reverse strand, counting down.
AAAATGCAAGTAGATAAATAGGAACCGCTACAGCGGGAAGGTAAACGGTGTTTCCGTGTGCTGCTCTGGTTTGCCAGAAGCAGCTTTGTCATGCTGGCCACATGACCTGGAAGCTATACGCCGGCTCCCTCGGCCAATAATGCGAGATGAGCGCGCAACCCCAGAGTCGGTCACGACTGGACCTGATGGTCAGGGGTCCCTTTACCATATATATATATATATATATATATATATATATATATATATATATAATCAAGTAAATCACTAACTGCAATAATCAATTATTGCAGGACTCGAAGTGATCCATTTTAAATCCACATTTAAATCTTGGAGGAGGGAGCAAAATGTTCTCAAGGATTGTTCAACTCTTGAAGGCATGGAAACATAAAAAGTAAGAAAGAAAAACTCCTAGATTCTATGGGCATGCTTGATCAATTCACTTCCATCCCTAGTACTTTCCCTTCTCTGTTCTGTTTTAATCAATTGCCTCTCTTTTCTGAATGGTTTCATAAGGTACTGGCATTTCTCCTAGTTAGTGCCCTCCCATTGCTCCAGCTTCACTTGTCACAATAATTTGGCACTCCAAAAGGGACAAATTCTCTTGTAAGGAATACCTGAACCCTCGGATTTCCCAATCCAGTGATCTCCCATGCTTGACCACCCAGAGCGGCAAAATAGTCATGCAGCAGTCTCTGGTCTTGTCCCAGAACTACAATATTTGGTCCAGCCTCAAGCTTGGCAACTGAAGACTGTCAACCCATAGAATAATAATAGTCCAACCCCTCTGCAATGCAGGATTCACAACTAAAGATTCCCAGATAGATGACTACCCAGCCTCTGCTTAAAAATATCCAATGAAGGAGAGTCCCAAGTTTAATACAAGTAATTTCAGCTCAGTGTGTTTCATTGCTGCATGTTAGAGCTTCATTCTGTGCTGCCTGTGTTGCCCAGCAAGAACTAACCTTTGTAAAGTGAGCTCAGTCACAGACATGTTTAAGTTGCTCCCATTAGGGCTGTATCTTTATACAAGCTGTAGGATTGTATTCTACTGCAAATCTTGGTGGGTATGCCATAAATTTACTGAAGGCAGAGTAGTCCCACAGCTATTAGTCTAGCTTCCTAAAAAAAAAAAGTGGTTTCAAAATTATATCCCGGCAGAATATAATCTGAAAAAAAAGTATTATCAATACAGATATATTCTCTGAAAAGACAAAAAAAGTCCTTAAAAATGATAAAAAGTAATGAGACACAGGCTTAGCTGCCTTGCTGAAACATATTGGCTACTAACAAGCAACAATCTGTTCTTTCCTTCCAATATTATCTGCCTTCTTTAATGACAATCATGAAGGTATGCCCAAGTAGGCACTAAATAAGCTTATGACACTGCTGTTGAATGCTGAATTTTTCCATTCATCATCTAACACCTCTGGAAAAGATTGGTTTCAATGCCTTACAAAATGACTGTTATGGTAATTTCCTCAGTTTTCCCATGTGTAGAAAAAGTTATTATAATATTGCTGTCCTAGAGGACTAAGGATTTGCTAATAATAATAGCCCCAATAAAACTTGTATTTGCTCAGAGGCAACACATGGTATCATTACAGAGGATGTATGGATTAACATTTAGTTGCTAAAGTGCGAGCATCACGCACAGAGGAATATATTGTTGCTTTTTGTTAAAGGGGGCAAAAGGAGGTTCATAATAAAATTAACAGCAAAAGGCTAATGAATGGTTTTTCTAGCTCATTTGTGTGCAGTTCTTTGTCTTCTAAAATGAGTGTTACTGGGATTCAAGTTCAGCTGAAACACATTTCTTAAAGCTGCAAGAGGTGAGCTGAAATTATCTCCACCCCAATTTGGCATCCCCTTTATGGGAGGCAAAATTGGAGGCTATTTTGGCTACTTTGGGAAGGAGTTTCAGGTGGGGGGCTGACTTAACACTGTCTCATAGCTACAGCTGATCATTGCCTGGATTTCTGCCATTTTCCTTACCTAATGCCCAAACAAGTGCCACTACTGTCCCCTATTTTGCAGGAAGGATTGTAGTGCATATTGGAAATTTAAATGTCTACAAGGAATGTGGATTAAAATGCTCGCCCGCCCCCCCGGCGCAACAAATCCACTTTTTAACCAAAATTGCCCTTTTGCAGTAAGGAAAGTGATGGGGAGATGCAGTAGAAAGTGTGAGATGAATGAAGAATTAATGGAAAGGCATATAGCCATCAATCACAGAAGCAAATCAGGGCGAATGCAGGACGACTGCTCATTGTCCTCTAGAATGAATACTCAATAAAGTCTGGACATAGCTCAACCTCCATATATGCTTTGTGCAAGCAAATCAGGATAAATAATACACAGGTCATGTAGGGGAGCCCTACATCTTCAAAAGCGTGGGACAGGGAGAGAAAACTAGTTATTATCACTCCAGAATGACTTAATTTGTATTAGTGTACCAGAAAAGTGAATGTTTCTATGGGATCTTTTTTCCTATTTTTATTCATTTAGCATGCTTAAAAGAGTTTCCCTTCTATATTATATTTTATATTATTTATATTCTATATTATTTCTATATTCTATATTATTTACTTGTTATACTTTTCTGGCCATATTATTACATGAATGGATGAAACTAAGGATGAGAACTATTCTGATAAAGTGTCCCATCCTAGGTGCACATTTTGAAGTACCACCGAAGCAGCACATTGCCAATCGTTTTGCTTATTATTGCAATACTTGTACCACCATGGGTATTATTATTTGGATTTTTGGCCCCCTGAACCCTTGGGCTTGCCCTGTTCTGCTCACTCACGTCTTGCATTTAAGGAGTGGTTGTCATGTTCTGAGCTGAGGAGATTTTTTAAAAACGAATCCCAACATTGAAACCAGAAGCACAGTTAGCTACCGTAGTTGTGCTGCAGCAGGGGAGCGCCTCTCAATTCGGCAGCCAGAGTGCTCTTTCTAGCATTGCTGCTTCCCTTCGTGACGCGCGACAGATCTGAGGGTGGTTATAATATAACGGTGGTGTTTACCTCATTCTGTGGCAGCAAGTTTGGCTGTGAGATGTGTAAAGATGCCTTTCTTCCATGCCACTTATGTCATACCTGTGAATGTTCCTAATGCATTGCTCTATTCACACTGTCTTTAGGTCAGCTCTTGAAAAATTGAGATATCTGACAGCTGTCTCACTTGAAAGTGGGAGCCTCAGCTTACCTTTGGCCTCTCCTTATAGCGTCTGGACAAACAGAAGCTCTGGCAGATGAAAAACACACAGAGAGAGCGGCAACATCTGAATGCTGTTTCCTGTCTATTGTCCCCCATTTTACTCTTGACATGAGTTGCTTTAACCTTCACCTGGTTCTTTAAAGGCATTGCTTTATGAGGATTATTAAGAGTTAGTCTTAGTAGTTTCAAACAGCTACTGAACTACACCTTTTGTATGCACACAGGTTCATATGAGCTCAGCATTTCCTCAAGGCCACAATAATTGCTGGTTTGACTGATTGGCCTTCTGTTATATAGCCGATGGCACTTAAGACTTCATTTCTTGTTGCAAGTCCCCCTTCTAAAAAAAATGACAACTCCCCAAATTGCATACAAAATAAGACACAAAGCCATAAAACATGATTGGCAGATGCATGACAAAATGCAACTGTCCGTGGCACTTTTAACAAAAAGTCAGCCGTTGGGGTTGATAGAAGTCTACTACAACTCTGAGCTGTAGGAGCTTCCTCTGGTCCCTTTTCACTTACTTTACTGTCAAAAGCAGCTTAATGGCCTTATTTCCCTCACACACCCCTTCATTTGATCATCTATCACAGTGGTGGCCAACCTTGGCCCTCCAGCTGTTTTGGGACTACAATTCCCATTATCCCTGACCACTGGTCCTGTTAGGTAGGGGTGATGGGAGTTGTAGTCCCAAAACAGCTGGAGGGCCAAGTTTGGCCACCTGCCTTTCCAAGTTTGGCCACTGACCTATGAAGTACCAGAGTATTCATTTGTTCCTGTGATATGCAATGCAGTAAAACACTTCAGAATTAGTTGTGATGAGAACTTCACAATGCATGATGCTGCCACCCATCCCACAAACAATACACATATGGAATTTAAAAACAAAAATCTCACAGGGATCTATCTATCCGTTCAGACAATTATATTTTGGAAATAGACGAACAGTGTGCTATATGGAAGAAGAAAAAGCCTAATTTTCTGTTTACTGCAGTTCTTGTACAGGTTAATGCGAATCATCTGATGTCCTTTAACAGAACTGAATGATAGTGAGCAAAAATGACATCGAGGGGTGGGAGACATCTGTTAAAGTGCAAGATTTTAAAATCCACCTGCTTAGCAGAAGTACAAGTCATTTTGTTTTACAGTGTATTTCCAAAGTGTTTGTCAGATCCATTATGAAAACCAGACCTCAACCATGCTGCCTATGTAAAGAGAATTAGCCAAGAACCTGTTGCCTTGGTTCTGCCATTCAAGTGATTTGGCTTTCTAAAACTGATTTGCTTGACTCCAAAATAGGATCTCCATCATTCACATTGCATTTCATGCTTTTCGCATTGTAAAAAAGGTAAAGGAACACTGACAGTTAAGTCCAGTCACGAACGACTCTGGGTTGTGGCGCTCATCTCACTTTACTGGCCGAGGGAGCCAGCGTTTGTCTGCAGACAGTTTTTCTGGGTCATGTGGCCAGCATGACTAAGCCGCTTCTGGTGAAACCAGAGCAGCTCATGGAAACACCGTTTGCCTTCCCGCCGCAGCAGTACCTATTTATCTACTTGCACTGGCATGCTTTCGAACTGCTAGATTGGCAGGAGCTGGGACCAAGCAACAGGAGCTCACCCCATCGCAGGGATTCAAACTGCCGACCTTCTGATCGGTAAACCCAAGGCTCAGTGGCTTAGACCACAGCGCCACCCGCGTTGAATTGAATACAGTTTCACATTTTATGAGGCTTAATTCCGCACTGGTAGAATAATTTTATTTTTAGTTAGACAATTTATAAACCGCTAGTTCAAAAAAACCACGCCCTCTCCTGGTGATGTAAAAGTTAAATTATATAGAAAGCATGACTAAAACCCATGGATCGATTAAAAACAAATACATGTAAAACCTACATTAAAACAAAGACAAGCTCAAGAAAATGTTTAAAACAAATATAACAAAACCATGTGTCTGGCTAGGCCTGCCAAAACATAGAAATTTTTATCTGGTGTCTAAAACAGACTAGTAAAAGTACCTGCTTAATGCGAATGGGCAGGGCATTCCAGAGCACAGGTGCTGCCATACTAAAGGAATGGCTCCTTGCAAATGTGGAATGGACTTGTTAAAGTTCAAGTAGAAAGTGATAGGGGCTAAGGCAATCTGTTAAGCAAACTGGTTCCAAACTCTGAAGGCTTTATAAATCAGCAGTAATGCCTTGAACAAATAAGCAGGCAGTGCAGATCTCCGAGCATAGGTGTGATATGTTGGCAGATCCTGCGAACGCACGCGCGCGGGGGGGGGGGGAGAATTGCAGCCACCCATTCTAATTTTACCAGAGCATTACACAGTTGTGAACTGCATGTACACACACACCTTCCATTCATGCCTCACATTACTCAGGGCAAAGATGACATCAAAGATATGTGCTTGTTTGATTTGTTGGCCCAAGGAACATTTGCAACAGTTCCATAACTGCCACAAAGGTCTTGAAATCCTGAACTAGCTCAATAGCAGTCTTTGGTTAAAATCACCCAGTAAGTGCTATACAACCCAAGCAACGGAAAAATTGCCTTAGAATACAGGGTGACCCAAAAGTAGGCAGGTATACAATTGAATCAATGTGGCAGTTAAATTTTAGGCTGGCAATTGGAAAGATTAGTGGAGTCAGATAAAAGGATTGTTTTTCTTTTCTGATATTGTGAATGATGACAACGAACTTGAGTCAAGAACAAAGAAAGTGGATTTTAAAGCAGCCACCCTATATATACAGAAACTATATAGTTTCCTTAGATGTAAAATTGAGATCAATCCAGCAACAAATGTTTCAGGTATATTGGACTTCTCAGCATCTTTGGTAGAAGGTACTGGGTAATGCAGATCATAGCTGCCAAGTTATCCCTTTTTTTAAGGGATTTTCCCTTATGCTGAATAGGCTTCCTCGCGAGAAAAGGGAAAACTTGGCAGCTATGATGCAGATTGATGCTTGTCTCCAGCTCAGATGAAACAAGGTGAGCTAGTACAGTGGTACCTTGGTTTACGAACTTAATCCATTCCGGAAGTTTGTTCTTAAACCAAAACCGTTCTTAAATCAAGGCGCGCTTTCCCTAATGAGGCCTCCTGCCGCTGGGGCCCTTCCACCATTTGGCTTCCGTTCTTAGACCGAGGTAAAGTTGTCAAACCAAGACACTATTTCCAGTTTTGCGGAGTTTGTAAACCAAATCGTTCTTAAACCGGACTGTTCTTAAACCGAGGTACCACTGTATTAAGATAAGGATAGCAGTCATACCAGCAGGAGAGAAAGGGACCCTTTGGGTAAGCTGGGCATCCGGTTGAGCTGAGTCACTGCGGTTGTGAGGCATGGTTGGCTTAAGAGCAGGGGTGTAGGGATAATAATAAATAATAACAATTCAATATTTATACCCTGCCCCTATGACTGGGTTACCCCAGCCGCTCTGGTGACTTTTACCCCCTATAGCCTTGCACTTTCTACAGTATTTGGTGTACAGAACACATTGGACCTCTCAGCATGACACAAAACTAAAGTCACCAGCCTGAAAATACATTATTCATTTAAATTACAAGTCAGGTTAAAACTTTGAACCAAATATGCATCAAGGGGAAATGCTGCACCTGGCTGGCAGCCCTCCCTGTCCAAATCTGAAAGCATTCGGTTTACGATACCTTTGGCTGTCTCTTTTTCAACTCCAGGTTTAGCTGATGTGCCAGTCAGGTGTGAGAAGAAGCTCATTATCCTTAGGGATGGCAGGGGGAAAAATTGGCTCAGTTAACATTTTAATGCATGTCTACCCAATTTGCATTTTCCAAAAGGAATAGCTTTAGAGCAGTGTCGCACCACTTTAAACATTAAGGATGCTGAGAGTTGTTAGGAGACCCCCTATTTCCCCCACAGAGCTACAATTTCCTCAGCTCCCAGAATTCCTTGGAGGAAGCCATGGCTGTTTAAAGTGGTATCATAGCACTTTAAATGTATGGTGTGTACGTGGCCTGGGCCCCACCACCTCTGCTTTTCTTCTCAACTTTTCTACCCTTTACCTTTTCTACCCACTCCCTGCTGTTTTGCTTCTCGATAGCACACAAATAATTTCACAAGAGACATCTTTATTAGAAGAATCAAGGTAGGTCTTCTCGGGAGTCCTGCTGTCTGGATATTATCCGTGACTGCTAGCAACCAGAGTAGAAAGTAAAAACTAAGCAAAAGCAACTGCCTTGCCCCTTTGTGACCACATCAAAAGAACTACGGTATGCAGTTCAGTAAATCCCCAATTGCCAACAACAGATACTCCCTATGATATCATCGGCTGCCTCCTCTCCCCAGGAGAAGTGACAGAACTATAAGTTTATACCTGCCTATGTGCTTTGCACATCAACTGCTTTGAGGGTCACATCTCACAAATCATCAGTGTGAGCTCACTTTAGCTTTTGTTCTAATGACTTGATATCTTGAAACTCTTTAATGCACACATCAGAGATGTGAGAATTAATGCCTCTTACGGGCAAGGTATGACACATATGGATGTCACCCAAGGCAATGGCTTTCTTTCTTTTGGAACTTTTCCAGTGCATTCTTAAGAATTTGTATACTCTTGAGGGTTGCCAGCTTTCCTTTCCTTTCCTTTTTAACTGACCCCTGTGATCTTTTAGCAGTTTGATCTGGGGACATTAAAAAGCAATAAATGCTTCTTCCCATGATGTAAAAAGAAACATGTGCCAATTTCTGCCAGTCAAATTGCCGCTAGAAGCACAGGAGAAGGCAAGGCCAGCTGTCATTTTGTTTCAGGTCAGTTGGCAACCCTGCCACTCCAATATGTAATAAGACCCAGCCTGACCCCAACTTGACAATCTGTAGAAGTGGGTTTCTTGGACAAGCAAAAAGCTTTCCCAAATGTTTATTTCAATGGCCTTGGTACGCATTAGGAATGAAGCCTATCTAAAACTTTACACTCTGGGGACACTCTTACTCTTCCATTAGGTTTTGTTCGAGTATAATTATGTACGCTTTCATATCCTTGTTTTTGAGAACTTATGTGGAAATGTCAGAAACACATTTTCAAGAAGAGAAATAAAAATGGGAAAAATGGCAGGCAGAGGACCCATCCATGTGAGATATACCTGGCTCCTTCCATGGCCTTATAGGCCTCACATATTTTCAGTGTTATATATGAGCTTTCACATGAAGCAAAAGGCACTTCCAGAAACACAGTGGAATACAGCACAAGTTTAACACTCATTTCTATGTTATTGGTTCCAGAAAAAATCTGTTTACGAGTAACATGTAAATGAGCACTAAAGTTGTGCTAGATATAAATGTCGAGAAAATGGAATAAACTGCCATGTGAATGGAGCTTCTGTCTACTTTTAATTGATGGTTGGAGGAGGAGCTTTGGGGAACCCGTGCAAAATGTCCCCATACAGCGGAATCCATATTTAACAGACCTGCCCCAGGGCATGTGGTTCTTGCACATGGCATGTTTTTAAAAAAGGTAAAGGACTCCTGGACTGTTAAGTCCAGTCAAAGGCAACTATGGGGTTGTGGTGCTCATATCACTTTTAGGCCAAGTGAGCCGGTGTTTGTCCACAGACAGCTTTCTGGGTCATGTGGCCAGCATGACTAAACCGCTTCTGGTGCAACAGAACACCGTGACAGAAACCAGAGCACACGGAAATGCCATTTACCTTCCCGCCACAGCAGTACCTATTCATCTTGCACTGTTGTGCTTTCGAACTGCTAGGTTGGCAGGAGCTGGGAGCAACGGGAGCTCACCCCGTCGTGGGGATTTGAACCACCGACCTTCCGATCGGCAAGCCCAAGAGGCCCAGTGGTTTAGGCCACATGTCAGAGACATTGCCCGCAGACAGGAATTGGCAGCGGGGGAGAAAGAGGCAGAGGGAAAACAAAAGGCTGCCTGTCACTTCTCAAAGCAACACTGAGATGCAGGAGCAGGAGGCAGGATTAGGGGGGTTGGATTCAACTCCAGTGGAGGAGGAATTGGCTGCACCTGAGTCTCCGAGAAGTAGGAGGCGGAGCAAGTGAAGACCAGCTGGAAGTGGGGGCGGGCTCAGCATATATCTGGCCTTGGAAGGGGCCGGAGGCCAGTCAACTCAACTGACTCTGATAGTGAAGAATGAGCTTTGGGAGGCTCTGTTTGCTGTAAGCCTGTAATTGCCAAATAAAGCTAAAGGAGTTAAACTGCCTGCTTGCTGTGTCGTGAGTGAGAGATGTGCTAAACCTAACACCACAGCGCCACCCACGTCCTTATGGCATGGGAGCTATTGTAGCAGATCTCCCTTTTTTGCACTGTTACTGTAGGGTAGGAGCAGCGCCGGTGCTAGGGCTTTTTGTGCCCTAGGCTAAATCACCTTCTGGCGCCTCCCCCCGGCACATGCTTCATGACGCTCTCATTTTGGCTCGCGCGCCTCCCGCCTATGGAGGAGATGCTGTGAGCTCTTCAGCGGCCACTGCAGCGAGCGAGCGTTGGCGTTGGCAGCAACAGCGCCCATAGCTGAAGGCTTCAGCTACGGGCGCTGCCACCGCCACCGGTCCCTCATTGCAGCCGCTGAGGAGCGCACAGCATCCCCTCCATAGGCGGGAGGGCGCTGAGCTCTCATTTTGTTGCTCCCGGCGCGGGCGGCAGTGCGGCCGGGCGGCGGGCAGGCTCGCCAGTGTCCCCTCCATTTCAGGGGCGGAGCCGAGCAGCCGCCCGCCAGGCTCCGGCGATGCGCGTGGAGGCGCCGGGAGTTGGCGGGCAGGCGGTAGGCGACGGGCAGGCTCGACAGCGCCCCCTCCATTTTGGCGCCCTAGGCCATGGCCTAGTTTGCCTAAATGGAGGTGCCAGCCCTGGGTAGGAGTACCAGGTCACCCAAGAGAGGAATCCATGACCTCGACCAAATTCCTTCCTGCACCAGCATTACCCTAGTTTCCAGGAGGGCTTTAAACTTTTATTAAAAGTAGCCTCACTCCTCCCATGTCACCTTAAAGCAGCACAAGCTTAAGACCCTTTGCAGAGGATCCCACAGCGCTGAGGTAAGATCAGAAAATAGTCATGATCTAATAAAAATAAAAAATGACATTTTACAGTATTAAAGGCTATGAGATTCCCAGTGCCAGCTCTGTGCCTATGCTATTTACAAAAGTGTTCTTCTGGCATCCAGAAATTAAAGTGGGTGAAATATTTCCTACATGATGCTGCTATTATCAGAAGCCTGCACCTGTTGAATTTCTGACCTTCATGTGATGTTTTAAAAGCTCAGATTCATGAAAAGTTTTTGGGGGGGAAGGTGGCAACTTAATTTCAGGATAATGCTTTTGTGCCTTTAATCTTCACTTATAATAATGATGTTTTATGATGGCAGAAATGGGGTTAATTGGCATCTTGTAATTCCCCTCTCTTACAGTACATATGGTCTCTCAAAATCAAAGTGCAGGGACGTCATGAAGTTTGGAAAACGATAAAACCACAAGTCATTTTTAACTAATTCCTTCATGCCCATGTTACTGATTTTTACAAGGTATAGCTTAAAAACACATGTGGTTTCATTTAAGCATGTGTTGGAGCTTCTAGGTATTTTTTTTAAAAAACAGTACCAAGAGGTCAAGGTTCAAAGTATATTAGTACTAAAGTATTTTAGCTCCTTTTTGTTGCTCAGTATTCAGGTCAATTGCATGGCATTTTGCGGAGAGTAACACCTAAATGCTAAATGGGAGTTGGACATTAATATGGTTAAATGCCTAATTTGCTGAACATGAAAGTTGGCAGAGGGATGGGGAAGACCTGAATTGTGCTTTACAGACACTCTTGGGGTATGTCTCAAAGCCATGTGCATACCAGCACTTCTGGTTCTATAAATTTTTATTTTACCCTGCTGGGTTTTTTAATGCTATCTCCTGCCATCATGTTGCTTTTATCTTTCTTGTAGAATTTGTTTCACCATTCATAACTTGTTGGCCACAGTATAGCCACATAGTCCACAAAGTGACATGTAAAGAGACTAAATAAAAAATATATATACCGAAGGTGAGCTATGCTAAAGAAATGGAAGGGCTTATAGGTAGGAGCATACCTCCAGTGCCTCACATTCAGTTGTATGGGATGAATCAACAAGATGGTTTTTGAGGAGTAAAATGTGCCTCATCTGAGGACTTAGTCACAGTAGACCTGCTGGTCACCACCTGAGCACAGTCGTACCTTGGTTCTCGATCAGAATGCGTTCCAGGAGTCCGTTCGACTCCCGGAACCATTTAAAAACCAAGGTGTGGCTTCCAATTCGCTGCAGGAGCATCCTGCCGCCTATTGGAAGCCACAGAAGCCACACCAGATGTTCGGCTTCCAAAAATCATTCAAAAACTGAAACACTCACTTCCGGGTTTCGATCATTCGGGAGTCGATTTGTTCGGGAGCCAAGGCATTTGAGATCCAAGGTACAACTGTACACACTTTTTATTTATGATGACTTCAAAGCAGTCCTATATGGCTTTACATTTTTTAAAAAAACACCCGAAGAGATTTGCAAAAACAATATGCAACAATAATACTCTAAATTTTTCATCCATAATTTGCACTATATCCATAATTTGCACTACATTAGGGTAAAGATGCCAAAATGTATAAAAAGCCCCTGACCCCATTTCCCATTGGACACCTTAAATTGTCTGCTTTTCTATCACTCAATCCAGCTCATGGAAATATCAGACGAAAAAGCCCTGCTGGATCAAACCGAAGGCCCTTTTAGTCCAGGATCCTGTTCTCATAGTGGCCAATTAGATACCTATGGGAAGCACACCAACAGAACCTGAGTGAAACAGCACTACCCCCACTTGTGCTCCCCAACAACTGCTATTCAGAAGCATGCTGGATGTAGAACATAGGCATGATAATTAGCAGATACTGATAGTCTTATTGTCCATGAATTTATCTTATCCTCTATTAATGTCCTCCAAATTGATGGCCATTGATACATCTTGTGGCAGCAAATTTCATAGCTTTAACTATGCAATGTGAATAACCAGTGTGTGTGTGTGTGTGTGTGTGTGTGTGTGTGTGTGTGTGTGTGTGTGTGTTTGGTACTGGGACATCTCATGAAGTGTGCCTATTTTAGTAGCCAGGGAAGTTCAAATAGGGTATTATTGTAGAATTATTATAAGGGCATTTAGATTTATTTACAGAAATTACTTTTGGAATATACACCTGAACACTTTTGCAAAAGGCACAGGGTAGAAATTGCTACCCGTGTGGAATATGGCAACTTGCCTCTTTCCATTACCTGAAATTTGCAAGAAAAGGAAAATATAGCAGGCTGGTTTAAGAATCAGTTGTGTGAAATTGTGCAATTATATTATATTCCCTCCTGGCTATGATGTTTCTCATTGCCTTACAGCTTGCACAGTAGTTCACCCAAATGAGCCTTTACATTAAGCTTATTCTCATCTCTGTTGTTACAAATCAGAAATAATTGCAATGAATTCAAAAGTGTGGATGTATTTAACGAAATGTTCAAATATTGGAATAAGAATGACTTGCACACAGCTCTTCGTGATATTTATTCCTGTGCTCTGCGTACCTGATGTATCCGGAGAAGATGGAATTAAACCGACGGTGAAGTAGACTATTAGCAGGGCTGGGGGCAGGGAGAGAAGTGGAATGCCCCTGATAAACACATGCCCTTGTTCATTTCTAATAATTCCAGCCGCTGATGAATTCTATTGCCTGGGGATTTGGCTATGTAAATCCATCTGCCTAAAGCTTCACAGATTTTTTTTATGAGAGCAGACTACATCTTTTGTGTTGCCAGACGCAATAGTCACTAGGTCTTGTGACCTTACTCTATAGAGATTGGGGTTTTTTAAAAATGAAATGGGACACACACACAAAATGCACAGTGGGATATAAATGAGACCCTGGACACTGTTAAAGCAATCGGGAAGCCTATAAGAATAACAATACCTTTTAATATATATATATATATTTTAAAACCAGCCAATGGGGATGAAATGAGGGTGGGGGATGAAGATGAATAGATTAAGCGTGGGTACCGACAGCAAAGGAATGAGTGTTCCGAATGATGTTTGCATTTGTTCAACAAAGAGCCAGGGGTGCGGGCCTAGCAGAAGGTTGCCAGGAATCAAAGCAGAAAGTCGAGGAAGGTCAAAGCAGTTTACTGGTGGATTGCTCAAAGGATTACAGAGCAATAGTGAGTCCCCGAGAAGTTCTCCGGTGCAATCCCCACTGAGACGTAAGGAAGTTACACAAGCTTTCATTCATTAAATGGGGCTTGCTCCGGAGACGCATGCATCCATCTCATCATAACCCATAACAACTGAGCGGCTATTCATAAGCATGTGCTTTTCTTCATTTGGAATGCAATATATAGAATAAATAGCTCACAGATTTCTTTTAATTGTTTTCGCAGTTCTTCTACCTGTCTGAAATATTGTGGGGTTTTTTAAGAAGACTAGATTCAGGTTCTCAAACTCGTCATGTTAATTAAAGGTAGACAATTTCTACCCCATCTTTGAACAACAAGGTTTCCCAGGTAGATTACAAGAATTTAAAAAGATAATACAGCATACAAAAGAAAAAAAGAATCACAACAGTAAAATGCAGCTAGTAGCAGATATTTATTACCGTTACCTAAACGTGCCTAAAATTAGCTTGGCATTATTTATCTATTTAGCTATCTATGATATTTATAGTAAAGCAAAGAAGTACTCTGTGGTACTGTCACAGTGATGAAGGTAACTTATTTGCTAATTAAAACACACACACACACACACACACACACACACACACACAAAGCCCCCTCTTCATTAATACTGATATGAGGGTGGGGCAGTACATAACAAATAACAGAGCAACAAAATCAATAAAACAAGCAGCGGAGCTATCAAAATACAGTAAGGAGCAGCTTGAAATGAGGCTGCACTTTAAATTTTAACATTGTATTTTAATCTGTATTTTAATTAATTGTTTTTATGTTTTATTGTAATTCTGTTGGTGTCAGCCGCCCTGAGCCCGGTTTTTGACTGGGGAGGGCGGGGTATAAATAAAAATTTATTTTTATTATTATTATTAAAAACAGCAAAGATGGGTAAAACAGTAACCCAATAAAAAACACTTGGCTGAGCGATGGTGAATGTCGCATGATTATGGAATGAGCAAAAAAGCTGCCTACTTACATACGGAAAATAATGACACCATACTTCTTTAATGTACAACATTGAAGAAAAAACACAACAACTAGAGCGCTGGCATTGACCTGCCTCCAGTCAGTTTAATGCGAGATGACATCAAGCAGCTCAGAGGGCCAGGCTATAAATGAGCCATTGACATAATATATTATTTTGGATAAGCTGTGTTTTCAGTAACATGGTTTTGTTATTGTAAAGATTTGTGTGGTATGTATGTTTATACATGATTTTATGCAGCATTGTATACTGCCCCATGAGCAACAAATTGAGAGAGGTCTAGAAATAAATAATAAAGGAACAGTCTATATTCAAAGAGAGATCATGCATGAAAATGATCACAGGTTTGGGTGTATTATCACTGGAAACCAACAATTAGATGAGAAGAAATGATCACCGTGGGATCTACTTCCTGGTAATGGTCTTTAGATTGGGAGCAGATGAAAGAAATACTGTCAAGTTCTCCCTTTTTTTAAAGGGAAATTCCCTTATGCTGAATAGGCTTCCTTGCAAGAAAAATGAAAACTTGACAGCTATGATCCTCTTTAAACAGTGTGATGGTACCAACTTTCCTTTAAAAGACCAAAACCAAAAATCCTATTTATAGCAACGTTTGCAGAAGTGATGCTGATATTTACCTTGTCACGCTTAGTCATCAGTGTAAATATCTGTACGGTGCCTCATTCCTATTTTGTCTTGCATGATTTATGATGTTACTGCAACAGCAATATTAGAGCTTTAAATACCACAACAATATTTAGGATGAAAATAGACACTAATCATGCTTTGAAAAGGTTGAACACTGTGATTCATGGGACTCGCTGAAAATAGCAATTTGTATTCTCAAACACTCGCATTTGGAATCCTTGTCTCATTAATTGCCAACATTAAGCTTGGTAACATTAGTAAAAGTCAATCGGAGTGACTGGCATTATACAGAAACAGAACACATCGCAAACTGGAAAGCATTTCAGCGCTCGGATCGAACATGTAGTAGAGATCATTGAAATAATTTTTCTTTTAGCATGCAGTTCATTATTTATCTGATAAGGTGACAAAGACTCCAGTGCCCACAGTCCAAAACAGTTATGTGTGTTTAAGCCCATTAATATCTAGCATAATTAATTCTGTCTTGAATTACGGCCCAATACATTTTTCATCTTAATTGTTTTCCTGGTGAATATGAGAAAAATAAGCCTAGAAAGAAAAACTCAGTTATTAATTTACCTGTTTTATTAAAACTCTCGAGCCCTCTTAAATCTCTTGGCTTCCACACAGCAAGAATCCCATTTTCTTAGTGTCGAGAGGCTCTGACCTACTGCCATCTTTGTTGGTGGGCTTTCCTCTATGCTGTCCACATGGTGAACAGGGAAGGAGAAAATTAGGATATGTGACTGGCACTGTAGAGCCCTTTCCTAACCCCTGAGCCTGGCTGGTCACAGCGAGTCATGGGTTATGCCTGCTTGTCAGGAGTGGGGCCTGGGAGTGGACCAGAAGGAAACCTTCCTCCCTACCACACACTTGCACTCTATAATTCGGGGCCTGGGGTCACAGATTTCAGCAGTGTTGTTGCTAACATCCCCATTTACCCTTCCTAAGGCAAGAATATTCTTGCTATGGACTGTGGTTCAGTGTGGTGTAGTGGTTAAGAGCGGTAGACTCCTAATCTGGGGAACCGGGTTCATGTCT
The DNA here is from genome assembly GCF_963506605.1 of Zootoca vivipara. Taxonomy (NCBI): domain Eukaryota; kingdom Metazoa; phylum Chordata; class Lepidosauria; order Squamata; family Lacertidae; genus Zootoca; species Zootoca vivipara. The sequence continues at coordinate 65,158,681 of NC_083279.1, read as the reverse complement.
CCGCTCCTCTACATGCAGCTGCTGGGTGACCTTGGGCTAGTCACACTTCTCTGAAGTCTCTCAGCCCCACCCACCTCACAGGGTGTCTGTTGTGGGGGAGGAGGGGAAAGGAGATTGTGAGCCGCTTTGAGACTCCTTCGGGTAGTGATAAGGCGGGATATCAAATCCAAACTCTTCTTCTTCTTCTTCTTCTTCTTCTTCTTCTTCTTCTTCTTCTTCTTCTTCTTCTTCTTCTTCTTCACCGCCACAATTGGCTGAAGGCTATATAAGGTTCCTTACTTATATGACCATTGTGTGGCAATTTTATATGGAAGTAGTAGTGGTATTGGCAGAATCCACAGTCCAATAGATGACCTGGATGGCCTGCCGATGCCATCCAAGACCCCTTGTTCTGTTTAATCTTTCTTGGTTAGCCAGTAATTTTAATGATTATTTTATATTGGTTTTATTATGTTTTCTGTTTTTATATATGGTTGTACACCACTGTGGTATTTTATATGAGTTTGTGGTATATAAATATATTTTATAAATAAAATAAATACATTTATTTTGTTTGCGGCTTTAAATGTGTTGTATGGTGTAATGCTTATAATTTGTCAGCAGGTGGTGCTACAGTTGCTGACTGGTTAATTACTGCAACAGTTTCTTTGAACAAATGTGAAGTCTTCCCTCTGAAAATCAGCCAACCCATCATTCATTTTCTATAGCAGAGGGGCAGAAACCAGTGGCACTGTCAGGGTAGGACTTTGAGCCCCATAAGCAGGGCTGGCAGTAGGACAGACTTTCCACATTTTGAAGTAAATGAAGTACAATACATATTGTGAACTACGGTGCGCGTTTTCTGTAAGAGCATTCCGTCCAGAATGTGAAATTTCATAACCACACCACTTGCAGAAACCATTCATTTGTGGGTAGGGGACATGCAAGAAAATAGCCACAGAGGAAGTCTCAGGAGATCAACAGTGAGAAAACCTTCAGGAAAGGTAATTACTTCAGAAACATTCTGAAAAGTATTTTTAATACATTCAAAGGCTCAAAGAACTATGTGGGATAGAGATAAGGGAATCATGTGCCTGCAGATCTTTGTTTGGGCTCACTTTAAGTCCGGAGTTATTTATAATTATATTTTGACTACTTTACCTACCTACGTAGCTATTGCTGAAGTTGCCGCCCAACTAGCTAAAAAGGATTGTGAAAACTATACCTTAAATTAACTTGCCTGCTAGATGACATTATGGGTATTTCTTATCCATGCTTGTTGACAGAAGCAGCTTGCTGGGTGGGGTGGAGCTACTCTGCTAGCTTCCCAGAAGATGGGTTGCTGTTGATTACCGGGAGGAGGAAAAGTGAGGCAACAAGGATGTTGGCACAGTGCATTGACAGATACATTCCTGCTGCTGCTTTTGCACCGCACCAACCTGCTCATCGCCTCACCCCTCTCCCTCTCAGTAAACAACAGTGACCCAGCTGCCAGGGAGTTAGCACTGCTGTTCTGCCCCACTCATTGAGCTCAATGGGGTTCAATCCCCACCACCTCCAAGGAGGGCTAGGAAATATCCCCTGCCTGAAACCTTGGAGATCCACTACTGTTAGAAGCAGGAGACAGGAGCAGGTCAGCAATAAATCACACTCTTTATTACAGGCAGCTCTTTATTCAAGGAAACAAGGTCAACCTAGGAGGCCATGCTTAGTGAGCACAGCAACTCACCCCAGTAGACCTTGCCCCTATGAGGTACCCGCCTTCCCACAATTGCCTAAATCTCCTCCTCCCTCAGGTCCTTCTCAAAAAATCTTGGGACTTCTTTGCCGTGTCCTCTTCATACCTCTTCTTGTTCTCAGAGACCGGGGGAGGTGGACAGGGAGCTGGTCACTGCAGGAGGGGCAGATGCCCTGGCTTCTTCACCAGCCTAATTCTTCTCTACCTCTTGGCTCCCCTCCTCTCCAGGCTCCGCTTCTGCCTCTGCTTCTAGACTGCTCTCTGCTATAGCCTCTTCCTGCTCACTAAACTCTATTAAACTCAACTTCTAACACCTCCCAGTCTTCTCCCTCTGACCATTCATCATCATCCCACCACCAATCCCATGGCTCTGAGCCTGGTTCCCCAGCTGGTTCCTCTGTGTCCAGCTAGTCCATGACAGCTACCACCCAGTGCAGATGCTATCAGTGGTGACTTCGCTGCCTTCACCCATTGTATGGCTCTAACGCCAACAACCACTCACCTCATCCCAGCGCTCCTGAATTTGTCTCTGGAAGGGCTGTGGTTTGGTGGTGGCAGATCTGCTGTCCATATAGAAGGTATTGCAGTGTGTGAAATTATGGTTAGAAATCGGGACAGAGGCACTGCCATTATAATCATCCCCTCTGCTCAACAGTTGTGGAGGGGAGACAGACAGCAGTCCTGTTGAGGGGGATGAGACTCCACAACCAGAGGATTGAGAGTGAGGCTCTGAACTCTGCAAGATCAGAGGGGAATGAAACTCTGCAGCTAGATTTCCTAACTTGCTGAGCATGGCCAGCAGCATCGGAGGAAGGAGGCAAAGGGATGCAGAGTCAGGGTGCTTGCTCCTGTGAACCAGCTGCCTGTTCTATGGACATTTCAATTTTAACAGCAATAGTGAGTTGGTGAGAAAGGCATATGGAACGGAAGCGCAAAACTCCCACAACTTTGTGTGTAAAGGAAGCTGCAAACAGATTATTTCTGGAATCATAAAACACGGAAACGAGAGCTCAACATGCACCATATTCCATTAGTTTACCGCAAGTGGCTTTTACATCATGGGAAAGCTCAAACTCAATACACAAAATAACAGGGAATCATCAGCCAAATGGAATAAACTGTCGTGTGAATGCAGCCTTGGTCAGTTTATAGAATGTTTGCAAGCAAATTGGTTCTTCCCAATAAATAAAAACAATTAAACACCAACAGGGTCATACCTTTATGGACTGATATACAAAACAGGAACCTCTGTAAATCTCGTTATGTTATATTATGTTAAATTAACATGGCAAAAAGGGCAGAGGCAAGGAAGTGTGGTCTATGAATTAATTTCTAAAGTGTAGAAAATGCCATTTAAGGATTATAACACAAACCTTTCTTTCATGGCTTATGAGCCTGTCAGTATGGAATAGGACCATAATATGTTTGTCAAAATATCATACTTTGGTCCCTGGTTAGGGCCAACATGCCCTTGAGAACAGTCAAATTCCACACGCACGCGCACACACAGCCGATTAATTTTTTTTATATACCTGCTCTTTATCGCAGCCAATTTCTCCCATTTCAGACATTTCAAAAATAGTTTCCATGCTGTCAGAAAGATAACAAATCCTTTCATTTTTAGTAATTTCCCCCTTCAAAGTTAAATATAACAGAATAGGCTTTTCTGCCCACATCCCTGCTGGTTGTAACAGTTTCGCAGCACTGTTGCTTAGCAGCTCAACAATGCTTAACTCGTATGTCCCATTCTGGGGACTACTTAGGATTAAATAAAGAGTCATTTACACCACCCGCTTCGTTAATGAAATCCCTGGTCATGTGGGGTCCCTGTGACATACAGTAGAGTCTTTCAGAGAATCCTTATGCCCATCCAGCAGTGGGCAGCAGGGCAGCAGAGGCAGTGCAACATTGCACACCAGTTGCTGTCACTTACCAAGTGGAAAGGTGCAAGGGAGTTCAGTGTGGTGCAGGCATGCTGGCAAAAGTATCAGTCACCATGCCGAGCTTCTCACCCCTCCTTCTCTTGCTACACAGCAGCAATACTCAGTATTGGGAGGCTAAGTGCCCTGCTGACTGCTGCTGTACCAGTCTTTCCCCTGTGCAAGGAAAACCAACTTAAATGGGCATCGGAGCCCATTTAGCACGGGAATTCAACTGGCAACAAAACTGTCCAGGATCAGCCAACTCAATGTTCTCCAGATGTTGCTGCTCTACATCTCTCACCAGCCCAAGCCAGCTTGGTCAATGATTGGGGATGCTGGGAGTTGTAGTCCAACAATATCTGGAAAACACCACAATGGCCACCCCTGGAATAGCCCATTAAGTGCCACCACCACCAACTTGAATTCAAAGCAGTAGGACTCTCTAGAGCAGCCATAGGCAACCTTGGCTTTCCAGATGTTTTGGAACTACAACTCCCATGATCCCTAGCCAACAGGGCCAGTGGTCAGGGATCATGGGTGTTATAGTTCCAAAACATCTGGAGAGCCGAGGTTGCCTATGACTGCTCTAGAGGCTTGGCTAAGAGGCCAACAGTAGGCATGTGGGGTTAGATGCTTTAGGCTATTGGCAAACAGCTGGATTTATCAACAACAGATAAGGAACATGGTATTGTAGGTAATTCAAATAAACAAGGAAAGTGAATTCTCAATTTGACACTTGCCATTACTGCTCACAGAACTGGTGTCTCTTACATGCTGCAAATGATCCCCTTTTGACAGCAGTAGAGCCTGGAATCATCCGTCTCTCTGGGTCAGGCTCTGTCAACCTTGTGCAGACCAGATACTGGCAGGACTTTATGGCAATTGTAGTCCAGAGCATCTGGGAAGCACAAGGCTGGTGAAGGCTGCTCTAGCCCTAGGAGCTAAAAGTTAGATTCAGGCAAACCTACCTCATTTTCACTTTCTGAAACAATGTGTGCATTGTGTATCTGAAGAAGTGTGCATGCACACGAAAGCTCATACCAAAATATAAACTTAGTTGGTCTTTAAGGTGCTACTGAAGGAATTTTTTTATTTTGCTTCGACTCAGACCAACACGGCTACCTACCTGTAACTAGAATGTGTGCAGCGCCGGCCCTAAGGCAAGGCTGGGTGGCACAATGCGCCAGGGCGCCGGGCTACCAGGGGGTGCCGTGCTGCGCCCGCCAGACAGCTGCGCTGGGAAACGGGGGGCAGAGGGATCTTCACACCACAGCACCACGGCGCCAGATATGCTTAAGACGGCCCTGAATGTGTGAATGCGCACACAGCAATCCTATGAAATTTGAACTCTGAATTTTGCCGTGAAGTTAAAGGGTACCTAAAAAGGCATATATTTGTGATGCTAACATACAAAAAAGAAAAAAAGCATTGCATACATTACAGTAGGGGAAACTGCTTTGCAGAAATGTGTCAATTAGGAGAAATTACTTAATTTACCTATCCAGTTCTCAAAGTGATTTAACAATCTATCCCTTTTCCCAAAGAACTCTAGTAATTGTAGCTCTGTGGGGGCAGGGGGCACGATAGTGGTCTCCTAACAGCTCCCAGAACTCTTTAAAAAGATATGGTTCTCAATATGCTTTTTGGGGGAGCCATGACTGTTTCAAGTGATATGATGATGTTCGAAATGCATAGCACAGATAGGGCTATACCATCTGCCTCCTGATCTTTTCAACTGGAGAGTCAACCTTGGATCTTCTGTGACAAAACCAGTCACTCTACTATTGAGCTAAGTCTAGTCATGAACTAATAGATTTTCCCCATTTTTTGCAAAGTATCTATGGCAGCCAATTTAAATTCCAACATGCATCACTTTGCGCTCACCTCATCTCATCGCTCTGAAATTTATTCCCTTTTCATGTATTTGACCATTCTTCAGATGCATTATCAGAAAAGAATAGTGGCTCAGGTGTGGACATCTTTCCAGCATCTTCAAGGGTGAAGATTGATGGAAAGATGGGTAGCTATATTCATTTTCATTATGGATTACAATCACAGAATTTAAATGCTTTGCTTTACCAAGTTTTGCTTTTAAAAAACAGCTCTGCTCCTCTACTGGCTTCACTGGTTAATTGCTGCTAGGCTCGATTCTAGGTACTGATTCTGACTTTTAAATTCCAAATGGTTTGTAATGAGACTATCTCAGGAATGATGTCCCACCATATAAGCCTGCCTCAGAACTTCAGGCTCATTTGAGAGGCTTTCCTTTGAGTTCATGTGTTCTGTAACACACGGGATTATATGGGAGAGAATCTTTTTGACAAGGGGTGCCCAGGATCTGAAACACCTTCCCTAGGTAAATATGCCTATTTCTTATGCAGGCAGTGAAGACAATTTAAGCCTGCCATTTAAAGACCCTCTTGGTATATTCTGCTCCCCATGCCCAGCAGGGTGGATTTTATCTTGTTTCTATCACATTGATATTTACATAATGACTACTGCAAAAGAGACCCTAAAGACCCTCATAGGTGTTAGGGGACCATTTTAATGGTTCTTGGTAGTTTCGCTGCCCTCAGAAAAACAGGGAGGGGGTGGCCTGTGAGCATTTTCCCTGACACCCCACATTTGGCACCTTTATTATATATATAGTATATAGTGTTCATCATGTGCTTTATCCTGGCCTTCAACAGCACACACGCACACACAACAGAGAGAGAGAGAGAGAGAGAGAGCACAAAAATGTAACACATGCCTTGTGTTACTTTGGGCAGGGGGGAACATGGTATCAATCTATTAATAATAACAAATAGTAATTCAAATAAGTATACTCAAAGAACTCGAATATTGTAGAATTTGAACTGATGAATGAATCATTAGGCATGGCAGATTCAAGCATCTTAGAAAATGTTGTCCCTGGCCCTGAGTGGGTCCCCCAGGCACCCTCGTGTTTCAGCCTCGGCCAGTTCACATCTGGTCCTCCCACTCACTTCATTGTTTTAACACTCTACAGTATTTCACCTCGTTAGTTCAGTCATACAGATGCTGACCTTGACAGGTGGAATAATTTTAGCATAGATAATCTGCTCAAGGTTTTGTAGTAAAAGGCATCTGGTTTTCCAAAATAGGCCGTGCTCTCAGTTCTCAGAACTGATTTCCCCTTGAAGGTGTACTTGATTTTCACTTGCTGTTTTCTGATTTATCAGGATGAAAATATCCTGATTTAACAGCAACAACAGCTCAAGTTAACACTATACTATGGATGGGGAACTTATGGCCCGCCATGTATTGCTGCACTATAACTCTCATTGTCTATTGACCATTTTGGCTGCGGCTGAGGGGAGTTGGAGTCTAGCAACACCTGGAGGGCTTCCCCTGCACTAGACTACAAACAGTAAGCAAATCTTGGGGGCCACAAGCACACTTGGGTGACCATGAGTAAATCATTTATACTGTATTTCCCCACAGCAGTTGACAATGGCTATTCAAAAGAGTTTTGTAGGTCATACTCTCACCAAGTAAATGGGCATAGGATTACAGCGTAAGGCCCACTTATCTGGAAGTAAGCCACACTGAACTCAATGGAGCTTATTTCTTCTGAATAGGCCTAAAACCATAGGGTGATAAGGGACATCAGTGCGTATGCTGCAGGAAATCAGATAGGTTTAGAAGATGCCCTTCTTGAGTAAGTTTAGAAATCGTCAACTCCTGGTCCTAAAACTTGAAAGTAATGCAGTGTCAGGAACGTGGCTCCCCCACCCAGAGCGCAGCAGAAGAGTCAGCCTCAGAAACTGAGCTGTGTGAGCAAGGGGCCAACTATGCAGATGAGAGATGTTTGTCAGAGTTTAGAGAGGACAGCCCGGCCCTCCTCGTTCCCAGGAAAGAAGCTGTTAGCTCCCAAGGAGAGAAGGAGTTGGAAGTCGACCCGAGTGTTGCCAAACAACTAGCAGATAAGCCAGAGTCTGAGTCTGTGTTTTATTGGGAGTGGGGAGGGGACGGGCCAGCTGTTCAGTCCCCATACTAGGAGGCTGGAGAAGCTCAGAAAACAATGTAAGGGAAGGAGAAGAAAGGCAGGATTTCGGCGTTCTTCCTGTTGGGAGAGGGACGATGAGTCAGACTGAGCAACTACTCTTAATGAGAGCACACGGGAGGCTGTGCTCTGGATGTGTTTTTTCTTGTAAACAAACTTGCATAAAACTGATGGAGAGACCGTTATATGCAGTTTCCGTTTACTGCATTTGAATTTTGGAATAATAATTTTAAAAGTTGCTTCTTTCTCGTAACAAACAGGTGGCACCACCTACTAGATGGAGGGTGGGTGGGTGATGGAGTAGCCAAGAAGCCTGGACCTTTGGGGAGACACACAGTGTGGCACCAAAAGACACATGGCACCACTGTAAGTGCCAGCCCCAGCTCATCCATGGGACATTCTGGAATCAAATCAGAAATCAGGGTGGCTTTTGTAATTCCAGGATTGTCCCATTAAAATAGGGATGGTTGGAGAGTTGCTTTGCATTATGTGACTGTCTGGGGAGAGTCTGTTAGTCTCTCTGCTTCCAACATTCACTGGAAGTAAAAGCTGGCTGCATGAGTTAGAGAGAGATCTGTGGGTCCCTTCAGACTACTAACATTTCATTGACACAATAATAGCACAATCACAAAGATGATTGGTTTGAACCAGTACCAAATGACCAGTCTACTTCCTTTAGACCAACCTATTTTAATACCTCGGGCAGGCAAAAATATTGCTACTCCCATATGAGCACCACCTTCCCAAGGGGTGGTGAATCCCAAGCCCACAGGTCAACATTGACCCAACAGGGGTTCCAATTTGGCCTGTGAAGCTGTTTTTATGAAACCATGTCCACCTGACAATCAGGTTGTCCCACTTTGATGAGCAGGTGATGCTGGATGATGGGTGGGTCTGATGGGTACAGTTGATCTCTACAAGAGGCAAGATTCAAACCCATTGCCCACCAGCTGGTCACTGGGGTTCAATCCTGCACACAGCAGTTTCAGGTGGGAGTTGCTCTTCCTGCTCAGGTTTGTCTGTACTGGTTCAGCCTCTCTTACTTTTAGCACAACAGCATTTCATAGGATGCCAGGACTGGAAACCCACCCTCCCATTGTCTTTGCAAGCAGCTTCAGCACTGATTGAGCTAGAAATTCTAGATGCCTTTTCCCCATTCATGGGGAGGCAGACTAAAAGTGGGCATCCCCACACCATTTTGTGGTCCTGTCCCTTTTCTGCTCTGCTGCAGCAGCCGTTTTGTGTCAAGCCATAATCTCATGGCAACCATTTTCTGACCAGCACCCATGCTACTTTCTCTAAATTCCAGATGTGCCCACTATACCAGAAGGGCTGGCAACTCCTGCGGCAACCACTCACAAGGACTAAGGGAAGAAGGCATCACTGCGTGCTCTTCCCAGCAGTCACCTCTAAAGAAAGGCAGTGAGTTTTTATTTAATGTATATAGCCAGTGTGCATTTTAAGATTCCACCGACTTCCTCCTTAAAGCACAGGTTACTGCTGACCTTGTCAGTTTACGCCATACTGCATTTCAACTACCCTTTGTGTATAAAAATGTCTTCCTGAATTGCGTATTGGCTAATCCTTACTTCTACAGCTTCCGCACTAACATCTTGCTTCTGAATTAGTTACTATCATTTAGGCTGACCTTTTCAATCTCTGTGTCCTTCCTTCCTGCAACACAGAAAACCGGAATTGCATGCTATAGCTGTGGTTTTCATCCTACAAGCGTCTTAAGTCCTAATGATCGCAGTTCTGCTTATTTATTTACCATACTCCAATGCTCCATGGCATGTTGGCTGCTGGGTTATTGTCCTTCCCCAAACGCTCGGGATGCTAATTGGTTTGGCACCAGCACTGTGAGGCAGAGACGGAAGTTGGCTAGGTGTTAAATATATCTTTATTGTAAAAAGCCACCTATTACATTATTATGGATGATCATTTCCAGCTAACTGTGGCTTCTTCTAAGCAGTAAAGTGCTCCCTCTGGATTATGTGCTTTAACCCATGTTCAGCATAATAACATTTCCTACACCTTCAGCAGCTCTCTGAGAAACAGAAATTCAACAGGTACAGTACTTCCCAGCATTGCATAATCATCACGAGACAAGTGGAATCCGCCTATCCTGCAGCTACAAGAACCTTTCAGGGAGCAGTAAGTAACCTGTAGCTTTGACCTGTTTTCTTTAAAGGCAGCATAAGCCCATTGCCTTTCTTTTGCAATATTTCCCATGGGTTTCCCGAGAGGCAGATTATAATCATAGGCTCCAAATATATGAAGAAGCAATTTCTTTCGTTTGTTGCATAGTCACACTTTCTTTAAAGCAATACATTTGTGGATGCACATTGCCAGAGTAAAAATGTTGGGCATGAATGAACACGAGGAGCTGATGAAATTAAATCCAAGACAAGAGATTTCATAGAGCATAAAGCAAGTCTGGTTTGTTTAAGCCACCTGTGTGACAACATGTATTCGCTTACTGAAACCTTTGTCTGGCATCATGGAATTGGCATTATTAAAGAAATGTAAAACCCGAACTTCCCAGGATGTCAAAGTCTGCAGAGAATGTCACATCATGCACTGACTGATTTCCTGTAGCATGGGCGTAGGCAGGGGGGGCAGGAGGGGGCAGCTGCCCCCCTAGAAGCAAAAAATTAATGTATTTTACAGACCATAACCAGCACTTTCCCCCTCCAAAAACTGAAGTGGAAAGGGCTTTGCTTTAGCAAGAGCAGCTAAGTCTCTGCTTGCTGGGGGGGGGCACAGCTGTAACAAAAACACATCAAATAAATAAAGCAAAGTGGCTACCAGTAGTTAAGCAGTTAAGACAATGGAGCATATATCCCCAGGCAAGATTTGATAGCTGACCATTTCACCCTATTGTTCTTAAGTGAGAGTTGTTAATGAGCATTCAGGAGCATTAAGAGTTCTATTGGCGATTTAATGAGGGTGCAGACTCAGAGGATTCAATTTGACTAAGGTGGCTCTGCAATGCTAAAAGGAAGTGAATAAGAAGGGGGGGGGCTGTAGCTTTGACAGACACAGTGATGTTTATAAAAAGCAGTGGTGTTCCAGTCTGCCCCTCCTCCTGCATCTGTATACTGTAAATCAGGGGGGGCCACCTCCCAAGAGACTCTGATCTACTCACAGAGTTTAAAACGGGGGGGGGGGTGATCTACCCCCTTTTGGGGGGTTCAGGTCAAAGCTGTTGAGTTTTTTTTAAGGAAGGGAAGCCCTGTTTTGGGGGGTTTAGGTCAAACTTGTTGAGCTTCTTTTAGGAGGGAGGGAGGCCCATTTTTGTTTAGGTCACAGTTCAACTTTTTTTAGGGAGGAGGAAAATTTTGGGTGAGCTTTTTTTAGGGGTGCCAGTGACCTACCAGTGATCTACCACAGACATCCAGTGATCTACTGGTATATCACAATCTACCTGTTGGACGTGCCTGCTGTAAATCAAGCAGAGAGAAAGCTGCTTACAAGGCTTCTGTACATGCAGAGTTCCAGCATCACAGCATCACCCAGAGGCACCCACAAATATGAGTTATCCCTCTCTCTATTTCTTCCTTCCTTCCCTCCCTCTTCCATCCTTAATAAAATACGGGGGGCAGATAAGCACCACATAGAAAGCCCATCAACATGGGGGGATGACTTTTTCAAATATGGTATTTACCAGTAATTGGGGGGGGCACCTAGGCCTCTAGGAGTTGGCTGCTATGCCTAGGAGTAGGACAATTCAAGAAAGCAGAATGATGCATATGCTATGGTAATATATCAATAGAATCATAGAATTGTTGTCGGAAGGGACAACAAGGGTCATCTAGTCCAACCCCCTGCAATGCAGGAATATTTTCCTAAGGTGGGGCTTGAACCATGGTTGAAATATTATGCTGATATGCAGCAACGCCTCAGAGCCGTCGTGGCTGCGGCCGTGCCTTGCCTCGCCCTTGCCCGCCCTGCCACCCCCTCTCGCCTGCCCGACCCTCCCGTCCTCTCCAGCCAAGCAGGGTAGCCGCCAACGCTGCCAGCCCCAGAAGCACAAGGTGGCCGCTGCCGCTGCCGCCACGATGTCATCAGGCCCGCTGGCCCTGTAGCCCCGCCTACATTCCCACTTCATGGCCCCTCCCCTCCCGTGCCTTGGCCCCGCCCCTGAACGTCCATGGCTTGCCCCCCCCCTAGTTTTGATCCTGGCTACGCCCCTGTCCTGTAGAATCCAACAGCAATTCTATATGTGAATTGCCACACAGGATCCCACACACAGGATCCCACATACAGGATCCAAGCTATTTCCTATACACTATGGCTTACTAGGGAGGGAGGGAGGTGAGAGACGATGGAAAAGTCAATGTGGCACAAATGCCTTGCCAGGAATTCCAGATTGGCTGCACTGGTGCATTTTCACTGTGCTGATCACAACACTGCCACACACACACACACACACACACACACACACACACACACACCTTTCCTTCCGGTAATCTGCATTAACTCCCAATACAGGCTGCATAAAATTATTAGCTATTCCATATAGGAAATAGTCACCTCTGCTTAGAAATATCAGTGCCCAAGATTCAAAGGTATACAAGTGCATCAGGTTCATACCTTAAGAAACCATTGGTGGCCAATCTTAATAGCTGCACATCTATAGATTTACTGACAGCCCCACCTAAACTAGATCCAAGAGGCATGTGTGTCTTTAGAACTTGTTGGATGTGCTAAGTAAGGTGACTGGAAGTAGTAGTTTTCAATAAAATTCAATGACATGCAAGAAAGAGAATCTCTCGAAGAAATGAATGCACACCATAAAACATTGCACATATGTTAACTTTTGGAATGGCACACTAAAATTTAAAAGACTGGTGCAGATAGGTGGTTAGAAGGTGTAAAGTTCTGCTAGGGAATAAGGCACAAAAAGACATTCAAGCATGTAATGAGAAAATAGCATATGCCTCACCTTTGTAAACACTGGAAATATAAAACAAACACAGATCCTAATAGCATAGCAACATTTCTATATGTCAAGGTGCAAAACGAAACAGCTTGTCAACCATTTGCATTTATCTCTCAACATACCCGAGCAAAAGGATTCACAATGCAGCAGAAGCCAAGACAGCTCTGTTCTCTGTGCAACTTGAAGTGTATCACATTTCTTACACGGTGTAAATCAGGAATGGGTTCGCTATTATTTGTAAATATACTGTTAGATATTTCTATATTGCCCTTCATCCAGGGATCACAGGGCGGTTTACAATATAAAAATATAGACCATAGTAACCAAAACAGGGAAATCAGCCCTGAGTACTCACTAGAAGGACAGATCGTGAAGCTGAGGCTCCAATACTTTGGCCACCTCATGAGAAGAAAAGACTCCCTGGAAAAGACCCTGATGTCGGGAAAGATTGAGGGCACTAGGAGAAGGGGACGACAGAGGACGAGATGGTTAAGCAGTGTTCCCGAAGCTACCAACATGAGTTTGACCAAACTGCGGGAGGTAGTGGAAGACAGGAGTGCCTGGCATGCTATGGTCCATGGGGTCATGAAGAGTCGGACACGACTAAACAACTAAACAAGAACAACAAGAACAAAAACAATGCCTCCAAACACACAGCTTTAAAGGTTATAATTAGCCCAATACCTGGGAGAAGAGGCATGTTTTTGCCTGGAACCTAAAGATATATAATGATGGTACCTGGGAGAGCATTCCACAAATGGGGAGCCACTACAGAAAAGGATTCCTCAATCAGCCTCAACCACTTTGGCAAGTGGTCAGGGATGATGGAAGTTGCAATCCCACATCATCTGGAGGGCTGCAGGTTCCCCATCCTGTATGTAAGCTTTTTTGATAGATAGGGATGTGCACTTTAAGCCCCCCCCCCCGTTTCTGGCAGCCCTGCATCTGTTTAGTTTTCCACTCACTAGTGCATCATTTGTTATTATTGTTCATTTCTGAGCAGGCCCGTCTTACCCATTGAGGCAAGTGGCACGGGGCGCCGGGGCGCCAAGTTCTGGAGAACGCCATGTGAGAGTCCAGGGAACACCGAATGAGCCCGCTGAGTGAGCGAGGGTGCATGTGCCGCTCCCACCGAGCGTCGGCTCGGTTTTTCCCCTTTTAGTCTGCAGCCACCAAATTCTGCGGGGTGCCAGAAGGTTAAAAGGAAAAAAACCTGAGCTGACGCTTGGCGGGAGTGGCACACGCGCTCCCGCTCACTCAGCGCAGGCCTTCTCGTTCGGTGTGCTGCCTGCCGTGGCCAGCTGAGCCAGGAGGTGCCACGTCCAGTCTCCGCCTCTCCGCCGTCAGAAAAGCTGCCCTCCAGCTGCTGCCTGCCTCCTCCAGCCCTAAAAAAAGGTCAACTCTGGGAAAGGGGGACATTTGCACCACTGCGCCGGATATAGTGCTTTATATCATACAATATAAAGCGGATTGTGGTAGGGCTGCTAGGAAATTTAGCTCAGGGTTTGGTTAGTGTACAGGCCACAGGTCATGCTGAGTAATGGGGGCGTGCGTATGCAAATCCCAGGGTTTTAATTGGTTGGGGGGGGCCCTTTTAAAGTCTTGCCCTCCATTTTACAGTCACATTTTGCCTTGGCGTTTGAATCCCCTCCCACCCGCCCTTTTTTTTCTTACAGGTTAGCACGACATTGCTATTGCGTTCGGGGCCGCCTGTATTCAGGGGCCAGTAGGAATTTTTCCAATTGGCTGATTGGCTTTGCCTCTTGGTTTTTGCCTACTGCACTAGCAAATTGCCACAACTTCTTAGGTTGGCGGTTAGGCTTTTGGTTGGTTAATCGGTTGGTAGAGGGGTGTGGCACACAGATGCCTACCCCCACCTCCGTTTGCTCCATATAGAAGTATTCCTTTAAAGGAATCTCGGGGCTTACGCTCTTGTCCTTACCATCCCGCCATTGGCGGGGATGGTGGGCCCAATTATAAGAGTAAGAGCCTTGGGGAACATTCTTGGGTAAAGAGAGGAGGGAATGACTGGGCTCAGCCACCTCCTCTCTCCCAGGTATGTTTACTTGACTTCCCTTCAGGAAGTCGGAGCAGGAACTGTCCAAGCGGACAGTGGTGAGTCCTGTCCCATGGTGACAGCTGATGTGAGTCCTGCCCCAACTGGGCAGATGAGGTGAGTCCTGTCCAAAGGGGACAGCTGATTGAGTCTTGTCCTAAATGGACAGATGGAGATAGTCCTTCTTAAGGAAGGATGAGTGCATAACCAAAAGCCTAAGCCAACACTCGGATTAAAATTGGTGTATTTAAATAAAGTTGTGGCCCTAAATTATTTGCCAAAAACCAAACCATAATTCTGGTGTCACAACTGAGGTAATTTCTGGTAAGCCTCGACACACAAGCTTAAGACGGCCCTGTTCCTGAGTAACATTCTTGCTTCACTCGTTGTTTTGCATACATTCTCTGTGAAGTCCCTTTCCAGGTTCGCATTGAGCACACAATGTTATATTTTCTCTCAGTGCTGGCACACCACAGGCACTCATAGGTACTTCATTGCACAGCCCATATCCATTGCACAACCTATATACTCAACTAGAAACAAGATTCTGTTTCTAGTTTGCTTAGAATATCAAGTGTGACAAAGTTTTGTTGATAGATGTTTGGCTACTTATGCAAAGAATTTGGCAGTCTGAATGTCTGTTGGACCTGAGCCCCCTCCTATTGTGTTTCCATATTCTCATCAAGGACTTTTTCACCTTTGAACACCGTTGCTTCTGGGTAATGAAAGAATATCATAAACCCAATTTTCCTGGCTGCCAAGATAAGGATGCTGGAGAAGTGTTAACATGATGGATACACAGTACATGAGATCATGCCAATGATTAGGTTTTGCTTTGGAGGATAAACACCACTCTGTATTCAGACATGATCTGAACTTTGACCTTAGTGCCTGGTATTCAGTGACTGACAGGACTGAATAAAATGAATTAAATAAATAAATACTAATATTTATGTATAACG
Source organism: Zootoca vivipara (assembly GCF_963506605.1). Taxonomy (NCBI): domain Eukaryota; kingdom Metazoa; phylum Chordata; class Lepidosauria; order Squamata; family Lacertidae; genus Zootoca; species Zootoca vivipara. The sequence goes on along the minus strand of NC_083279.1, from coordinate 65,143,052 downwards.
TTGATCAATATTAAAGCTGAATATACTATCAAAAATGCTTAAATGTCCAGTCTTAACTGTTAACAAGGTACTTTAAGTTTTATACAATAACATTCTTTAACCTCTGTTATAAAATAATACTGACATTTAAAAATAAAGTGTTTTAATAAAACACTCCATGATATTGTGGAGAAGCTGGTAAAATGTGGGCTGGGCAAATGAACTGTTAGGTGAATTTGTACCTGGTTGCCTGATTGAACCCAAAGAGTGATCACTAATGACGTCTTATCATCTTTGAGAAAATTGACAAGTTGATTGCCACAGGGTCTTTCCTGGGCCTGTTGTTGTTTACTGTCTGTATAAATAACTTCGATGAAATTCACTGGGCCTTTTCCTACATGTGTTTGCATCCTAACCATGCTGCAACCCTAATCATGTCTACTCAGAAATAAACTCTGTTGAATTCAGTTAGGTTTACCACCAGGCGAGTGGGATTAGGGTTGCAGCCAATGTTGTTGAAACTATAATTTAGAAGTTCTGTTCCTGCTTTAAAGAGTGGAGAATATTCAGCATTTAGAAAAGTTTAGATAAAATAAAAAGATAAGAATATAATAAAAATATATGGAATAAAAAGATAATAATAAATAAAATAATACAATAAGATAAAAAATAAAATAAAATAAAAAAGATAAGAAAGAAACTTGTTTTGCTGAAACTTTGGTTTCAGAACTGCTTACCACTAACTGACAATCACAGAAATACATCTGCCTGTAACAATGCTACAATGCACAGTTCTTTCTGTAGAATAATTCTTTCTGTGATAAATTATAGATTTTTGCCAATAATCATGATCTAAGCAAAAATTTTATTTAAGCATAAAGATAGAATACAGTGGTACCTCGGGTTAAGAACTTAATTCGTTCTGGAGGTCCATTCTTAACCTGAAACTGTTCTTAACCTGAGGTACCACTTTAGCTAATGTGGCCTCCTGCTGCTGTCGCGCCGCTACCATGCAATTCCTGTTCTCATCCTGAAGCAAAGTTCTTAACCTGAGGTACTATTTCTGGGTTAACGGAGTCTGTAACCTGAAGTGTCTGTAACCTGAAGTGTCTGTAACCCGAGGTACCACTGTAGAGCCAATAAATAACAAAGAGATTTCCTTTATTTTAATAGTTAAAACTTTATTTTAATAGTTGCTTTTTTAAAAAAAGAATAGTAAAACATTTCCTAAGCAAGATACAGTTGTACCTTGGTTGTCGAACGGAATCCATTCTGGAAGTCTGTTTGACTTCCAAAACTTTCACAAACCAAGGTGTGGCTTCTGATTGGCTGATGGGCCATAGCTGCCAAGTTTTCCCTTTTCTCACGAGGAAGCCTATTCAGCATAAGGGAAAATCCCTTTAAAAAAGGGATAACTTGGCAGCTATGTGATTGGCTCCGGAAACAGTGCCAACAACCAAAGCAGACATTCAGCTTCCAAAAAACGTTCGCAAACCAGAACACTTACTTCCATGTTTGTGGTGTTCGGGAGCCAAAACATCTGAGTATCAAGGCGTTCGACAACCAAGGTACAACTGTATTTGAAAAGTACATACAGGAAGGTGGCAATCTAGCAGGAAGCAATGCTTTTTTTAAAAAACAGACCCCAGTGTATTTAATTTGAGCAACCCAGCATAAGATAAGAATTTGATATTATATAGGTAACAAAATATTTACTATGGAATCTTGCTTTCTATTAAAACCTATTCCAGGAGCTTATTCTGAATCCCACTTTGCACTACATATTAATTCTCGGTGCATGACTATTTTGTAACATTGGTTTATCTAAATGTTCCCTAGAATTTTGCATAGCAAAATTTATTAAGAGGATTATCTCTTTTCCTTGGAATAAGCTCAGTGTCTTTAGGGGGGAATCAATAATTAGTTTACAGGCTGTATAAACTATAGCACCTCCTAACTGTTTTAAAAAGTTAACTTTTTCAAAGACTCACTAAGAAGAAGCAATAAGGAGTTGTCATGGGATAGCCAGATGTAAAAGAACCTAGGGGTCCTGAGCCTTTAATACGTGGATAGAAGAGCGAGGCAGTGAGAGATTTTACTTTCTTGGGCTCCTTGATCACTGCAGATGGTGACAGCAGTCACGAAATTAAAAGACGCCTGCTTCTTGGGAGAAAAGCAATGACAAACCTAGACAGCATCTTAAAAAGCAGAGACATCACCTTGCCGACAAAGGTCCGTATAGTTAAAGCTATGGTTTTCCCAGTAGTGATGTATGGAAGTGAGAGCTGGACCATAAAGAAGGCTGATCGTCGAAGAATTGATGCTTTTGAATTATGGTGCTGGAGGAGACTCTTGAGAGTCCCATGGACTGCTAGAAGATCAAACCTATCCATTCTTAAGGAAATCAGCCCTGAGTGCTCCCTGGAAGGACAGATCGTGAAGTTGAGGCTCCAATACTTTGGCCACCTCATGAGAAGAGAAGAATCCTTGGAAAAGACCCTGATGTTGGGAAAGATTGAGGGCACTAGGAGAAGGGGATGACAGAGGATGAGATGGTTGGACAGTCTTCTCGAAGCTACGAACATGAGTTTGACCAAACTGCGGGAGGCAGTGCAAGACAGGAGTGCCTGGCGTGCTATGGTCCATGGGGTCACGAAGAGTCGGACACAACTAAACGACTAAACAACAACAGAAGAGCGAATCTGAGCTGATACAACAGGCCTGGGGAACCTTTGGTCTGCCAGATGTGTTGGGACTCCACAGTTCCATCACCCCTGAGCTTTGACCATGCTAGCTGGGACTGATGGGGAGTTGGAATCCAACAATATCTGGAGGGGCAAAAGGTCACACCCAGCCCTGACTTATAATTTGTATGACAAACTTATGCCTGCAAAAATTCCTTCATGTACACAAGTATTAAAGGAGCAGGATCCCTGTCCTAGTTTCACCTGGCCATCCCAATTTGACTATCTATTATGGTAAAGGGTATTTTATCTTATGCAGCTGATAAATGCATAAGCTTCTACAGCCTATGATACTTCCTCTATTCAAAAGCCAATTCACCATGCAAGTATTCAAAGATAACGCAAGCGAAGGACAGATCAACAGAAAGTTAGTTCACATCTAACACCAAACCATGATTTGGTGCTACAGGAACAAGGCCCATGCATCCTTCCCTAACGCTTTCCCATAATATGCCCTGCTTGGTTACATCTTGCTTTATTGGAAACAATGGTTTGCTGTTACTTTTAGCAAACTATAGTTTGCACTTGACTTCCATGCAAACATGGTTTGAACCTATTTTGCAATTGCATTTTGGAGAGTAAATTGTATTGTATGTAAAGGTAAACTATGGTTTTCCGCAAACCAGGAAGTAGCTAGTCAAGTGGAGCACTGGCGATGTGGAAAACCTGAACCCCAAGATTAGTATTATATTTGAGCATAGCTGCCAAGTTTTCGCTTTTCTCGCGAGGAAGCCTATTCAGCATAAGGGAAAATCCCTGTAAAAAAGGGATAACTTGGCAGCTATGTATTTGAGCCAACCCAGTCATACTAAACTAGGAAGGAAGTTGGTGAACATGCATTCATGTACAAAAACATGCATCAAACTAGTTCCACCAAGGAATTAACAGGATGTGGATGGGAAGCCCCTTCTACACACATGCCTATTTGTGTACTTCTACCTTGTTTCAGGACACAGGTGGTGCTGTGGGTTAAACCACAGAGCCTAGGGCTTGCTGATCAGAAGGTCGGCGGTTCGAATCCCTGTGACGGGGTGAGCTCCTGCTGCTCGGTCCCAGCTCCTGCCAACCTAGCAGTTCGAAAGCACGTCAAAATGCAAGTAGATAAATAGGTACCGCTACAGCGGAAAGGTAAACGGTGTTTCCGTTTGCTGCTCTGGTTCACCAGAAGCAGCTTTGTCATGCTGGCCACATGACCTGGAAGCTATATGCCAGCTCCCTCGGCCAATAACATGAGATGAGCGCTGCAACCCCAGAGTTGGCCTGACTGGACCTAATGGCCAGGGGTCCCTTTACCTTTTTACCATATTTTATCAGGTATGCAGATTAAACCTTCACCAGATTTTGCCTTCAACATTCATTCCCCCCCCCCAGGTTATAATTGATTCATATGTGCATGTGATTCTGCCCTAAAGTAGTGGTGGGGTGGGGAGAGAAAAGATTGAAATAGGTAACTTTGTTTGACCACTGAATCCAGTCCTTCCATCAAGGTCTGTTCACACAGGCTTTCCTTGAAGGAATGAACTAGCAGTGTTGATGTCTTAATCTGACCTACTGATTTGTGATGTATTTTGAATCATCACATTGTAAAGTCATTTTGTGATTTTATTGTTTACTATATACTGTGTTCAATGCAATGATATATATTTTCTTTATGATGGCAATGTAGACTCCCCCCCCCCAATTAATTTGTATTTTCTTTATGTACTGAAAAGTAGCTTCTGATGTATGGTATCAATCAGTTATTTCTTCTACCAGCATTCTAGATATATCATGGCATTGTACTAAACCACAAAGATCCTGCAACTCTGACAAGCTTAGCTAGGCAATTATTATACATTGGAGAACCTTAGCCTTCCTTAATTGGAAAGAAATGCTTCTAAAATACAGATTTGTGGAAATCTCTCTCTTTCCAGGGCAGGAAGGAGTGAGGCAAATTGTTTTGTGAGCTAACCTAGTGATACTGGATCTCTATCCTGAGAATAACTTGGTAAAACTATATGTATTGACTTAACACCTTTAGACCTCTTTAAAATAATCCTCCTATATTAATTTTTAAGAGCTACTCAAGCAGAAAATCACGTTTCTGCTCAAATCCTAATTAAAGACCCAGACTTGCATGTAACTGCTGGGAAGCCAGAAAAGTCAAATGGAGAGTTTGACAAGACCGTGCATGCTTTAAGCGATGAATGTTCCCCTAAATAAATCTTCTTGTCCCAGGAAAAAAGGTAGAGGAATCCGCTTTAGACATGAAGGATACTAACGAAGCAAGGAGTAATACTTAAAGCTTGTGCAAGTCAACCTATAATTAAATCTAGTGGTTTTTAATATGGCTTACTACCAGTTTGTACCAGTATATGTGTAGGACTGCAGTACAGTGGAACCTCGGTTTACGACTACCTCCATTTACAAAAACCTCCATTTATGAACGCCGCGGACCTGGAAGTGTTTACATCCGGGTTCCGCGGCGTCGGATGCGCAGACGCGATCTGCACAGCTCGCACATGCACAGACACGATCTGCACAGCGTGTGTGCACACAGAAGCACTCTATCGGCACTTCGCACACGCACAGAAGCGTGCCTTAGGCGAGCGAATGCCTTGGCAAGCGAACGCCTCCGCGGAACGGATTGCGTTCGCAAACCAAGGCACCACTATAGTACTGTGGCAAAACATGTGCCCTGCTTTCTCAAAAAATTTCTCCCTGAAAGAGGCTTCCAATATTTTCCCTCATTTGCAGGGTGATTTAGAATTCCTTTAGAATGGTGGTGGGTGTGCGTTGAGCTTCTTTTGTTGGAAGATGATCAAGGATGACTTGTGGTTTTCTTCCTGTTAAACTTTCTCTGAAGTTCTACAGTCTTCCCAGATGCCTCTGCTTCTTGGTTTGAAATGTCCCATGGGAGGAGTTTTCTCATGACATCTTCCCTTCGTGTAAGAAGCCAGGAAGCCTGACTGCCAAGTGCGTGGGATTGGCTGGTTTTGTTTTAAGGGAAATCCCTTCGAATTTTTTAAAAAAAGACTTCGTTTTTTAAAAAGCAATGAGCAGCTGTCAGGTGCACAATAGACAGCCTCCCTGCCTTCCCACACTTACAGGAAATCTCAGCCAAGGCTGTCATGGGTATTTCAGGAAGTGTGGGCACCTGAGAAGGCTTTGGAAAGTAGACCACAAGAGAGATTACTTGTGTTCTTACTTTACTTCTGCTAAAGTTGTTTTATTTTCTCTGGTGCTGACAGTTTTCACTGCCAGTTCATGTATCCACCACAAATAGATTTAGTGGTGTTCATGTTTGTATATTTAAACATCTGAAAATTAAGTCCACCATCCTGAAGCCAAGAAATAAGGCCAATCTGCCTATTTGTACATAGACACAACTGCTTCCTGTTCTTTCTCGTTCTTGGAGATTGACAGATAATGACATATCATTGGCTTTAAGGGGCTTGGACTGTTTTGCCTTAAAAAAAGAATTTTCTAGAATTCTTAGAATGATTCCTGGTAGGCTTCCGCAGCTGCCTTTGCCTCATGAAGCTGCTTCTCCAAGCACAGCAGTTCCTCTCAGGAATGTGTTGCACAGCAGTCAAGACCTGGAAATATGTTGCCTGTGTAATGTCAAGACCTGACTCAATCAGCACTTTCCGTTTTAGTAGAAAGCAGTGGGATCAAAGGCACCAGGGTGCTGAGCCCTGATGCCTTCTGCTCTCACGCAACCTGCCATCTACATAAATTAGACTGGTTTCATCTTTCTTCCTGCATTAGCCGATGCAAATCCTAAACTTTTCTCGGTGAAAAGTGCAGAAGCAGATGATGTGTGAATTTCCACTATTTGCCTGCACCTTGTGTATTAAGCTGTCAGTGAGCATCTAAATCACTTCCTTTTCTGTCACTCCACCCTCAGACCACATCCTTGGAGACACAACACTATTCAGAAACAACCTTCAGAAAAGACACCCTTTAAAATGATATGTAAATCCCACGATTCATCATGCGCTGTGTAGTACAGGTTTAATTCTTCCTGCTAGGCCTCAATCTGCTGAAACATTACTCTGATATACAGTACAAAGGAGGTAACAAAGATGTCCATATCAAGCCATTGTGAGCTAGTGGCAGGGAGAGAAATCGGTGAGGCCACGAGGACAATAGCTGCGGTTTAAACAGGCTGCAGAAATTTGCTAAGATGCAGACAAAAGGCCTATGCTGAAAAGCGGCTGCTGTGGCATTCCTTGGGCTCCATTATATTACTTCAACAATCCTCACTCAGAGAGTGGATTTGCATCTCTAATAGAGTTCAGGGTCTGTTTGTGAAAGGCTTTCGCTGGACCTGACCCCATCTCTCAAGATCACATTGATACCCAGCGCCTTGTCTATGCCCTGCCCTGCACCACAGAGAGCAGTATCATGGGAAAATGCACGAACTTAAAAGGAAGCAAAGTAAGGCAAGAGGAAGGAGAGAGAGGGAGGGAGGGGAATTAAAGGCTTGAGGCAGTTTTGGTGGTACTTAGCAGTGAAAATTACTTTGGCAAATAATAGAACCTACTGCTGGTAATTACTGCTAACAAGCTTCTCCCAACCCAAATGTGACACTTGGACTGATATGAGAAAAAGTTGGTATAGGCCAAGCTTATTAAGACTTAAATAAAAGAGTCTTCTCTCCTATAAAAATACAACCTTGCCATTTGTTATCACTGTTTATAACACCCAGTGATAGTCACTTCTCCAAAATTCAAATATGCAGGCAATCTTTTCTAATTGATATATCAACACAGATTCCACACGCCCTTTCAGCTATCTTGTTATTTTAGTTTATTTTCAAAATGAGAAGCACTGTTCAGAGGCATTTCAACCTCAGTATTGTTGTATAAAAGATTAGGTATGCTTTGGTCACATTTTGGAACCCCCCCCCCCAAAAGTCAATATAATCAAGGTCCAGACTCAGAAAAGTCAGAACTGCTTGGCCACTTCAGAATAGCTGAACATCTATGGATGCTGTGCCACTATGACTGATTTTCTGAAAAGAGTGCCTATACTTTAAAAATAAAAAGTATATCCAGAACAGTGGATGGCACACAGCTAGAAACTAGGATTGTAGTCTGTGGTTACCATTTTAACTTGAAGCTCTTTTTCAGGGCAGTCTGCAGCAGGTCGGGCGCCCTGGCGCTGAGGCGCAGAGATCGCTCTGGCGCCCCCACCCTCGCAGCGCCCCGCCTCCCAGCCCGGCGCCCTGGCACACCGCGCCACCGGGACCTTACCTAGAGCTGGCCCTGCTCTTTTTCCATTTTGAAAAACAGTTATAAGGTGTATGACTTCCCAACAGTACATTTTTAAGCAGAGGTGTATGACCGTGTCTTTGTAAGCAGGATAAGAACAGAAGAAGAACATAGTGAATCAGACCAAAGGTATGTCTTGTCCATCATCCTGCTCTCACAGCAGCCAACCCAATGCCTATGGGATGCCCAAAAGCAAAACCTAAGCACAAGAGTGCTCCTCCCCTACTGCAGTTTTCAGCCACTGGTATTGCCTCTGATCGTGGAGACAGCCATTGTGCCTGGTAGCCACTGATAGCCCTCTCCTCCATGAATTTGTCTGAGCTTCTCTTAAACCCATCCAAGTTGGGTGGCCATCACTGCCTCCTGCAGGAGCAAATTCCATAGTTTTAACTATGTGCTGAACGAATCCATCCTACCAGGAAAGTTCTTGGTGAGCAATGGGAAGGAAATGAGAATGGTAAGGAAGTGAATAGAGGAAGGGAGAGAGAAGCCTCATTGATGGGGAAAGAGTGAAAGAGAAAGAATGCCTACCAGTGTGTTTCTGTGTTAAATCATACTCTCATCTGATAGGATCCATCAGCTGGAAAACTCATCTGGAGGTACTTGACTATGATTTGTACTTTTGGTTTCTAAATTGAAAGAGATTGTAATTCTGCTGTTCAGTCTGTGCCCATTAGACCTGGAAAGGTTAAATTAATAGTGATAGTATGGGGATTTCATCCAAGTTAGAGATTCCCATCTAGAGTTCATGAGCCATATGCAACTAAATTGTTGCATGAGTGGAAGCTGGCTGAAGGATTTCCATGAGCACAAAGGGACTTTCCCCACAGGTGCCCTGAGGCATCCCCACTTCTGCTCTGGAGGGTTGAGGGGAATTCCCAGAACAGATTTAGAGGGGACTATTGGGGAGGAGAGGGGGAGAAGGAAAATTATTGCACTGATGGGATTTTAGCCTTAGCTCTATACTGCATACAACTCCATATTTTTTCTTCTGCAATACATTTGTGGCCATTCAGGCAGCAAGTTCCTGGGATTTAACTTCAGAAACTGCAAACTTCACAGCATAAGCAGAAGTGGGCTGGATCAGGCCAAATAGTCATCCACTCCCACAACTCTGTTCCCACAGTGGCGAACCAGATGCCTATGGGAAGCACCGCTTGAAAGTCCCGGCAAATATGGCATGGTTCATTAGCCACTTTGTTTTGTTGCCTGCATCTCCTCTTGCCTCTTCCAAACTCTGTGGGACAGAGGAGATGGTAGCAGCTGCTTAATCCAGCCTGAAAATAAAAAGGTAAACCTGGGGGTGGCAACAACATTGACGGGATGGTCTTCCGGAGCACCTGTTTGGTTATCCATCAGCTGACATTGCAGGAAGGGCAACTGCATGAACTTGAGTGGGTTTGTGGAGCAGGAACACATGCTAGATTAGCTTTGCAAATGGGTATATAGCTTTTCAGTGGTTTGAGATCCAATATGTTAGACAATACACCTGTTCTTGTGAGGCTGTATTCCTCTCCAATCTATTTTTAACTTGATTTTTCTCTGCATTGGCAGGGAAATTGACTGCTTAGCTAGCCCAAAGGTTTTCACTGATTTGAGAAACATCCTGCACTGCGAGGCAGATTGATATAGAAAATATTCAAAATAGGTATGCATTCTATCCCTTGAATGTCAGAAATCAGGGGAGGAGTTCCTTGTTGTGTTACCTCAAGCAATCAGTCAGCACAAGCATTTACAGCTGCCTGACAGAAGAATCTCTCCTACTACCCTCTCCCTGTGTGATGTTTTGAGAGTTCTCTTGATCCCCCAGAGCTCACTTTGGGGACTGTGGTGGGGCATAAGTGTGAGGAGGGGAAGAAAGTCCTGTTGTGCTTGCAGTAGTCCTTGGCTCTTGTTAGCTCAACTACTTAATGGAACCCAGTCAGTCATTATTTCCAGGAGATCTACATAAACCATTTCCATGGTGCTTCCGCTAGCAAACTTGACCAGCAACAACAGACACTGAAATCACCATATCACTGTTGTACAGTAGTGAGTATGTTTGATTCAGATGTATGAGATCTAATTTCAAACACCATTTTCCAAAAAGCTCTCCCTTTGGAATGCCCCTCGTGAAGTTTAGGACTTCCTGAGGCTGCAGAAATGTTATAGTGTCAGTCACAATCAGTGCTATTTTTTTAGAAAAAGAGGTGCCAGAGCTCACCACGAACTTCTCCCTTGTTCTCTTAGAATGGCAATGGCGCCCACCTAAGAGGTGTCGGAGCTGAACTCCAGTGAAATCCAGCTGGGGGGGGGAGCTCTGGTCACAGTGGAGACTTGTTCCTTAAGCAAAATGGGACACTGCCCAACAACCTCAGTCGACCCCTAGCCAATTTCCATCTTCCTAACTTCTTATTTACAACTAGGAAGTAGATCTACCTATTAGCTTCCTCCTTAGTCTTAGTGTTGTTCTTCTAGAACTCAACAGAGAGGAGAAGGAAACTAGAATTGATTGACTCTGTCTGTCATTGGCTCTGGCTTGGCCTGCTATTGGTCTCTGTGTCTTGTGGGCTTCCTATAGGCATCTGGTTGGTCACCGTGAGAACAGGATGTTGGACTAGATGGGCCACTGGCCAGATCCAGCAAGTCTTGCACCCTACCACTTTATGGGCACGAGCCATTACTGGTCAGTCATTATTTACAAAGCTGGATGAGATTTGTAAGCTTTGAGAATCTGGAAATTGCAAATCACCAAGTGTAATTCCTTAGGTCAAACAGTAATGAAAAGGCAACACTTTTTAATGAGACCTTAAAAAAAGAAATCAGCTAAATAGAAATCATGGCTGTAACACTTCAGTTGCACTCTCCACCTCAAAACATTCTATATATATATATAAAACACTAAGTTCAATTCTGGGTCTGTATTCACATAAGAAGCAGAAGAAAGGATGGGGAAATGGAAATCCCATCTCCAGTAAAAAATAAAAGACCCTAAAAGCAGTCTGACTCCTATGTTCCATTTATTTATATATTGTTTATTATATTGTTTGTAGTTTTGCTGTTCACCAGTTAGAAACTTCAGTGATTAAACAGTATATAGATGACCTGGTTATCCTAGCTGAAGCGACTGCAGAAGAGGAAGAAGAACCAAAACCACAAAGAAGGAGAAGAAAGAAAAAAGAAGGAGAGGAAGAGAAATCAGAAGAAGAAGAACAGGAAAAAGAGGAAGAGGATAAAGAGTCAGAGAGTGAAGAAGAGGAAGAAGATAAAGATTTAAGTAAAGAACCCGACCAAGACTAGATAAAACCCTATCTTCCTGATATTAGGAAGTAAAATGGCATCATTGAAGATACATACTTGGAATGTACATGGATTGAATAATAAAGCGAAAAGAAATAAAATTGATCATATTCTGAAGAAGAAAAATTTGGATATAATCTGTCTTCAGGAAACACATGTGGCGAAAAAACACAATTATATTCTTAGAAATAAAAGGTTGGGTAAAGAATTTATAAATTCAGTAGAAAATAAAAAGAGAGGAGTGGTTTTGTACATAAAAGACAAATTGGACCCAAATCTGATGTTTAAAGATGAAGAAGGAAGAGTGATAGCGGTCCAAATATCGACCCAAGGAGAAAAAATGTTGGTGGTGGGAATTTATGCACCGAATGAGAACAAAGCGGAATTTTACAAGAATTTGGAAGAAAGGTTAGCAGAGTATATGGACCAAAAGATAGTGCTTATGGGTGATTTCAATGGAGTGACAGTACCAGAATTGGACAGGACAAAGAAAAGGAAGAATGAAGGCAAGTTACCAAAATCCTTCTTTGAATTGGTAGAAAACCTGGGCCTAGTGGATATTTGGAGGTTAAAGCATCCTACGCTTAAACAGTTTACATTCTTTTCAGAACCAAATCAAAGTTCTGGAAGAATAGATCATATATGGATCTCCAAAGAACTAGTACCCAGGGTGAGTAAAATAGAGATAATACCACGAACACTATCAGATCACAATTCAATATTTATGGAAATGAAAAGCAAAGATCAGAATTCCTTTAGGTGGAGAATGAATGAGGAGCTTTTCGAAGATAAAGAGGTGGTAGTAAAAGCTAAGAATATCCTGAAAGATTATTTTCATTGGAATCTACATAAAGACACTGGACTTGATATGGTATGGGATGCAAGTAAAGCAGTAATGAGAGGCTTTCTAATACAGCAAAATAGTTTCCTGAAACGAAAGAAAGAAAAGAAGAAGGAGGAAATCCTGAAGTGTCTCATGGAAAATGAGAAAAACCTGATAGATAAACCAGAGAATCAACAAATCAAACATAACATAAAGATGTTACAGACACAATTCTCTATGTTGATCAGTCAGGAGATAGAATGGAAAATAAAGCAGATGAGACAAAAAAATTTTGAATCAGCGAACAAAACAGGAAAATTATTGGCATGGCAATTAAGGAAACGTCAAAATCAAAATATGATAGTGAAGATAAATATGGAAGGAAAAGTGACTGAGGAGCCAAAGGAAATAAAGAAAGCCTTTCAAAAGTTTTACAAAGAGTTGTATTGTAAAAAGAAAGAAGAGGAGAAGAAGATCAGTGATTATTTAAGCAAACATGGATTGAAACAAATCCCAGAAGAGGAAAGAAAGAAACTCAATAATAGGATAACAAGGCAAGAAGTACACCAGGCAATAACGAGAATGAAAGTAGGAAAAGCCCCAGGACCAGATGGATTATCAGCAAAATATTATAAAGTTTTAAACGGACAGCTGATACCGATTTTAGAAGAAGTGATGAATGATATTCTTGCAGGAGGAAAGATCCCAAATACATGGAAGGAAGCGTATATTACATTGATTCCAAAACCAGGAGCGGATGGCTTAGAAGTCAGAAATTATAGACCAATTTCTTTATTGAACAACGATTATAAGCTGTTTGCAGACATTATGTCCAAGAGATTGAAAGAAGTTTTGAATGAAATGATATATAAGGATCAAGCTGGTTTTCTTCCTGGTAGACAGTTAAAGGACAACGTCAGACATATAATAGATGTAATAGAATATCTGGAAACCAAGATAGATAAGCCAGCAGTATTAATGTTTGTGGATGCAGAGAAAGCATTTGACAATATATCTTGGCAGTTTATGAAGAAAAATCTGGAATCAATGGTTGGCAAAGATTCTTTTTTGAATGGGATTGAGGCAATATATTCAGAACAAAAAGCAAGATTGATAATTAATAACACATTAACGGAATATTTTGACATCACAAAAGGAACTAGACAGGGGTGTCCCTTATCCCCTTTATTATTCATCATGGTCCTGGAAGTACTACTGAATAGATTAAGAGATCTTTCAACTATTAGAGGAATTAAAGTAGGTGCAAAGCAATTTAAAGTGAAAGCCTTCGCGGATGATTTGGTCTTAACTCTAGAAAATCCTAATGAAAGTGTTGCAGCGGCTATAGAAGAAATTGAGAAATTTGGACAATTAGCAGGATTTAAATTAAATAGACAGAAAACAAAGGTGATGGCAATGAATATGACGAAAGAGGAAAAGCAAGAGTTACATCTAAAATATGGGTTCGATGTGGCAAAAAAAGTAAAATACCTTGGAATATGGATGACAGCAAAGAACATTAACTTATATAGTGATAATTATGAACCAGTATGGAGAGAAATAAAGAAAGACCTGGAAAGGTGGACTAATATGAACATGTCATTCTTAGGAAGAATAGCAGCAATTAAGATGAATATCCTACCTAAAATGTTATTCTTATTTCAAACTATACCTGTGGTGAAGGGTACAAGACAATTTCAAGAATGGCAAAAGATTTTGTCAAGATTTCTCTGGCAGGGGAAAAAACCTAGAATAAAACATAAAATCTTGGTAGACAGAAAAGAAAGAGGTGGTTTCTCCCTGCCAGATTTAAGACTTTATTATGAAGCGTCTTGTATGTGTTGGATTAAAGAGTGGATAACGTTGAAGAATACTGACCTGCTAGATTTGGAAGGTTTTAACAATAGATTTGGGTGGCATGCATATTTATGTTATGACAAAAAGAAGTCTCATACTGGGTTTACCAATCATGTGATAAGAAGATCTCTGTACGAGGTGTGGGAAAGAAATAAAATGCTGTTAGAGACCAAAAAACCATGGTGGGTTTCACCAGCAGAGGTATTAACAGTGAAGAAAGTAAATATGGAGGGGAGGTGGGCCACTTATGAGGAAATTTTGATAAGAACTGATAAAGGATGGAGACTTAAACCCTATGAAGAAATTAAAGGAGTTTTAACAGGATGGATACAATACCATCAAATAAATGATGTTCTTAGGGAAGACAGGAAAATAGGTTTTGAGGACAAAAGGTCCAAATTCCAAATAGAAGTGCTAGAAGGCAAAACAAAGCTTCTGTCAAAAATGTACAATTTGTTATTAGAATGGTATACGAAGGATGAGTTGACAAAAGAAGTGATGATCAAGTGGGCAAAAGATTTTGGGCACAATATTGATTATGACGCGTGGTTGAAATTATGGACTCAAACGTTGAGATTTACAGCATGTACTGCTTTGAAAGAAAATGTGTATAAGATGATGTATAGATGGTATTTAACACCAGTTAAATTAGCCAAAATGTATAGAATGAGTGACAAAACTTGCTGGAAATGTAAAGAGAGAGATGGTGAATTTTATCATATGTGGTGGACATGCGATAAGGTAAAAAGATTTTGGGAGATGTTATATAATGAGTTGAAAAAGATGTTTAGATATACTTTCCCAAAAAAACCTGAAGCATTTTTACTAGGAATAATGGGAGGAGAGATTAGAAAAGAAGATCAAGTATTGTTTATGTATGCGACAACCGCGGCTAGGACTTTGTTAGCCCAAAAATGGAAATTACAAGAAATTCCAACGATTGAGGAGTGGCAGATTAAAATGATGGACTATGCTGAACTCGCAAGGATGAGTTGCAAGATCCGCGACCAGGGGGAGACAAGGTTTCAAAAAGACTGGAGTAAATATGTGGATTATATGGAGAAAAACTGTAGATCTTTAAAAACACTTGCAGGATTGAAATAAATCCTATGAATTGACCAAACAGTCAAAAAGGAACTGCAAAAATGTAGTAAACAAGAAACCCGCATGAAGGGAGGGGGGGAAGTCGTAGCTCGGCAGAGCAAAATGTTAGATGAAAATTTATAATGTTGTGTATAAAAGAATGTTTTTTTTATTATTTTAATCGGATAAATTGGAAATTGAATAAAAATTATTTTAAAAAAATAAAAAAAAATAAACAGTATATAGATGACATAATAAATGATAATACTTTTAAAATAGTAATTTGTATTATATTTTTCAAAGGGAAAAAACCTCAATGCAGATTACAACATATAAATCAAAACTATCCTAAAAAAATCACCAGCAATTTTTTTTAAAAAAATAAAATCTAATCAACAATAACATACAAGCAACCCAAACCCTTAGTAGATTGAGCTAAAATCAACCTTTCTTCTAATAAAGTAAAAGTCAGTCCCCACCCACTCTGCTTCAATTACTTTCTTATCTGTAAATCCCAAGGCTATAGACAGAGTTAGGCAAGGAAGTGTGATTTAGACTTCATAATGTCACAAGCAACTCTAAATTAGTGTTCTGCACTTGAGAAGTCAAAAATATTTTTTTTTAGAGAGAGAGAGAAAGAGAGAGGGGGCGAATATATTGTTGTAGTATACGCCACCCCAAACTCCAAGGTGTGCAAGATTCCAGGGGTTCCAGGCGCTTACCCAAGGTTCATGTCCCCTTTGGAATATGGGACAGACAAAATTGTGGTTTCTTTAGGATACGGTTTATTTACACATATATACAACTTGAGCTTGTAATGGAGGGGTTCATATCATTAACACCCCAAAGGCTACAGAAATCTCTATCTCTCCAATCTGCCACTTCTCTTCTAGATTCTAGCTCATATCACCCAACCCTCTCAAGTCTTGCCTTTTGCTTTCTTACTACCAGCCAGTTGAGGGAGGGTGGAGGGGGCCCACCCATTTGGCATCTGGCACAGATCCACTCTTGTTTTCCCTTAATGGCTTTTAAAATGTGTTTGTGGGATGGCGTTACTGGTTTGTTTTTGTTTTTGCTTTATTATGTATTTCATATTCTCATTTTGTATTTTTATGCTCTGAACCACTCTGTGATCTTTGGGTGAAGAGCAGTTTACATTACAAATTTAATAAATAACAATCATGGATAGCTCAGTGGGTTAGAGCATGGTGCTGATAGTACCAAGGTTGCAGGTTTGATCCTTGTAGGGGACAGCTGCATATTCCTGCATTGCAGGGGTTTGGACAAGATGATCTGCAGGATCCCTTCCAACTCTACAATTCTATGATTATAATAATAACTGATACTTTATATAAAGAAAACTCATATTTAAGAAGATACACAACACATGAGAACACATCAACATGTAGTCTGTTTTCTACCTAATGGGTAGTGTGCCTGACAGTTTCCATTGCTTATTAAGCATGAAGTGGTTGGTTCAAAGCATTTTTGCTACCCAGCCAAGTTACTTTTGCAGATTAATACTCAATGGATTGCTGGTGGGTTGACTAAGGACTGCAGAAATGGTTGCAATCCTTTTAAAAAAATGGAGACTAGATAAGATGAGCATATTGCTTTGTATTTAATTAATTTTCATTGATTCTACAATCAAGTTCTCTCTCTGTCTGTCTGTCTCTCTAGCCTTCCCAATTATGTTTAGTGTGTTATATTAATTGTCTACTGGCCTTTCACAATGGAAGAGGTTGGAACTGCCCACCATACTTGATGAACTAAAATCAATAGAGAACTGCCTGGCAACAAAAATGGGTATTAAATCCTTCAGTAGATGAAGTTACTGCCCCTACTTTCTATCTGTTATTTTTGCTTTAGTTATCTGCAGCTACATTTAACGGACTGCAATCCTATGCACACTTAATGCTGAAGAAAGCCCCACTGAAGTCATTGGGACTTACTACTGGGTAGGCATGCATGGGATTGTGCTATTAAACTGCTTCAGTCAGATGTCTTGAATCAACAAAATGTAGTAAAATCCTAAATTCATGTTACTTAAGGAAAGTCCCATTGTCTCAAAGGACAAAATCAATATGACAGTTTACTTTAACATCTATGCCTATGTCAAATGAACAGTCTTGAGGATCAGAGTAAGGTCCATCTAGTCCAGCATTAACAATTCAGTGGGGCTTACACTCAGGTATTTGGGTATAGCATTGCAGCCAGCAGTGGGTGAGAGAGTGGGGCAATGATACACACACCTTTCTTTGCATTGCCTGTGTTACTGCTGCTTTCCGGGAGGTAGAGAGGGTGAAGTGAGCAGTGGCAAGTTCACCATGGTATAAATGGACTGGCATGAGCACAGGATTGGATCCGCCAGTGCATTTGCACTGCACCGACTTCACTTATGCTTCATCTCTACTCCTCTACAAGCAGCAGCAACAAAGGTGAAAGGAGAGCAGCTGAAAGCCACTACCATGCCCCTCTGATTTCAACTGACTGCAACTCAGCTTCTACAGCAAGATGTTATTCAGGAACTCACAAGAAGACCACTGTTTTTGTTCTCAGCATCTGGTACAAAATGTGCTCTGTTTCTGAACATGAAAACACCATTGAGTTATTCTACCTATTAGTATAGAATCATAGAGTTGGAAAAGACCACAAGGGCCATCCAGTCCAACCCCCTGCCGAGCAGGACACACCATCAAAGCATTCTTGACATATGCCTGTCAAGCCTCTGCTTAAAGACCTCCAAAGAAGGAGACTCCACCACACTCCTTGGTAGCAAATTCCACTGCCGAACAGCTCTTACTGTCAGGAAGTTCTTCCTAATGTTTAGGTGGAAATAAAGTAAATAAAGAAAGTAAATAAAGAGTTTCTCCAATTGTTTGAAAGAAAGGATTGGTCAACTTGCTATCTGAAATGCATCTGGTTAGGACCAAGGACAAGACCTTTTTAATAGCTGTGCTCAAACTTCAGAACTCCATCTCAAGGAAAGCCTGCTTTGCTACCTTACTAATGGCCTTTTGCCAGAATCTTTTCCCACATGATGTACAAGTCCCAGCAATAGAACGTCAATAAGGTCAGTCTTAGGACATGCAGGCTAGTATAGGGAAAGGCACTCTGTCAGGTATTTGGATCCCAATTCATTTAGTCTTATGCCCTCAAAAACCCTTTTAAAAAGCAACTAAAATTGGTGGTATTTCACTTACAGTAGGGCAATACACCTGTTCCTGAGCTTGACTTTTAATGCTATTTTAACAGTTCTCTGAAACTTTTATGTTTGTTTTTTTATGGATTATATGATTTAGTATTTTATACAGTTGTAAACTGCTTTGAGAGGCATTTTTGCCTAAGAAGTGGTCAAGCAAGCAAGCAAGCAAGCAAGCAAGCAAGCAAGAAAGAAAGAAAGAAAGAAAGAAAGAAAGACTAAATCCCACGATATGATTGCTCTTCTCTTTGCACTGGGAATTATTTGGCAGATCCCATTGTAAAGTGGACACCTTTGCTGAAGGATACAATGAGGACCAAGCTTTTCAGGCAATGCTAAGCTCTCTCCAAAAGGCAATAGTGTACACGCCACTATAAAATTAGTTTTCATGCAGGGTTCTGTCAGTGTCACTCAGGGTTGTCCAAATAGACAACCCTCCGATGATTTATCTCCTGCTCATCAGTCAATGTCCATTATTTCTTGAACAGTGATGGATCAGCTCCCCTGTTGAATTGACTGCAGCCTGCTGGGCATTGTTGAGCCTGAGAGGAAACAGGAACAAAAATCAAAGCATACCCCACTCTGAGGTTGAGTTGGTTTGTTCATTAATTAAGTGGAAGTAGCATAAAGTACACACACAAAAGTACAGAGCAGGAAAATCAAGGAGCCCTTTTTGAATCAATGGTCTGACAAGTGGAACACATTGCAGTTAACTTTTTAAATCAAGTATCATCCAGTCTTAAGTCATAATACATTTGAGTATGAAGAAGAGTGATTGCACTACAAGAAAAAAAACTATTATGGCTTTTGGGTATTTAAAATATTTAAAATGAAATATTACAAAGCTTGGCTTTTTGTGTGTGTGTGTCCCTTGATCTTGAGGCACATTTTTTGCTTTTCCATACTGCTCTCTATGCAGTGCTCTGGTATTCTTAATTTGGATAAGTAAATTGGCTTTCAGTTGCCACAAATGTTCAGGCATGTAGTGTGGGCTGGGAAGTAACATGGAGCTTGGGTGAGCTCCCAGAGGCCTCCTTTGGATGACAGGTGTTCTGCCAGCCTGTGTCACAATGTAATCCTTATTGGCAGCACCCCTCAACAAGCCTTCATGATGCCTTCTTGGTGAACCAGGGCAGTGTCACTAACCAATTTCCTCATTGGGGCAAAGCAGATCCTCAAAGAAAATTAGCTAATAAAAATTTGGCCTTTATTTGCACTATAACTTTCCCTCACAGGTGTAGGGTCTTTTTCTATTCCAAAAATATTAGAAAGTTCCTCTCATTCCAGATTTGTCATTAAGGTTCTGATTAGGCCAAAATCAACAAGGTACTCTGGGGAACATCAACCAGAGTCATCAGGAGGGACATCTTGTCAGGCATTCTAAACTGATAAGTCTCTAATGCTTGGGAACACTTACATGACAGCAACCCATGACTAAGGCCAAGCAGAGGCATCACTGTGAGGCGTGCCAGTCACTGCCACCTCCACAACTGTCATATGAGTTTGGGTAAAGAGAGAGGATTGACAGGAGAGGATTCAAGAGCCTGCAGGTGGACAAGGGATGAAGGATAACTGGAGGGCTCATGGAGGGCTTATCCAGGCACACTCTGTTCACAATGATGTCACTGGAAGTACAATGGGATTTCCAGATTTTAGAGCTGAGGGAAAGCATGAGCTCTCCACTATTTATATTGTTATTTCTTTGGGGAGGGAGGACTTGTATTAGTCAAGCACAACTCCATATCAAACTAGGTAGAGTTTTCCAATCTCTAGAAACAGGTATGGACCAACGAAGGCAACAAAAATGAATCTGCACTTTCAGCACCACAGTTACGTCTATAAAATTAATCACCTTAGTCATCTATTTGCCGTGATACAGAATATTTGCTAATTAACTTCCCCACAGTTAATGATCTATGAATTGGCACTGGTCACAACAATCAGTCTTTTGTGGAAAGGATCACGGTACCTACCACCACATTTTACATCAGTCCATGAATAAAAAATTCTTCATCACCATTTTTCAGTGAGCCATATAGCCACCTAATAATTAACTTGCTTGGAGAATATCCAGAGAACTCTAAACCTAGGCAGTGGATGCATTAGTTCAATATTTCCAATTCTGGCAGTCCAGACAATCTGGGAGTTAGACCAAGCCAAAACGATAAACACATCTCTGAAGGCTCAATAAATGTGACAGCAAGCTACCTTGTTCTGAGTCAGATCATTGGTTCTCCTACAGTGTTACAGTGACTGGCAGCATTTCAGACAGGCTGGCATTGCAAGGGATTGAACCAGAGGCCTTATGCATGCAAGGTAATTAGTCTACCACTGAACTATGGCCTTCCTCTGTCTCTGCCGCCTGCCTGGGATCACAAAAACATAATGGTTGTGAAGTACCTGACATGAAATTAATATATAAGAGACAGGTGGCATTTGGCTCGGGGGATCCTAACTCTTTCACCATAGATAAGCAACAAGAATCCCACTTCAATGAATTGGTAAAAAGTGTTTCTCCTTACATTCTCTTTTGGAGCCAGACGAGCTGTCCTTTTAGCCACATGCTTGCTTGCTAGTCACCTAAGAAAGAGATAATACTCTGGACAAGTGCGTGTGAATGGTGTGGGTTTTTATACAGGAACTCAATCTTATGATTTATTAGCACCCCCAAAATTCAAAAGCAACTCAGATGAGTCTCTCTTTTTTCCAGATATTACAACTGCACTTGGAGATTTGCTTCAGATTTCTTCATTTTTTAACATGGCATCCAGTTTGCAACATCTTTATTAGAAATAGAATATTGTGGACATGACAAAATTAAAGCAGCATGCCATTTAACAAGAGAAAATGGAACCTCAAGAACAGTGCTTTTTTGCTAGTGAAATAGTTGCCAATACTCGCCCTGAAGTTGTCACAGTAAGTTCCACACTTTTTAACAACAGAAAGAGGTGCCATTACTGTGTGCCCGTGAGTATCCCCTGGAAAAAAGCACTGCTCAACATACACCACAACATTTTCCATAACAAAAATATGTAACAATATAACTAATATATAAATTTCATTCTTTAACAGCAGAGGAGGCGCCTCTCTGATATGTAGTAGAGAAAGTTTCAAAGAGTAGGTGCTGCCACAGTGAAGGTCTGATCCTGAAATCATGCAGAATGAGCCTCCTGATAGGATGGGACCTGCAGGAGGCCCTCTCCTACAGAAGGTACTGATCTGTTGTGAATGTAGCTGATGAGACTTTTTTTAAGCTGTCCTGGTTCCAAACTGTATAGGGCTTTATATACCAATACGAGCATCTTGAACCTAGCTGGGCAGCTAATTGGTAGCCAGTGCAATTCTTGCAGCAGCAACATAATGTGAAGGCAAAATTCCACCCCAGTCAGGATGAACTTCAGTTAAAGATCTGTTGCTTTTTTTCTGCAGCTATTGACTTCTTGGATTGAGAATGAGATAGATGCTTTGACTCAAACATTCACCTGAAAACTTTGTACAGTACTTTACATATGGTAGATAAAAAGGAACATTTTTTTTGAAAGGAAAATTATGTATTGACTGTAATGACTTTCAGATAGTTAAATATAATGGTTCCAGTAGGTGCTGCTTGATTATGGCAAAGAATGAAGTTGCTCCAGAAGGCTTTGGATTTTTGTTTTTGAAAGCACAAGAGTACATTGTTATCATTAACTCAAATGAGTACTTTAGGAAGCAGCTGTTATAAGATTAAACAGTTGCACAAAAATCTTCCTAAGGTTTCTCTGCTATTTCAGTTTGTCTCCAGGTAGTATTATTTCATGAGTTTGCTTCACTTGATTGCTCCTAAAGTTTCTACCGTATAAAAACAGACTACCGCATGAACTTAAATTGAAAATTAGGGGGGAGGACCCCATTGGATAGCCTAATATCATTCTGCGGTTATCAAACATGCAGGATAATCCTAGACATGTCTTCTCAGAAGTTATTCCTGGTACTTTTGACTAATGTGGCTTTCTTCTTGACAATCCTGCATGTGATTATTTTTTTGAACCATCCTTTTGAAAGTACACAGTCCAAATCCAGTTTGCTTCATTACTTGCTCTTGGTGCTGATGTCATCAAAGCTCTGTGGGCCCTCTGGAGTTGATACCTTGTATGTGTGGTGATATAAGGCCACTCCTTCCACCCACCCTGTACATCTATCTAAAAGGTATCTATCTAAGGGAGTGAGTGGTGGGTGGCACTGTAGTCCAAACCACTGAGCCTCTTGAGCTTGCCAATCAGAGGGTCAGCAGTTCAAATCTGCATGATGGGGTGTGCTCCCATTGCTCTGTCCCAGCTTCTGCCAACCTAGCAGTTTTAAAGCATACCAGTGCAAGTAGATAAATAGGTACCACTGTGGTGGGAAGGTAAACAGCATTTCCGTGCCTCTGGCACTAATCATGGTGTTCTGTTGCACCAGAAGCGGTTTAGTCATGCTGACCACATGACCTAGAAAGCTGTCTGTGGACAAACATTGGCTCCCTCAGCCTGAAAAGTGAGATGAGCGCTGCACCCCATAGTCGCCTTTGACTGGAGTTAACCAGGGGTCCTTTACCTTTTTTTAGCCTTTTACATCTCTAGCTCTGTTCCAAATGAGCATCTGCAGACGAATTATGTGACTAGACTAATATCAAAAGGTCTGTTTCCATAAATGTGGGAGTGGGGTTGGAGTCAAATCGCAGCAGAAGAGGATGGTCCCTTTTAGGGTTTTGCGGCACCTTGCGTCAATTCCCTTGACTTGCATAAAGCTATTATTTTATATGTTTTCTATTTTAAAGACATTGCATAAAAGCATATTATTTTATGTGCTTCCAATTTCACTTTGTAGGCAAAACAAAGGAATCTCTCAAAAGTGTTTGTAAAAATATATAAAGAGGGCCCATTTACACTGATGTAAACACACTTATCTGCCCCCTTTCAATAGGTGCTGAGGAATGCATAGCTGCCAAGTCTCCCGTTTTCCCCGGGAAATCCCCATTTTTCCAGCTGTTCCTAGCTGAAAAAACAGATTTTTTTGTTTTTTCCTGGTTTATTCTGGCGCGGCGGCCATTTTGGAACTGGGCGGAGCATGCTCAGAAGTGACTTTTGATGCTGCTCTGCCCAGTTCCAAAATGGCTGCAGTGTGACTTCTGGCGCGGTGGCCATTTTGGAACTGGGCAAAGCAGCATCAAAAGTCACTTCTGAGCATTCTCCGCCCAGTTCTAAAATGGCGGCAGCGCTACTGCTATTTCCGGCCCAGTCTCTTATTTCTCTGACAGCAACTTGGCAGGTATGGGAATGTAGTGAGGTTTCTAATCTCCATGAATAGTTGCAAGTACAGAACCATCTCAAGGTAATTAATGTTGGTCATAGGAGTGTAACGTGTAGGGCTTCTTTTCAGATGGAACTCAGTTCCAACATTTCTTAGGTGGGTGCCATTGCCATTATGAGAACAAGGGAGGTATTCATGGTGAGTTCTGGCACCTCTTTTTCTAGAAAAATAACACTGGTATTGTGCAGGTAACTTTAAACATGGGTGATGCTAGCTTTTTTTTTGGTGGGACAGATTGTCAATTCAGAATCAGTTCTAACTGAGAAGTCAGTGTTCTAGCAAGTTCTTTGGTTTTATCAAACTAGAATGAGCTCGACCATCACCAAAGGTAGCTTTAGGTACAGAATAGTTGCATTATTTTTAGATACTGCAGTCTCAAACTGTTTTTTGCAATGGTTTGTTTGCTATTTACAGTGCGTTTTAATGTTTCATTGATTTTTAACCACACAAACTGTTTTTTTGACCATGGACAGAAATGCAGGGTTAATAAATCAAGTTGCTTAGCTGGGAGTAAGTACCCTTGAACAGTGTCAGATGTAGTTTGAAGTAAGCATATACCAAGATACTGTATTTGGAAGAACTGGATATAAATATAGATTCATGTTCTAGTTTCACTTTTTACCAATTGCCCAATCCTTTGCCCTCTCTATGGGACAAACTGGTAATGGGAGGTTGGAGTATGGTTATATCAGGAATGTGGTGTCCTATTGTTCAGCAAAAATAGGGTTGAATGCTCTTGTTTCCGTTGGACCACATCAGCAAGGCCAAGAGGGGGACTTTGTATTCTGGGCAGCCCAAGACTTCCATACACACTGCCCAAGCCTGCACCCTGGGGAAGTCACTTCTGTGTTGCTAATGCAGCAGTTTGACTTCACCCCCAGAGGCTCTTAAGACAGCCAGCAACAAATTTGCTGCTGTATTAATTAATACTAGAGTCAGAAAATGGATTTGGGGTGCTGTGGAGTACAAACTATATCTGTGGTTGTTTCTCCTGAGACAGAAAATTTCCTGCATCTGAAGGACAGTGATAGGCAGAGTAAAGGTAAAGGAAAAGGGACCCCAGACTGCTAGGTCCAGTCACAGATGACTCTGGGGTTGCGGCGCTCATCTCGTTTTACTGGCTGAGAGTGCCGGCATACAGCTTCTGGGTCATGTGGCCAGCTTGACTAAGCTGCTTCTGGCGAATCAGAGCAGCACACGGAGATGCCGTTTACCTTCCCGTTTGTGCTTTCAAACTGCTAGGTTGGCAGAAGCAGGGACCGAGCAACAGGAGCTCACTCCGTCGCAGGGATTCGAACCGCTGACCTTCTGATCGGCAAGCCCTAGGCTCTGTGGTTTAACCCACAGCACCACATCACCCTTGATAGGCAGAGTAGACATAACCTAATAAGAACTCCACATTGCAGGAAGAAATATGTGAGAAGGAAGTATAAATTCATAATACTGTAAATTGCTATAACGTCTTTCTCCCAGCTCCTTACTCTTCTTTTACCCCAAAACGAAAGAAAGAAAGAAAGAAAGAAAGAAAGAAAGAAAGAAAGAAAGAAAGAAAGAAAGAAAGAAAGAAAGAAAAGGTCTACAGCTTCTTAGGGAAGATATACCATCTCCCTGGTCATTTAGGTAATTCTTGGATGACTGCCACCAGGAATATTGCACTTGTGTTCCAAAATGCATCAATTTGTACTTACTTGACACTGAGCCCATTGCCCTGTTTGATAGTCACTCATATTGAAGAGATCCTCTTGCAGCTCTCATTTGCATTGAATAGTTGTGTGTCTCCAGCAACTATAGCTGCCTCCCTGTTCACTTGAAATATTACAGAAACACAAAGCAAATTATTCCGTACAGCTTGATTCCATTCCTATCGAAATATTGGCAGTTTTAACTTATGCAAGAGATTTCCAGTGTCTCTGGAATTGTACACTTCAAAGTGCTTACCTGAAATGCAAACAGTCTGAATTGATCATTTCCCAAATGTTCAGCAATCTCATCCCAGTAGCTTTTACAGTTCTCTGTTTCCTCAAAAATGCTGTTATAAAGCTGCATATAGGCATGGGCCATCTCTAGGTTATAAATGTACTATAATTTCAGCCTCCAGATGAAAAGTGAGTAAAGATGATAGCTTGGCAGCCAAAAATCTTCCAAGCCCCATTCTCCTTCAGAGCACTTTCTATTTGAAAATGTAATTTTGATTGTCTAGGCCTGTGTGAGCAAGTAATTGACATAACATTATGCAAAGGTATGCATGAAAAATTCTGCTTATGCATAAATCTCTGTCTCTTTTAAAATATACTTATATGTAATTATCACTCATTTAAATTTGCTGTTCTTTAAGTAAGTGATCAGTGAAATAATCAACCATCCCTTCTGTTGGATAGGCAAAAGAATCACTCCTGAAATTGAGACAGTCTGAATATATTCTACAAATACATATTGATACAATTGAATACAAATTCATGCTTTTTATCTTTTTAATACTCTGGTCAAATGTATAGTGTGCTCAAATGTTTGCAGTGACTTTGTTACCTGGTTGCCAATGTTCAGCCACAAATCCCCTTAGGGATAAAAGGTAAAGGTACAGGTCCAGTCATGGACGACTCTGGGGTTGCGGCACTCATTTCACTCTATAGGCTGAGGGAGCCGGTGTTTGTCTGCAGACAGTTTTTCCAGGTCATGTGGCCAGCATGACTAAACCGCTTCTGGTGAAAAAGAGCAGTGCACAGAAATGCCGTTTACCTTCCCGCCGGAGCGGTACCTATTTATCTACTTCAGGCATCCCCAAACTGCGGCCCTCCAGATGTTATGGCCTACAACTCCCATGATCCCTAGCTAACAGGACCAGTGGTTGGGGAAGATGGGAATTGTAGTCCAAAACATCTGGAGGGCCGAAGTTTGGGGATGCCTGATCCACTTGCACTTTGACATGCTTTCAAACTGCTAGGTGGGCAGGAGCTGGGACTGAGCAACGGGAGCTCTCCCTGTCATGGGGATTTGAACCGCCGACCTTCTGATCAGCAAGCCCTAGGCTCTGTGGTTTAGACCACAGTGCCATAGCTGAGATCTAAAATGCTTCTTTTATGTATTTTATTTTAGTTCATTCATATAATCATCATCATCACTTTTAATTTGTATACCGCCTTTCTATCATACAATACTCAAAGCGGTTTACAAGCTGAAGAAACAGAATCTCATGAAATACAAAACAACCTTATGACAATCTAATGCAATACAAAAATATGATAATAAAACATAGCTTTAAAATAAGCAATCAAAAAGTGTAACGTTCAACAATCATTACAATAGTATAGAATAATATCAGCATATGAAAATTAAACAGAAACCCACTCTTAACATTTACAATAAATAATTTCAAAACAATAATCAATAAAACAACAGCAAGCCACAGTGCATAAAACAATACAATACAAATTGAAAAATAGAGACTGGAGGGCCTTGCCTGATGGAGTCTCTCCCCTCACAGTTCTTCCTCCAGGCACAGCTTCCTTATGAGGAGTCCCAGGGCCATGGGGGAGTCAAGGCAGGTGGAAAGAGGCCTTGCCTGATGGAGTCTCTCCCCTCACAGTTCTTCCTCATATCACACCTTTCTATACAAAGTTGCCCAAAGTAGAGTCCAGTGTCCAATTTTATGAGATGCTGTTCTCATACTATGGGGACAACACTCTCCCACGTGCAATTCTCACGCTCAGCTATTCCCACCAACCATATTCATAACACCATTAATGTGGCCAGAGTACCGATGAGTAATGTAAACAAAATCAACCATTGTTTCCTCAGACATTGCTTTGCACCCAAGTTAGAGTGCACAAGATAGCAAAGGATGGAACAAATGGTGTTCCATCTTCAATATATTTGAGATCTAGATCCTAATTATTCACCCCAAGCTCATCTGTATTCACACAGCACATATCACCATAAAGTACATTAACGCAGACTGATTTATCAGGAATATGTTTGCACATACCTTTATAGATCTTTCTATCTGGGCTCTTGCAAATATTGCTCCTTTTTTAATCATACTCTCCGGGATTATTAATATCTATAATTTAGTGCTAGGCAATCATCATTTTGTTGCAAGCACATTTATTTTCATTCCATTATCAGATATTATGATCTTTGAAATGACATTTTCCATCGCATTGTAAATGAATAGAAAACAAAAAAGGAACTATAGTTGCTGCATATTCCACTGTAGTATCACAGCGATTGCCAATTACACAGTATCTTTTTGGACAAGATGGCTGCTCCCATGTTCTTCATCAGGATCTGTAATAAAAGCTTATTTCTTGTAGATGATTTGCCAAGGTTGGTTGGGTAACACCCTATCCATATATTCAGCTAAGCGAATAATGCTGGTGCACAGTGAGGAATACAATTTCATGGGCCCATTATCCCAGCTTCACCTCATCACCATATAGTTATGTATCTAAAGGCAATATATGTGTATTAATTCCAATAAGGATACACCGGCAATGATCTCTTATGCCCAAAAGGATTCTTCCAGTCGAGGACCATTTAGCAGCACCCAAACATTGCTGTTTTGCTTTAAGCTGCAAGTGTAACAGCAGCTCTGCTCCAAGGCTCCTAGACCATAGCTGCCAAGTTTTCCCTTTTCTCGCGAGGAAGCCTATTCAGCATAAGGGAATTTCCCTTAAAAAAGGGAAAACTTGGCAGCTATGTCCTATACTCAAAATGTAATTCTGTAGCTCAGTGGGTTTCCCCTTTCCACATCCTGAAACATGTGTGTGTGTGTGTGTGTGTGTGTGTGTGTGTGTGTGTGTGTGTGTGGTTTTCATTGGGACTATGGTATGTAGGCATCAGGGTTAAATACACTCTCCTCCCTTGCTATGCTCCTGATCACTTCCCCACTACAGTTGGGATACAGGAGAGGAAAGAAAAGGATTTGATTTCAATTATCATGCATTTGTTAATTGAATTTATATAGCTGCCCAATCAGATAAGTTATCTGGCTCACAAAACAAATGCAGTAATTAAAATGCATAGAGTTGATTCCTAGAGAAGAGAGAGACAAGCAGCCATAGAGAAGGGAAGAGTTAGAACAACCTCCTACAACCTTGTGCCTTCCAGATGTTTTGGAATGCAGCTAACTATCACGGTCTACATGATAGAAGTTGTAGCCCAACAGTATTTGGATGGCACCAGGTTCAGGAAGCCTGGGCTAGAGCAATCTATACAGGCCAGAACCTGCCCAACAACCTATTGAACAACTGTGCGATGAATTATCTACATTTGGGATATTGCCCAACTTCTTCCATTGGGCTATATCCATTGCCTGTGCCTCTGTTCACATCTCCTTCTGTGTGTCCAATGGAACTTCCTCTCCAGTCCCACATACATCCTCAAAATAAGCTCTGGGAAATAGGGGACGGTCCTCCAGAGCAAGTTGGGGAGTGGGAGGAGAGGCAATAGAAGACCTGTTGTATAAGTGGAACTCTGCTTACATACTGTTGAATATAAGCCATCGCATGTGTGTTTTTAGAAAAGTTAAGGTTTTCTGAGCTCTTGGGGGGGCGGGGGACAAAGGCTGAACAAGGAAAACATGAAGGGAGAATGTTGTGCTCACAAAACCATTCATCCAATTCACAATACAAAGTGAGTGGACAAAGTGTCACTATTCCACAGTAATTGTCCAGTTCCAAAGCAGCCAAAAGCAGAAGCAGGCAAAATTAGGAGATGGCTAAAGGCCATTTGAATTCAGGCTATGTGCATTGGAATGAATGCACTATGTCTCCTAAATATGTTCATCAATGTGCAGAAGGCGAGGCCAGAAATGATGTGCATGAACATGATTCTACCATCTCACTACACTTCACAGCCTACTAAGTCGATGGTTTTCTTTTAATTCCTCCATGCATCATGAAATATATGCCACCCCCTCACCAAACAAGGAACTGGTACATGCCAATGATGTCTGAAAGCATTGTCCACCAAATATAATAAAAATCCCTGTTTGAGTACCCTAGGGCAGCTGTGTCTCCACATTTTCCCAGAATGAGACTTCCCAGGGGCCGGTGAGTATTTGCTTCCTGTTGACTGGGGAATAGCGCCTTCAAATGGCACATCTTTGGTGCATAGCAGTAAGTGTATAGTGAACAGCAATTAGCATGAGTTGATCTTGTATAACACTTACACAGCTGTAGAGTTCCGCAAAACCAAATGATGCTTTCTCAGCTTATTCCCTTTTTTCCTTAAATGGGGAACTGGACTCCTTGGTAGAAGTGTGTCCTGGTTATTCTGCCCTCTTTGTATTTCAAGGAAATTTTCTTCCATTCCACGGATAATAAAGCATGTCTAAAGGGGAGGTCTCTACTGGAAAAAGCCTTCATTAATCATGAATCATTCCAATTTGTCATTTGGCAAAAGAAGACTTTCTCATTTATCCTCTGAATGAAATTAGCTCTGGTCCAGGCTGCAGATAAGAATCTAAATTGCCTTGGCAACTCTCTGTAGCCGTGTATATATGTTCCTGAAAATGGCATATAGGGTTTATTAATGGCAAAGATTGGTTTCTTTGCAATATATATTTCTTCCAAAACAAAAACAAAATTTTTTGTCAGAAGTAATTTTACATTTAGTCTTCAGTAGGGCTATTTTAAAATACATTTGTTTGTGTGCACTTGTGTGTGTTTATCTGTGTAATATCAAATATATCCATTGGACTATACCAGCACTAAAATTGCTTTCCAAATTGTGAGCAGCCATAGCACATCTTTGGGATTGTTTCATAAGTGGTACATTAATGGAAGCTTATTGGTATTAACCTTGAGCCTGTAGTAAGGGTGTCTAGAAGTGGCCGATGCTACTTATTCCTTGTGTTTCTGTTTAATGAGATGAGCACTGCTGAAGGGATGACCTGTGCAATGAGAAACTAGGAAGCAGTGATGTATTATACACATTTTACAGTAGCAGTGGTATACGTAAGGATGTAGAGGCACTGCTTAAGTGCTCTGTGCTTTTATTAGTACTTCAGCATAAGTATGAGCTTAAGCACTCCAGAGCTTCCTCTATTATCACGCTCTCTTTCTCAAAGATTGGAAGGAGAGTTTATAGAATCATAGAGTTGAAATTCTCCTAGTCTAACCTTCTGCTCAATGTAGAATCTGTGATGCTGGATGCAACTACAGCATCCCTGAGAGATAGACACCTAGACATTAAATTGTTGATTTCAAAAGGCAAAGCTGCAAACTGCTGCAAGTGGTATGACAGCTATGACTGGGAATGCTTGGTCACAGTAGTTCATGGGTTGTTTACTTCAAGAATGCAGTGCTGCAATGAGCTCTATGTAGGACATTGCTGCATTTGATCCAGAAGATGCAGTTAGTGCAAGGCCGTCTTTACCTGGGGGTGCAAGGGGTGTGGGGCACCCAGGCGCCGAATTCTGGGGGGCGCCAGGCGCCCACTGCTGAAACCACCTAAGCTCTTAACTATCTACCTATTATGAAATAATAAATAATTTTTATCAAGCTAGAAAAATGAAATACATATATACCCTAGGTATTACCAAAATGTATACCTACTGTTTCATTAAAGGACTTTCGACTTTGTGCGCTCATTTACCAAAGACTTGTCATTCACAACGGCGGCACTTGTCAGACTCAATGGCGGCGCTTGTCATTCACAACAAGAGAGAAGGCATAAGTGTGGTGTCTGACATAAGCATAATAAAAGTTAATTTGGGGGCTAAACTAAAATTGGGGGCACTGGGCAGATCTTTGCCCCCTGGTGGCACATATGCTAAAGAAAGGGCTGAGTTAGTGCAGAATTCTGTGGCACAATTACTGAAAGGAATGAAACCCTAGCAGCATTAGAACAACTGTGCTTGGAGATCTACTTCCTAGTAATATTTAAAATCCTTGGCAGCTTGGGACAAGTTTAGTTGCAAGATCGCCCTTCCCTGTATGCTCACTTGACTGTTTCAATCTGCTGAACTAGTACTATAATAAGGGCCACATTATACTCATTCTGAATTTGTAGGAAATGGATCACCCACACTTTTGGCTATTGACATCCAGCAGACACCTGCACTGCACTCTTTATGCTGCCTACTAAAAACACTTTTGTTTGACCAAGCTTATCAAGGCATGTAGGATGCTGACCTGTGTTTTAATCTTTTGCTTCTTGCTGATATTAATTATTGTTTAAATAGTTGCTTTTAACTACTTTTACTGATTATTTTATTGTTCGATTCTCTTTGGAAACTGATGTGAGGTCCCATTAAAGCTAAGTGGTATACCAGTCCTGCAAAATACAATAATGATAAGCATTGCACCTGGAACCAGAAAATAAGAATCAAGAGACAGAGAACAGGTTGAACTAGGGCCACGTTCATTAACATTAATTTCTGCAGGAAGAAGTCAACAGTGTAGGCAGTACATCTAAATCAATGCCTTGGGGCTAGCCAGAAGAAACTGTAGAGGGACTATCAAAGGCTTAAATGGCCCCAAGGTCTCCCTTAGTGCTGGCATGCCCATGTGTACATTCACCATGCCAGCCCAATTTCTTTCCCCACTAAATGGCTGGAGCCCTGCAAGGCCTGGAGAAGCAACAAAGCTTGTCATAACTGCACTGGGGGGGGGGTTGCTATTAATGGGTTCTGAAGACAGTCCAAAGCAGAGCAGTTATTACACGCAGTATAATAACTGCAGACGTGCTCTGGTCCATGGGGTCACAAAGAGTCGGACACAACTAAACGACTAAACAACAACAACAACATAAATTCAATAGTGTAACTGCCCTGGGATAAGGACATGTTTAGATCCATAAGCATATTTTTATCTTTAATCAAACTCATTAAACTTACTTATTTTAAGTTTAGGATTTGTTACATCACCTCCCCTTAAACATTTAGGTTACACTTGTGGAGACACTTGACCTGAGTGGAGCTTTCTTCAGAGTAGACATGCACATAATTGTCCTGTTAATATACAAACGGGGTTTGTGCATGTGAAGCATCTCTTGCAAAGACATATTTTTTAACTTTCACAGCCTTTTAACACCAGGTAGACACCACGGGCAGTATATGTAATAACCAAATGAATATAATGTTCATTTCTTTAAAAGAATCCCATAGAACAAGTAGCAATATTCATTAATAATGGGTCTCACCTTTGATGTTGTTCTGCTTATGAAAAAGATGATTATATCTGCCAGCAATAAGGAGGGGGAGAGGATTATGCTTTGAAAATTCATATTAAGATTTTGCTGATTCTTTCCAAGTTAATCAGATTTGTGCAATGAAGAGTAGTGTGGATTTACTAGGCATTGTTATAAATTGCATTTGACAAGGATGCTGGATATTAAAATGTCACTTGCCTGCTTCTAGGTCATCAAAGTATTTTTACAAGTGCAACATTAATATGGGGGATAGAACATAAAGCCATTTTAATGTCTCTAATGTAATCACTACTGCAGCCACTTTATGACAAATCTATCTAGTTTATTTCCGCTGCGGATGTTCCACATGAATTTCCAACAATGCAATGGCAGAACACCATAAAAATGTAATTGCAGCAGCCCTGCTATCCTTGACGCACTTTCCTTATGAGTTCGTCCTATTGATTTCTGTGTGGCTTACTCAAGAGTAAATAAGTATAGGCATATAATACCAAAGCTTGAAGGAAGAACTTGCATGCATTTAAAACAAATAATAATAATAATAATAATAATAATAATAAGCATAAGCATTGCAAAAAAACCCCACACCTATCAATTTAGCTCTAGACAGCAGACCAGAGAATATCTTGTGTAGATGAGCCTTACTTTCATGAGTGTCCCAGGAAACAGTCTTCTGCAAATGGGGGAGCCACTAAGAATCTCTCTCTACAAGTCAGTGAGATTAATATGCATATAATGGATTCAGAGGGGTATTTTTCTAAGACATTTTAAGCTGTTAACATAGTCAGATGCTAATTGTTGACTTTCTAAAATTATATTTAAGTAATTTATATTGGAATTATTTGTAATGCATTTGTGGTGGTGAATGTTTAGACATGAAACATCAGAGCTGGATATTTAAACTCATAAATGTGGTTAAATAATCTGAATCAAACTATTAAAGATGTGACTTAATCCCAAGTGATTCAGCCTTCCCTTTGTAGAGAGAACATGATGATATCTAAATTGGCCTTTTGAAATCCATCTTGCGGCCACCTGGAGGAGAGGACCTCACAATAGTAGCACTCACTAATAGAAAAGGCCTCTCCTCAGAAATAAGGCATGCACTCATGCTATTCTGTTTCTGACCAATAATGTATGTTTGTGCATATATTTACTCAGATACCCCCTGAGCCCATGCGCACACTACCTTCAAAGCTGAATGATGGATCGCCACCCTAAGGTGGCTTCAGTAACAGGACTCAGCCAGGCAAGGGAAAAAGAAGTAGAGTTCCAAAAGTGTGACAGGCTAAACGTAGGAATAATAAAAGCAAAAGAGTAAGGTAATCACACAGGGAAGATGAGAATCAGGATGCAATCAGCCGCCTTGTCAGAAATTGGTAAGTGTCAGACAAGTAATTCTTGTAATGACAATCTGAAATATCTCATGATTAGAGGTGGTCAAACCATTTGTTACCAACAGCATTCATTGCCAATTTTGGCAGCTCTCCATCGAATAATTATTACAAATGCAAGTGCCCATTATTTGATCAGCACTATAGATGGCTGAATAATTAAATAAATTAGCAAGAATCTTCCCGACAGTTGCTCAGGAATGTGTTTGAATGTCCTCCTTCTGCCAGCTTTATAAAATCATTGTGGGGGATATCAACTATTTCCTATCTGCATCTATTGTGATTCAAGATCATTTCACGCATAGCATTTGCATCCTGACTGAAAGAACGAAGACGCCAAAACAAGAAAAGCAGACTTTAAAAGTCCACAAGAACTTTCATTGGAGCCCAATGTCTTGAGACTCTTCATTAGGGGTAACTAGAAAAAAAACAACCCAGAATATCCAATGAAAAATACACTCCTATCCTGAAAATGTTAAAGTGTGCATGCACACGAAAGCTCATACCTATGACACACTTAGTTGGTCTCTAAGGTGCTACTGGAAGGAATTTTTTAATTTTTTGTTTTAGCATCAAAACAGTTGTTTATAATGTTCTGCACCACCTCCATTGAAGACACCAGGTGTAAATATGTGTGCAATAAACCATGTTTCTTAAAGTCACTAGTTTTTGTTGTGCCTCAGTTTTTCCCAACAGAAACAGAACCTAACTCAAACTGTGTGTCATGAGATGTTAGTGGGTCGGCTGCAGTGTGTAGATGTGCCGTGCGAACGGTCTTATAAGGGGTTAGTTTAACCTCCAGTTTGCTAGTAAAACTGAACTACTGTGTCATGAAATGATGCATGTCTACAAAGTTTTTCACCAACATGAAAAGTTTGGAAAGCTCTGACCCAGCTGTTTCATAGCTGCCAAGTCTCCCGCTGAAAAATGCGGGATCAGCAGCGGCGCCGCACCGCCCAATTTCCGGTGCCCAGACATGGGTAGCGCAGCACCAGAAGTCGCTTCTACGCATGTCCAGACATGCATAGAAGCAACTTCCGGTGTCACTCTGCCCGATTTTCGGTGCCCAGACATGGGCGGAGCGGCACCGGAAGTCGCTTCTATGCATGTCTGGACATGCATAGAAGTGACTTCTGGTGCAGCGCTACCCATGTCTGGGCACTGGAAATCGGGCGGTGCCGGCACCCAAAATGGAGCCTCCCTGGCAGGTAGGAAATGCGGGGGATTTACGGGATTTTTTCCAATCCGGGCTGCCAGTGGGAAACAGTTTAAAATACGGGGGTTTCCCGCGGAAAACGAGAGACTTGGCAGCTATGAGCTGTTTAGTGGTGTCCAACACTAGCACTTTGAATTGTGCTTAGAAACGAATCAGCACTGAATGATGTTTGTTCAAAAGGGCGGGCAAGGTGAGCCCTATATTCCACCACCACCACCCCCCAAAAAGCTTGCGGTTTGGTTCACTATTGCCTGGATTTTACTTTGAAGTTCAATATTCAGGGAAACTTCAGTCCTGGAGCTTCTTAAGGGGAAGACCGCTCCCATGCCCAGGCTTCCCTTAAGCATATACGGTGCCAGGGTGCAAAGATCCACCTGGTACTCCCCCAAGGTTGCCCAGTCCCAGGCACACAGGAGGGTGGAGCCGGGCGGCCACCTCAGCCCTTAGCAGTTATATTTCTTGAGTCATTATCGCCAATAATAGAATATGTGTAAGAATGCAGCCCCATTTGCTCCCAAATTCAAGGCATTAGCGAAGAAAGAATGAAGATATGACTCTGAGACTTAATCTGTTCTACTCTCCAGCTCTGCCCCATCTAATCTGTTGCACTGCTTATTTTCATTCCATCCTCTCTCAAGATGAAGGGACTCAGCGCAATGTTTTAAATATTTCTCATTTAGCATTCTATGAAAGTCCTTCCACTGGTGTTGCAGGAGAATGCCTGAGGTCAGATGGAGCTGAATTAATTATATCTGCAAACAGTTTGTTTTAATACATTTATGCAGCACATGTGCCTTGTGCTGAGCTCGCATGAACTTTCCAAAGAGGGTTTTTTTGTATTCAAATCAGGTAAACGTCAGCCTATATACATTCTCTAATACAACAGTAATTACCATGCTCTGAGGACATGTTGAAATGGCATTATCATTTGTCAGCAGGATACCACCAGCTGCTGTCATAGACAATTTTCACTTAGCATCATCGTTACATAGAGTGCTTACTAGTTTCTTAATGATGTGTAACAAACAATGATTTAATAGACTTTGGGATACAGAATATTGTCATGATGGAATGTCACAATCGTCTTTATCAGTCACTAAAAGTGGCTGAAATATGTTCAGATCAAAAGAAAAGAAAGCTTGGATTTAAAAACATCTCACCATACATTCCAAGTCTTATTATTATTATTATTATTATTATTATTATTATTAAAAATTTTATACCACCCTTCATCCAAAGATAAGGAGGGAGGGAGGAAGAGAGAGCAGTTCTCATGTATATATGTGTGTGAGGGGGGTTTAGAATGAAGGATAAAAAAAAAGTTTATGGAATGCTATAACTTTTTTATTGTCTCCTATTTCAAGAGACCAAATTAGCATATCTTAAAAGAGAACTCAACTCTGCTCAGGGAATAATTTAAGGCTCTCCAAAGAAATAAACAAATTTGCATTTCCCTAATGATTACACATTACTTCTTCCACAGAGAAGCTTGTTCAACAGTATTTTTATTGGGGCATGTCAGCGTGTTATTGTCGAGGACCAAATTCCAGCTACAGTGGTACCTCGCAAGACGAATGCCTCGCACAACGAAAAACTTGCAAGACGAAAGCGTTTTGCGATCTTTTTCTCGCAAGATGAATTTTTCTCTGGCCGTGCCTCGCAAGATGAATTTTTTTGCATTTTTTTTGCCGTTGATTTGTTTAAATTGCATACCACAAGACAAAATTCTCGCAATACAAAATGACTCACGGAACGAATTAATTTCGTCTTGCGAGGCACCACTGTACCTGGGAATGTGCCCTGCAACACAGTAATCCAGAATTCTAACAACCAGGGCAATGTAAGTGTTGGCTTTAAGAGTGAAACCCATTTTATTAAAACCCAATCTGTGCATAATGACTGTGGGAAAGGAAACCTGTGCTGCTGTTCAGCCTCATAAAAATGGGTTAGATGTGTGCGCCAGCAGTGTGCAGAATTTGGAATCTAGGAAGCTGCATCAGACTATTGGATCACCTGGCTCAGTATTGTCTACTCACTGGCTAGCAGCAACTTTCCAAGGTTTTGGGTTTGTAGTCTTTTCCAGTTTTAACTGAAGATGTCAGGGTTTGAATTGGGGAAACTTTGCATGAAAAGGATTCTCCCTGCCACTGAACTAGAAAATTTAAAAAGTAAAGAACTCAAAGGATTGACAAAGTACACAGAGAACACAAAAGTCTGTGTACAGAGAACTGCATCATTCTTCACTGCCTTTCTGTGAGGCTGCTCTCCCTAGTCTGATGACCTCCAAGATTTTTTGGACTACCATTCCCATCAGCCCCGAGCATCTTTGCTAATGGTCATGGAAGCTGTAGTCCAAAATGTCTGGAGACCACCAGGTTAGGGGAGCCTTATGTAATAAATGTGGAGTGAGATCCACTGTATGTGAAGGACTTTGCTCCCCCCCCCCCCCGAAGTTGCTGAACTGCAACTCCCATCATCCCTGATCACTGGCCATGTTTGCTAGGGCTGGTGGGAGTTGTTCAGCAACCTCTGAAGAGGCAGTTTCGCTACACTTGCCTTTCAGGAAAATTTGAGCCATTTCCAGAACCGCTTAGGGATGTTCTGTGGAGTTTTGTTGTTCTGCCTGGAAACAGTTCTATCCCAAATCCTAAAGCATCACCCACCCTGTTCTACATATATTTCCACTGGACTGTGCTCATGATTCAGTCAAGGCTGGGTTTTTTTTTTATTAGATTTTGGCATTGTTTGCCATCTGCTATTGCATTTCTCACAAAAGAATTTCCACTTGGATGTGCTCCAAAGGCACAGTTTCCCCACACTTAAAGACTGGAATAGTTTGATCTCTCAATATGTTTTAGGACACATAAAGATGCTGGCTTTCTCCAGCAGTTGCACAGCTTTTGCATGTCTGGCAAGCCAGTATGACAGTCCGTATGTTGATCACTTCAAGTCCAAATGGCCTATCAAGATCAGCTTTGAAGAAGGGAGGGGCAGGTAGCTGATCCAGAGAAAAGGAGAATATGGAATGTGGCTTTTTTAAAACGTCAGTAAAACAGAATAAAGTGCTGTCTGAATGCAGTTTTAGTAACTAACCCATGATATGGTAGAGAGAAACATGATGTATCATCAGAAATGAATGTTTTTGGAAGGCAATTATATTTTGCTCTCACTGTACCGGAAAGTGTTTCAGTGACTCCAAGAGATCATGAAAAGTAACCCTTTTTAATAACTCGAAACCTGTATAAAGAGTACCATGTCTCATTTCCTTAAAGTGTAGAGTGGGTAGGAAATTTAGGCAAAAGCAGGTCCAGTCCCCTAAAAAGACCCAGAGATCCTGCCTTACTATGCCACAGAGAAGAGCTTTTGAGTTAAGATCAGGGCACTTTCAGTTGCTAAATTAAAATATCATGCTGCAGGGTCAATTTTGACTTACAAATTACAAGCTGCGTCACACAATAAATTCTGGTTGAACCCCCAGCCAAAGTTATTTGAATACTGTAGTTAGTTTCTCACTCTAGTTTCTAGCACCTTCAAATCGTATCATATTCAAAGGCATGATAACTTTGACCAGCAGCCCCAGAGGCTTTCGCAAACATCATTATCACTGCTGACTTGTGTTGGTGGATAAAACATTTCTCCCCCTTTGATAACTTATCCTTCATGCTGCTTTGTGGAACTGAATTGGAAGTCAATGGATGTGTTGACACTTGTTTTCCTGACTTTTCAGGAAACAACAAAAGGAGCCCCAGGAAAGCCATCATTTTGCTCTGAAGTGCATTTAGAGAGAGAGGCAACAGGAGAGCCTTCATAGAAGAACACATTTGATCTGTATCACAAACATGATTGAATGAAAAAGGCTGTACTTTGTATACTGTTGAAAGAGAGCTCCCCATGGTATGTTCCATTCCCTGACATGCACATCAAATTGAATTAGCACATAGCGATCTGGCAAAAAATGTTGCCTGAATCAATCATTTTGGGATGGTTATAGGAAAACTGCTGTGCATTCAGTCCAGCCACCAAATAAAAATCAATGAGATCTCGCTGACTTTCTACAGGAGATACCATCTGAATAGCTCAGGTTCTGACCTGTGTTTAGCAGCAATGAGAAACTGGCACTTATAAGACAATGACGGCTATTTTTAGCTTGGACAAGGCACATGCATAACTACTTTAACTACATAGAGACCTTTTTCAAGAAGCAATGGATCCTAGGGTATATAGTTGTGGATAAGTTGTGGAAAAGGCAAATACAGAGCTTTTCTCCAGGATGTAAATTTCAGGAGATAAGCACAAAAAGGATATTATAGCTGTTTTTTTTTTTGGAGGGTGGGGGAGAGAGATGTGAACTGTACAGAACTTTTTTGCAGGGAACGTACATTTTACCTCATATCTCTGGTTCTACAGATGCTAACCACCCCCTTTTGAACAAAAGCTGAGATACCTTTGTGGTGCAGCAGGAAATAATGAGTTTATTCATATACATATTCCTTTAGAGGTATGCTAGCGATCTACACAGCTAAAGTTAATGTCTACTTTGGTCTTTAAACTCAAATGATAGTGAAATTGTTGCTACCTCCATTTAACCCAACTTCCAATGCTTTATAAATGAAAAGTTTCCAAACTTATTTCTAGCAAAACATAACAGTCCCCACAACACCACCTCCAGCATGACTCTTATGAAAAATTAAGATGTCCAGAATGTTGTCAGTTTTTGCCAAACACACAGTTTTGTGGTAAAATGGCCATTTTTCACTGCTGACCTGCTCTAGTCAGATCCATCTCTGCCATTAATGAATTATTGTGACTTCTGGAAGAAATCATCTATGACTGATGTGGATCTGATTCCTCCTTGGCCTAATATAGCTTTATAAATGAGAAAAAGTGGATAGAAATGATACAATTACTCTCTCACACGCATCTGCAAGAGAGACTTTAATTTCCTTTACCATTTTTTAAAAAAGATTGCTGCAAATCTGTTATAGAGTTCTTTTTTCATGAAATCATAGAACCATAGGGTTGGAAGGGACCTTGAGATCCACCCCCTGCCACGCAGGAACTGCAGCTGAAGAATCCCCAACATAGATGGCCAACCGACCTCTGAATAAAAACCTCCAATAATGGAGAGCCCATCACCCTCCAGGGCAACATGGTCGGACAAGATTAGAAATGGCTGAGCTCCCTTGCTCCCAAGGATTAGGAATTTCCCTGAGCTTTGTCCTGTGTCAATACCTCAAGAACAGTGTAGTTCTTTGGAGCCTTAAAAATCATTCCTGGTGGTTGGGCATTTCCCTGCAGTTGGTTCCCACCCTCCTCTACTAACATCGTTTTAGAAGGTGGGGCAAATTACATGGTTTCTTCCTACGCCACCACTGTCCTTTCTGGAGGGTTGGGACGGACCTACACTCAATGTTGTTGACATTAAGAAAGGGTTAAGGAAGTGTTTTGATAACTATATGGACACATGACGTCCTACTTTTAATGGTTATAATGTGTTATTAAAACATGATACGTCAAGAGGGCGCTGCAGAGCAGGCAGCAATAGGGAAACAACGTTTTAAAGAAAGAAACAAAGTTTGTTTTCTTTTTAAAAAACAAACAAACCATGATCTAGTTTACAAGTATGCATTGTGACCTTTTTAGAATGATATATCCAGTGCCTTTTTGTGGGGGCGCTCAATGGTAGGCAGTACTGGCACCTTTTTTTCTAGAAGAAAAGCACTGGATATAATATCGTTCTAATAATGTTAAACAGGTCAGTGTAGATCCAGCCTAGGACTATACTTATTTAGAAAGGAACCATACTATCTGTCCTGTGTGCATAGGAAGCTGCCTCACCTTGAGTCAGACCATTGGTCCATCCAGCTCAGTATTGGCTACATTGACTGGCTATGGCTCTGCGGGGTTTTTAAACAGGGGACATTCAAAGTCCTACCTGAAGATGCTGTGCATTGAGACAGCAAAACAGACGCTCTGTCTCATTTGTTGCTTCCTACAGATGGTATAAGAGCACCACGAGAAGACTGAAGGGAAATGGCTCCCATCCCACATATGGAAAAGCCATTGTATTTTTGCTTATTTGCCAGTCTGGCTGACCTTTCACTGTGGTTCCAACACTCCCAAAGGAGATATACTACTACACCTATTGTTAACCTACACTTTTCACAGCACCAATGCAAGGTCTCTCCCATACTTTAAACAGAGATAGTCGTCTCTCATCGATGTTGCATTGGATTAGATGACCTCTGGGGTCCCTCCCAAATCAGTGGTTCTAACCTGAATGAAATTAAGGTTATTCATTTCCTTCCTAGTTAATAGTCTCTGCAAGCCTTTTCCTGTAATAAATTATGAGAGTAGGCTAGGACATTGCCCTTACCAATCACATTATTTGGGAGGAAGACTTACAGAGAGAGAAGCTGTAAATGGGGCCTGCCTAACCTTCAACTCTTTTGAGCTTGGTCATAAGATGCATCCTGAGAAAACCATGATGATCCCTAAATGTATGTTTATGTAACTATATAGGACGATATTTGTGGCTGACCTTTCTCTATGGTTCCAACATTCTCAAAGGAAAGGGACCTATTGCTGACCTACAGATTTCACAGCACCAATGCAAGGTCTTTGCTTCTCTTTTAAGCAAGCTTTTAAGAGGATGCGGTATAAAGTTCTGTAATTTTATTGACCGGCTGCAGATATGACTTGCTGATTTTTTTGTTTTTAATGGTTGATACCTTATACTTTACTTGCTGTTTTGTTTTTTATGGAAACCCTCTTCGAACAAATTATTGGAAAAAGAGGTATGTAAGTGGGAATAGGTGAAGGCTCATACATTAAAGCTGCACCCAGAGAAGAGAGATGCTGTTGAAGGATGGAACTGACCTTGAAGATGGATCGCAACAAGTTACTGGATAGGCTTCCACAATTAAGGAAGGTGCATGTGCATAAATCTAGACTGTTCCTACATTCAGCAGCATTGAGGAGCAGCCATAGCTCAATAGTAGAGCAAGCGAAAGGCACCAGATTCAATACTGGGAAACTGGATTTAGGGCTAGGAAAGACCCCTATCTGATATATAGACAGCCATTGCCAGCCAGCGCCCATGTACCTTTCCAGGTCAGAAAAGCATTATGTGTGAAACCTGGGGAAAGGGAGGAATTGTTTGCTGTAATCTACAGGATCTCTG
Organism: Zootoca vivipara; assembly: GCF_963506605.1. Classification (NCBI taxonomy): domain Eukaryota; kingdom Metazoa; phylum Chordata; class Lepidosauria; order Squamata; family Lacertidae; genus Zootoca; species Zootoca vivipara. The sequence continues at coordinate 65,100,550 of NC_083279.1, read as the reverse complement.
CAGTTATAACTCAGCTTCTTTTGCTGCATTTTTTTCTTTTTTCTTTTACTAGTTTTCCTTTTCCTTTTTGTTATTTTACTTGTTTGTGCATGTTGCAGCAGTTTGGGGGGAAGCCAAACCCTTTCTAGGAATTTAGGACAAGTGAGAGGATTTCATTATCTTAGAATCTGATTATCAACACTACAGATTTTATTCAAACTGCTGCTGTTTTTGCTGTTATGTTGCTTCCATATTTGAAAAAAAAGCATCAGTAGCTCAAATGTTGTCAGATGACTTCAATGACAGCTTCTCATCTCATGCTCATTTCATGAAACAAGCAGGAAATCAAAAGTTATGCCCATTACAAAATAAAAGCTGCACTTATGGCCACATACCACAGAGTTTCTGGGAATATTTATGGTAGTTTCAGTCGGTAGAGCATGAGGCTCTTAATCTCAGGGTTGTGGATTCGAGCCCCACATTGGGCGAAAGATTCTTGCATTGCAGGGGCTTGGACTAGATGACCCTCATGGTACCTTCTGATTCTATGATTCAGAATGCTTCTTTTAACCTATAATCCAATATCTCATAGAACATGGAGCATGAATCTATACAGATCCTAAGATTGTCCTGGTCCAGGTACCTGCCTCTAAGAAAGTCTCTCCACCTGTGGAATGCTTTCTCCAGCTAGCCCCACCTGGTGCCATCACCCATCAATGACATCTTTTTGGTATCAGGTTAAGATTCCCCTATTCTCTGAGACATTTGAAAGAATATGACTCAGTGGTGTTAAGGCTGTGTGATACTGTTGCATCTTTTGCCAGCTGGGGCTGGTGGGAATTGCAATCCAGAACATGTAGGTAGCACCATTATATATGCTGGCTACAATGCCTCTGCTCTGCCTCCACAGTTGCAGTAATACTTCTGCATACCAGTTGCTGAAGATAACAGGATGGGTGAGTTCTCTTCTGCCCAGGTCCCGCTTGCAGGTTTCCCACAGGCATCTACGTAGCCACTGTGCGAGCAGAATGCTGGACTAGATGGGTCATTGGCATAATCCAGCAGGCTCTTGTTGTGACCTGCCGTTCACCAGGTTGGCAAAGGCTGCTTGATCTGAGATATGAGAACAAGGAACAGTGTACAGCTGGAGCATCCGGCAGTTCCCTTTTTCACAAAGACATAGATTAGTGGTGTCAATATTTAATTCTGGGATTGGGTAAACAAATCCATAACATGCATTTATAGTCATTGTCCAAACTCGCAGGCTGCAACCCATCAAACTACAGGCAACTGTGTGATATAGAAGCTAGTAGTGATCAGTTTGCTTTCCAGAAGCCCTGCATGCTGATCACCCAGAGAGAAATGTCATTCGGTTTAACAGCAGTCGAGCCTTAAATCCTTCTCTGAATCCCTCCTGCGCTGCTGCACTGTTAAAGACTAGCAAGTTGCTCAGCACAATTAGGCATGATTGTCTCAACGGCCCAGATTGACTGGCATTAATTAGCCTTGTTGTGCGATTAGTCATTGCCCATAAATTTGCTCTTACCATTCAGACCATGCTTGAATTTACCGGCAGAGAAACAGGTGGGAAATGCTTCAACCTATATTTTAATCCTTTTCCTTCAGCACAATTTCAAATATCTTGTCAAGATAAATTATTTCAATGACACAATGCCCCCTTCAAATTAAAATAAAACCGGAAAACAACATTCTAGGTTGTTTGCAGATCTGTAACTATCAGGAAAACTGCTTTTTTGTTTGAAAGGAGACAGACTGTATACAGAGAGAAGTCTCTTTGGTTATACATTTCTTTTTACCCGTGATGAGAGGCTTGATATGCTAGGAGTGCATGTTTAATTTTGCTTGTTTTTAAAACTATTTTCTTAAGAGCAGTGGTGGGGAATCCTTGGTCTTCAAGGTGTTTGATGGACTAAATCTCCCAGTGTACAGACAATGGTCAGGAATGATAGGAGTTGAAGTTAGCCACATTGGAGAGTCACAGCTTCCCCATTCCTATCTTCTGACTATAGGGGTGTCCATATGTTACTTTCAGTGAGTGTACAATTTGTGTGTATTGTCCAGTACCCTCACAGTTATTCATATGTAACATTAACCAGCACACAATCTGTGCACACAATAGTTGAGCTGCAGAAGCCAACATATGTGTGCTTTCACACAAACACTTGCTCATATGCAAGTTTACACCTGTACACCTTTGTAACATGTGAATGGGCTTATTGAGTCTGAGAATGCAGAGCTCACCTAACCTGTAATCTTGTTCTTATGCAGTGGCCAGGTGATATACTTCATCTTTAGGATAGCTCAGTCAGTAGAGCATGAGACTCATGCCATGGGTTCAAGCCCCACATTGGGCAAAAGATTCTTGCATTGCAGGGGGTTGGTCTAGATGACCCTCATGGTAACTTCCAACTCTACAGTTCTATGATTCTGTGAGGCATTTGAATTAGGGTTCCAAAAAAGGACAGGGCGCCTATCTCTTTAAGAACTCTGTAAAAGTCCAGCATTCAACAGGGATTCTCTCCCATCACTGCAACTGAAGAAGCTACAATCTCTGTCTTCCAGAGACCTTCAAACCAAAATGTATGTTACATTAAATGTATCGTGTGCAGCAACATCTGAGGAAGGTTTTTTGTATTTGCAACAATGCTAAGTCTATATTTACATCCACATGTAATAACTTAACCCACTAAATTTTAAATGCACCATCAGTTATTTGCTTGTATGGTGTTAGAACTTAAGGGTTATAATAAATTAATATAAGCTGTGATAACCTGGAAGAGGAACCTTTTCCAGTGTGGAGTCCATAAAACTGGCTCCCCCCAAAATAAAGCAAGCACCAACTCTGATGTGTTTCCACTGCTTGCTAAAGATCCATCTGTTCTGTTCACCCAGGCGTTTGCAGGTTGCTAAATTCTGAGCCTGGATAGATTCTGATGCATTTTATTATATTTAATGTGTTGTTATTATTAGAATTGCATAATGAGGAACCTGGTATTATTGTTTTTTGTATAAAATTGGCATTATTATTTAAAATAAAAAAATAAATGTAATAAGTTAAAATTAATCAATGTGGAGGGAAAGAAATATAACAAATAAACAACTTGTACCAGACTACTTCTTGCTATTGACAATTTTGAAAGGGGGGAACCCCTGGCACTATCCCATAGTTAATGCTAATGGGAAAACCTTAGTATTATAGTGGATGTAAGTATAGCTAAATGATCCACATTTAATTTAATCCACAAAGGGGCAGAAAACATTTCCAAGCTGGAATACAGTCATTAAAAAAAAAAGTTCTGGGTGTCCCGTGTCTTACTATTCAAGCCTCATGTCCACCTTCCCCTAAATTTAGTTGAAACAATAGTTACATCCGTTTGATAAATGAATGACCATATAAGGTGAGCTTCACCTAATGAGAGTCTCCTCCATGCATCAAAAGGAGGAAATCTCTAAAGTGTGAGTCATTCTGCCACTGTTCTCTGGTCCTGAATGGCAATTGCTTGCAAACTGTAAACTATTGAATTAATGAAGGAAGAAATTGGTTTAAGAGTTGGCACAGAGCTTCTGTGATTACTTCACTACAAAGATGGTACCAGTCAGGAATGTCAATGGGATTTATATTAATTTATGGGGTCTAGTCACAGGCTCGTCTAAGGGTGAGGCATAATCAGTGGCTTGGGAAGACACCCAAGCTGCTCCTTGACTCTCTGCTCATTCATATATGCATCCATTTTAATTAGGGTCACCAAATGTAAAGTAGGGTAGAGTTCCTATGTTTTCAATAGTTACATGCAAGAGGAAACGCTGGCAGCTGCAGCTTGTCATATTGAAGTAAAAAGACCTGTGTGTGCCTGCTGAAATGTGTAAGATAAAACATGTTTACAACTGAGGCTGGATTTGTATATGCAGCCTATTGAGATGATAACACGCCAAGGTGGAAGAACAGATCGTACTATTGCAGTCTAACAGTTCCCTGCAACAGAAGAATCAATATGTTTCTCTGAAGCTGGAGAACTCGGAAAATAATGGCCTATAAGTAAAGGTAAAGGTAAAGCACCCCTGGCAGTTAAGTCCAGTCGCGAACAACTCTGGGGTTGCGGCGCTCATCTCGCTTTACTGGCCGAGGGAGCCGACGTTTGTTTGCAGACAGTTTTTCTGCTTCTGGCGAAACCAGAGCAACACACAGAAACACCATTTACCTTCCCGCCAGAGCAGTACCTATTTATCTACTTGCACTTTGACATGCTTTCAAACTGCTAGGTTGGCAGGAGCTGTGACTGAGCAATGGGAGCTCACCCTGTTGCAGGTGATCGGCAAGCCCTAAGCCAGGCATCCCCAAACTGCGGCCTTCCAGATGTTTTGGTCTACAACTCCCATGATCCCTAGCTAACAGAACCAGTGGTCAGGGATGATGGGAATTGTAGTCCAAAACATCTGGAGGGCCAAAGTTTAGGGATGCCTGCCCTAAGCTCAGTGGTTTTAACCAGGCATAGGCAACCTTCGGCCCTCCAGATGTTTTGGACTACAATTCCCATCATCCCTGGCCACTGGTCCTGTTAGCTAGGGGTCATGGGAGTTGTAGGCCAAAACATCTGGAGGGCCAAAGGTTGCCTGTGCCTGGTTTAGACCACAGTGCCACCCGCGTCCCTATAAGTATCCACCTGCAATTTAATCCTAGCATGTATGGAGCCACTGAACATTGTAGACAATTCACAGGTCTGATCTAGGGTATGCATTCAGTTCATGTGGTTCATTTTTATACGGAAGGTCCCTGGTTCAATCCCTTGTGTCTCCAGCTAGAATTGGAATGCCTCCATCTGAAAACCCAAAGAGAAACTGCCAAACAATACTGAGCTAGATGAATCAATGGTCTGATTTGGTACAAGACAGCTTCCTACATTACTAAATATTTAGCCATTTCCCCAAAACCCAGATGTACAACTTTTTCCTCTTAGAGCAGCAGATGGTTTTGAGGTCAGCTGTCTCTTTAGTATGGAAGAATGTCAATAAAACTGAGATCTTCCTGTGTCAAAATCTCAACATTATGAGAGAGAGAAAATCCTGCAGTGCCCATTACACTAGTATAAATTGTATGGCTGCGACTTCATCCCTATAGACTACTGTCAGGAAAGCAAGTGACCTTTCAGATTCTTTTCTGACAAACATTCTTATTTTATCAAAGCCTGAATTTGCTTCTCCCAGTTACATTCATCCTTAGGGTCAATTCAGCATTGCAAATCCACTAAAATGTGAAGGCATCCTTCTAATGTGCTAATTTATAAGATATAGCTGTCAAGCAAGTCACTACCTTATCCCAACTGGCTTTGGTCTAGTGAAACAATATGGCAGCTAGAGAATTGATGCCTTGGGGAGCCGGTCTCCATCTCCTACAACTTGTCTGCTTTCCTTGTCATCCTGCTACGTGTTGCGTCTGCTCCCAATAGTTATTCATGAACTTAAAAAACCATTTCACATTGTTGGTGCTCTGGATAGGGCAATTGTTCTGCTTCCCTTTGGGACTTGAGGAATTGTTGCAGTTCACTTCCTAGGTAAAACCGATTAGCTTTTGTTTTGTTTTTTAATTGTGAGCTCTAAATGGTTGCATTTATGTTGTGAACCATAGAAAAGAAACACAACTTGTTGCTAGGCGGAGGTGCCTTTGGCATCAAAAGACTTATTCATAGAAAGCTAGCATCAGGCAAGTATTGTCTGCATTTGCTATCTTACACTCAGTTTTATTGGCTGTTTTCTTGCTCTATGCTTCCAGCAAAGTGTTTAAAATATTGGGGAGTCATCTGGCAGCCCTAAGATTGGTATTTATTTAATTGCAAATGGATTCCTGCAGTGAAGAAACAGCTAACATCTGCATTGAACTGGGCGCTGACTAATTTCACATTTTTTGCCTTAATCCATTTCTCTGAAGTGGAACCAGAGTGGGTGTGCTGAACTGACAGGAGGACAGGGAGAAGGAAGAGGATCCCAGCAAAGGGTGTAGCCAGGACTGGGACATAACTGCAGCAAGTAGGGGATGGGGAAGGAAATACAGGGTAACGGAGGATGTCAAGGGGATAGGGGTCAATGCATAGGAACCAGAGCAGCAGGACCCATCACCAGAGCCAAAGGGGTCCCTGCCCCCATGAATACGGTGGGCTCTGAGGCATAGGGAACAGGAGGGAGAGCATTCTAGGAGGCTGAGGCAGGCAAGGGCCCACAGCCCAGCTCCCAAGCTGGCCAGGTGGGGCTCGCTAGCTGAGGGAGATGGTGTATGATTCCTCAGCTGGAATAGGCTCATAACAGGTGAGGGTCACATGCCTCTTCAAGCCCAGGTGCTGCAATCAGCATACAAAAGGGAAGCAGAGCTGAGGCGCTGTGTCTGCTCAAGTACCCACCTTGGATTGGATGCTTTTGAACCTCTGTGGGACTGTGCAGTAAGTTTGACTCTGGACTGTTTCCTGACTGCTGGACTTCATACTCGGATTACCCATGCACTGTGTTTCCTGGACCTTTCTTGTGTGGATTGATCCCTGGTCTTTGGACTTGACATACTGACTTGCTGCCAGGTAGGCCAGGGGTCCTGGTTTGGAGATGTATAAGCTCACATTGAACCTCATGTAAAGTTTATTTTGATCTTGAAATTCATAAATTGAACATCCTGGTCCTGATTTTCATACCAATCACACTCCATTGACTTCAACTTATTTTAAATTAGAGAGCTGTCTCTGCAAAGTTCTATTCAGAAGGTTAACATTGCTTCTTAGTCACTGTCTGTGGGTTGGAAAAACAACAACACAGAACTATTTCTTAAAATTTATTTAAGATCATTGTGTTAGATTTCTGTCATCATTTGAAATGTGTATAACTAGCTTCCAACCCAAAAAGCAATTCCCCATTAAAATATAGTCCCCATCTCAACTCCTCAACTCTGTTTCTTGTAGTGCCACTTTGGTCTTCCGATTTCTTCTCTACTTATTGTCCAGTCGACCTCTACTAGAAGCTGAAGCACTCTTTGCTCTCAGTGCATATGCTTAGTATAGCTGTATTTGAGTTTAAGGTTTGAGAATTATGGAAGCTACTTGTTGGGTATTCAGACTTTTTTGTTGGCTTTTTAATTTTGTGAAGATTTGATGGTGCTACTATATTGCTGTTGGAAAACTGTTACCACACTCCAAGCGGCTTGTGTACTGGACTGCAACACTGTTATTAAGAAGCAACAGGTTGACTCAAAGAAGCAAGTAGGAAGTTGAATTGTGCAGACACACATTGTATCAACAGACCCAGGCATGTCAAACCTGCGGCCCTCCAGATGTTTTGGACTACAATTCCCATCTTCCCCAACCACTGGTCTTGCTAGCTAGGGATCATGGGAGTTGTAGGCCAAAACATCTGGAGGGCCGCAGGTTTGACATGCCTGGATTACACAGAGGTCCAGGGGAAGTGCAAAAAAGAAACTTTTCCATTTCTAAGGGTTCCCCCATGTTTTCAATACAGTGGTACCTCTGATACGTACCTGATCCGTTCCGGGGTGCCATTCGCACCCCAAAAAGTATGTATCCAAAGGGGTGATAGAGTGCATGTGCAAAGCTCCGATAGAGCACTTCCGCGCATGCTTCTGTGCATGCACGGAGGAACCCATAAGTAAACACTTCTGGGTCCCCCCCCCCCGAGTACTTAACATGAAAATATGCAACCCGCAGCTAACGCAACCCGCAGCTAACGCAACCCAAGGTATGACTGTACTGGCAAGAGAAACATAACAATGATTCTCTTGCCAGTATTTCCACTGGCGATAATGCTGTGTAAATGTGTATACACACTACAGCAGCTACTTGTGGCTACTGGTTGTTTACTGCAGGATGTGCAATGAACCATATTCAAGTCATTCTGGAGTGTTTTCCCCCTTGTGGTAATGTTGGTTGTCTGGGTAGGTGGGCGTCTGCTTTAGGCATAACATAAAGATTTTAATGCTGTATGCCACGGGGAATGAGCGGAACATTTGCCTTTTTCCTGTCTGCAGTTAAATATATGTGCTGCTTGAGAATCTCTGCAGGACTTCTCCTTTGGGTTGGTTTCTGCATAGTTAAAAGTAAAAAATGAAGGTGCCAAGAGATGGCTGTAGCTCTAGATGGAAAAAATAATAATAAATACTGGGAGCCTTAAATATACCCACTAGTACTGCGTGTTTGTACTCTCCTTGTTTTGCAATAGTTCAGACACTATGAATTAAAATTCCACAAATATACAGTGCTGGATATAGTCCCAGTAGTGTTCAGATAGAACTAGCATTACAAGCACTCTGATATTTGAAATGCTATGCCTCCTTAAGATTTTTTGAAAAACACAGATTGAGGTGACATTTACAAACACACAAGAGAAGGAGAAATCATATTTGCAACGAGCAGTTGGTTGAGTAACTAACAATAGCCCAGCACGCTTCTGCAAGGCTCCGTTGTAAGCAAACTAGGCAGGCTTTTTGATTTGGACAGTTCCAGTCCCAAAAGATCTCAACCCAAACTTCATGTACGAAGGCTGGTGGATACAGCCATTTGTTAACTGACTTGGTATTGCACTGCTCATATACATGTTGAGATGTTCTTTCTGAATCCACTTTTCAGAGGTTTACTGGTATACAGGTGAACTAAAATGTCAATTCAGCTTTCTTCTCCCCCATTCTCTCTTTTTTTAAAAAATATTTATTGGTTTTACAGATAAACACAACAGTTTAAACACAACAAATACAAACAAAAATAACAAGAAAAAATAACAATAAAAACACAAAAATCAAAATACCATAATCCTTTTCCATTAACATTGTAAGAGGGGACTTCCTCGAGTTCCCCCTATCTGCGGTTCATTTCTCATTCATCTTTAGCAATTTCCAATTCATTGTTTAAAACTCCTTCCAATTTCAAATCTCTCATACATCAATTTATATAACATAATTCTCATACCCGCAGTTTCTATGAACTTCTAAATTTAATCTCAATATACAAATTTACCATATTTTTTTAAAATAAACTTTAAAGTCTTTCCAGTCTTCTTCTGTCGCTTCTTCTCCCCGGTTACGTAGTCTCCTGGTCATTTCAGCCAGTTCCATGTACTCCATCATTTTCATTTGCCAATCTTCCACTGTTGGTAATTATTGAATCTTCCAATTCTTAGCTAGTAATACTCTTGCCGCCGTTGTAGCATACAGGAAAAAAATTACATCTTTCTTGGGAATCTCTTTTCCAACTATACCCAATAGAAAGGATTCTGGTTTCTTAATAAATGTGTTTTTCAACACTCGCTTTAGTTCATTATAAATCTTCTCCCCCATTCTCTACCCTGACTTCTCAATGTAATCGCAGTCCTGTTCATACATCATATCTACGTGTCCTTTAGCTGCTTTGATGATAACATTAAAATCATCAGAAGAAACTTGTTACCAGGCTACCTGAAAGAAGTATAATTATCAAGTGCAAATTGTGTGTTCAGAAAATGGCTCTTGGCTTAGCAAACCATTTTGCTTCTCTAAGGCTCAGGAGAGGGCATTAAGTGGTTTCTCACCCCCCTCCCCCAGTACCATTGAGCTCAAAGCAGGCTTTTAGCAAACATATTTGTTCTTTTGAATGCATTCGTATACATCCTTTACCATTAGTTATTTTAAAATGTGAAATATTTGGAGTGTTTCCTGAGAGCTATATGTGGGTTTTTAAAAATGTGTTCACCTGGGTTCAATTTCCTTCACTACCCCCCCCCCCGGTTAAATGCCTGAGTGGCAAAATAGGAAGTGAACCATAGTATGTAATTAAGCTCTCTGTATGCTTAATGCAAGTCATTAGTGCTACCGAGAAATTTGCTTTTGGGTGGAATCATAGGAGGGAAGCTGCCTGTTCAACAGCATTTGAGCAGAGTTCAAGATGTGGCTTAACTTTAAGATGGGGGTGGGGGAATCTGAGGAAATGCACTGATTTTTCTTTTTCAAATTAATCTTAAATTCAAGGCATGTGACAAATCACACTTGTGCCAAACAGTTTCACAGAATGCAATGTGTTAGATTATTTTATGACAAGTAATGCAAAGCAATGCAGAGTTGGGCACACTGAGAATAGCTTGATCAGTATTCAGCACTAGGAAACCAAAATAGATGGTGTTCTATGAAGCTAGCAGTTCTATGAAGAAGAAGAAAATGAGCATGGGATGAAATGCTTTGCTTTTCACAGAGGAATGATTCCTGCTTGCTGTGAATAAAAATAGCCATCACAAATAGCACAATTCAGCAGTGCTAATTTGATAGTTGAGTGTGCTTATGGGTGTTTAATGGAGTGGAGTGAATAATCCGTAGGAAACAATTTACTGAAATGTTTTAGGACACCCCCCCAATACACTTTGCCCCTACACATGAAATAACACCACTATGATTACTTGAATTTATTTGCTTTTAGAATATTTGTTTTAATCTGGTCTCAGATGATCAACCGAGTCAGCTGCAAGCCCAACTGAACCAGAAAATGTGGCTTTAAGCTGATTTAGCCCAAAGGAGGGGAGGGGGAGAGAAGAGCATATTTTACAGAATCCCAAGCAAAGGCACATGCTGGGAAAGCAAAAAAAGAAAAAAAGATTTTTCTCACTATACATGCATACTTCTTGTAACCTAGCATTGGGTGTAACCCAGCTGGCATCCTTGTGTTTAGAGAAAGGCTTTTGATCCAGTAGAGGCATCTGCTAATGCAAGATGGGAGGAGCACATCCATGGGTACCAAATCTAGGCCTTTCTGAGTAGCCTTAGGAACACTCCCCAGGCTACACCCCTCCCTAGCCACACCTCTCACCAACCATGTTGTCCTTCCATGCTTCTTGCCCGTCTGGAACTCAAATAATGACTTTTTCTTGTCTGGATGGAGGTGAATGAGAGAGAAGTATGCCAAGAGAGTAAAAACGAGCCTAGTTTCTAATTGCTGCTCACACTTTTGCCTCTGGCCCCGCCCACTGCTGACATCTGGTCCCTGGAAGGTTTCCCAAAAGAGGTTGTGGGCCTGCAGCTGAAGAAAGTTGCCTACCCCTCTGCTAATCAAAGGGGAGGGAAGGTGTTTTTTGTCAGTTCAGATTTCCCTCTGCAGCCCCCCAGCACCAGCCCACCTCTGAAAATCAGCTCCAGAAAACCTGCCTCAATAATAGGGTGGAAGGTGACTTGTGGAGCTGCAGGGGATTCCACCCTGTAATCCATACAGATTAATTTTGTTCAGTTTTGGCATCCTTCACAAGGAGGTTCTCCCATGCAGCACTTAATCATCTCAACAAGGTATGTGTGGGAGGCCCACCTAGTGACTTGCGCCCTTGGCCACCAGTTACAATCCTTTACCAAAATGCTGTTGCTGTCCTCTTTTTCCTTTACCTTATTGATGACCACAGCTTTGTGTGTAGATCACACCAGTCCTTACTGAATATCATTTCACTCTTCAGCAATGCAGCTGGTGGAGTTACTGCTGATTTGTAGCCACCACTTCAAAATGTAGTGTAACCATTTAAGTGGGCAGCCTGGAGAAGCTTAGTGGGGACAAACATGGCTCATTTGTTCACTACTGAATACCTTAAATGAAACTGATCCTGGACAGTGTGACTGGATGGTGCTTTAGATACCACCACCTGACTTGCACTAAGCATGGCTTAAAGTTTGGTCCAGATGCCCCCAGTGTCTTGCAGATTTGTCACAGAAGGCTCTTCCCCAAGGCTCTGTGCTACCGGTATGTCCTTCCACATGTTCCTTCACTACCAAGAAAAGCTCCGCTGGATCTTGAGGATCCAATGGCAGCAGAAATATAAACTTCCATCCTCACCACCACATGAAAGACTTATGCACCTATTATCTGCATTCAGCTGTATTCAGTGTCCCCCGCTCCCAGCTGGAATGTGTAATTGAACTCTAATAATGACTCTTGCTTTCCTGGATATGGAGGTTAGAGATGGAGACCTGCCATCTGCGCTCTAGCCCTTACCTGGCCTCCTTTACCCTCTGGCATTATAACTGCCCTATGTGACCAAGTTCATAGAAACATGGCCCCATGTGAAAGCTCTCCAAATTGTGGGATTGCCTCTATGCTTGCTTTCACGACACTTCCAACCCCTTTAAATGAGGTATGTTTGACCAGATGTCTTGATCTAGTAGCAGTCATTTCCAAATAGCCCATTAGTGTAGTTTATACAGCACCATTCAAACTACTAGGCATTCCTGTTCAGTTTTCCTGAACTAATTGAGAGAGCTCCAAGGTGAAATTCTAAAACTGCACTTCATTATATTTTCTAATTACCTCGGCAGATGCTATTAACTTGAGCAAAAGTGAATTACAGGATGCGTGTGCAAACAGCTCTGAAGGCAGGAAAATGAGCTGTCCTTTGTTTCGGAGAGTCAAACCTATTAGTTTGCTGTTTTTAGAACTTTTGAGCTAAAATTTAAAAAATTAAAGAATGAGGAAAATAGTTATAGAGACTTTGTTGAATTGTAACTGTCTCTTCATCATGCTTCATAAAGCTCATGTAATTTGACCTTGAATTAAAGGGCTTCCACTCCAAAACAGAAAGTAATTGTATGTCTGGTGTTCGAATCATAGTGTTAAAATGAAATTAGCCGCGCACAGGAGGAGATATTACAAGGGAAAACATCCCATTAATGGTTTGTAAACCTTTATAGTACACCATTATTTCTCAAACTGGTGAGATGATTTCAATGTTATCTTAACTGTCTATGACAGAAATACGTTCTCTGCATGTTCAATAACATTTTATGTACAAAGGTAGAAGAGATTCGAACATTGGATTCTTAACTTCCTTTGATAATATGTGTGGGAGGGAGATGGAATCATAATCTTTTCAAAAACTTTGGAAAATATCGCATTGTTGTAAGGATTGCAGTAGTTATGACACAATGCTTTTGGTATACAACTTGCTGACGCTCACTTGTAGTAGATTGATGCTCTGAAGAACTGGGCAATTTGCATCTTTCAATAACATTACAATAAAGCCTTTGAGAGTCCATGACAGTTAGGATTACAGCCAAGACAAATTAAGTGTCTGAGAGATTTTAAGAAACAAGGGATTGATGTGTGGGGGAAAACACAAACTTTTTTTAATGTGCACTTTGAAAGATTATCAGATGTTAGTATATTAAATACCAAAGTTTTTAGAGAATATGTTTTAGGAGTTCATGTGTAAAATGTAATTAATGTGCTTTTCATCCTTGAACACTGAATAGTTTCTGCTTTATAATCTAGTGGCCCTGATCCCATTTAAGTTGTGCACAACTCAAAATTGGGATCTACATACCATTGCTGAGCAATTTGGGGGATTTATAAACAAGATCACTTTGGTGTTGAATGATCTGGATGCATCAACTTCATGTGTGGACACTTATTTGCATATGTCTGGTGGATTAGAATTAGTGCACTAGTCTTTTCTAGTTAACAAGCCCTGGCTATCCACTGGTGCACACAATATAGCCATCATGGATGAGTTCTGAGACTATCCGCCTTTCCTCAGAACATGCTACCCATGGCCATTCCCTATAGGGGTGGTGGAAAAATGCATTTGGTCTTCATTTTCTGAGCAGAATGACCCAGTTCAGTAATCTTGAACTTGCCTGAACACAGCAACACAATTGCTGATTGGATTATGTGCCTACCTGGATTTTGCAATGCAGTTTTGGTGCACACAAAAAATGTTTGGAAAAGAATGGAAAAATACCATACATATTTTGGGGAAATGCAAACAACGTCTGCAATAATGATACCATCTCAATGTGAACTTCTCATGCATTCTTTCAATAATAAAGAAATCAACACAAAACAGGAAGGGAATGGACTTGTACTTGAGTATCAGAAAAAAGTGAAAGGAGATGAATTTGGGCTGATCTGTCCACCCCAAGCCTGTGAATGTTTTCAATATCCAACCTGGAACATAAGAATCTGGCCTCTGTTAGGTCATTCAAATCAGTGACTCAGCTGGCCTCTAGCTTTGTGTACACCAATGGAAAAGTGTTCTTTTTTTGGAAAAAAATCTTTAGTCAAGAAAATTTGAAACAACCAGATGAATCCCAAAGAAAGGCAAAAGCACCATATTTTCTGGATGTACTTATTCAAATGTTTTGGAATCGCTGTCACAGATCATAATCAGCAGACAACCAGATGAGAAACATATTTGCTCTCATTCTTGAGTACGGAATCAACCTATTTTAAAGTAAAACAACTTCACCGTACTATACTACACCAGAACTAGTACACGCTTGTGGGGCTGTGATGTGAAAGTAAATTCATTATCTACATCCATTATAAACATCTTCCCAGTTGGTAATGGTTGGTTGTGGTGATAATGAACTGGGTTCAGTGGCTCTTGGCACCAAATTCTGCAATATATCCAACCACTGCAATACCAAAGGATTTATTGTGTTCATCTGTAACAAATGCATGCTGAAGACTGACTGATGGTTCACACAGACACACATGCCTCCTTAATCCTATGCCTGTAATTCTTTTTCTTAGACGTGGACCTCAAAATATAAATGAGTTGCTAAGGAGGCTTGTCAATGAAGAGATAATTTTGTCACTAACAGTGAATTTAATTAGACAAGCTCTTTTAAATTAAAACACACTTTCAAAGGAAGGCGGAAAGAGCAGGTGGCAGCCCCACTTTCCTGAGCAAACAGAGTTTTATGCTCCATCAATCAATTGTTTAAGAATATGTCACTGGAGACAATAATGACTCGAAACAAATTCATCCATGTTAGATTTCCAAAGTTGTCTAGGATAGTTTGGTCTGCGACTCTCATTGGCATGTGAGAAACACAGAGCACCTAGTCTCTTTGGATGTCTGTTTAAACAAACAAACAAACTTGAGCTGCAGTTCATAAATTTTGGCCTGTTTACAAATAGCCCTATCAACTTAGCAGAGCAGCTGTACTTTTAGAACCAGCAAGTGTACAAGACTATAAATCATTGCCAGCATGAAACAAACTGAATTTTAAATCAAGGCAGCAAAACATGAAAGTGCATGCCAGGGTGTAATTGCCGCACCAAAATAAACATGCTGCGTAGCAGCAGCACCTACACTGAAAATAGAATCAGTGTCACATTGCATGGAGAAGATGTTGTTGAGTTGCTAATGTCCCCAAACTAAATTACTTGGTGTCAAAAACACATAAAACTATTGTTCCTAGTTTACAGTTGGTGCTAAATAAATGTTAAACACACACACTCCGGGTGCCTGCTCCTGATAAATCGCCATCCCAGTTTTTGCCTCTTTCTCTCCAAATGTTGTTAGCAGGTTACTCGAGTTATCCTCCTTTGTGGTTCAGTTTCCAAAATTTAGATTTCTGCTGCTTGTGTTGACCAGGGTGGAAGGTGAGGGCCTTCAGCATGCCACTCCCACCCAAATGACCTATTTCAGGGTTTACTGCTCCCTGCCAATTGTGGTAGTTTCCTTCTAACCATCCAAGGTGATGTTCAGGATACCCACCACAACAGAGCCCTTGCCATCATCAGCAGCTCTCTTCTCCACCTGCAGAGGTCAAAACTATATGCCGTCCTTGCCTTTAGCTGCAACATTGGGGAATTAATGGCTCTGAGATCCTATACTCTCCCTTCTGGAAGTGAACTCCATTGAACTTGGCTGAGTAAACATATATAATAATGTCACAATAATAATGTGGACTTGTGCTACATGGTGTCTTTCCACAATCTAACAGAATTTTAAAACTAAACTTGCAGTTGTGTTGTTGTTGGCATCCATCTGTCTCGAGAATTTAGACGTTAACGGGGTTAGTGTAAACTATGTCCTGTAAGAAAAAAAGAACAATAACATCTAAAGAACATAGAGGGTAAATAACAAATTGGTATAATTTGGATATACAGTAAATTAAAATATAAAGAAGGAACTGCAGAAAGAGGGGGAGGGGAGTCAAAATGAGAGAATGATTGTGATTTAAGGCCTGAGGAAGAACAGCCTGAGGCAACTGCCTCGTGCCCCAGGGCTACTCATATAGCCAAGCACTCTTGATTCGATTTATCACTCATTTAATAGACTCATAGAATTTGAGGGGACCCTGAGGATCATCTAGTCAACCCCTGTGTGATGCAGGTGCACCTTGTGGGGATCAAACCTGCAACTTTGGCTTTATCAGCACCACAAACTAACCAGTTAGGTTATGCTGTCATAAGGATAATAATTTTAAGGACAACTCCAAGAAAAATGACACACTCATTAGAGGTGCAGCTACTCCTTGAGCTTCAGTTATTCATGAGTGCATACTCAATTTTTCTTCCCAGAAGAAAATATATATATAGTTATCTATTGGGGAATCTTTCAGACACTTACCTCAAGATCCTGAGACATGTTTCACTAGTTCTACACAAGGGCTGGGCTAGTGTTTCACAAACCACTGTCTTCTTTGCCACATTAATTCAGGAGTGTTTTCTTCAAGCATGTGTAGCAGAGAGCTCTCTTGAGATCAAAAGCGGCTGGGTGGTGGGTGGGAGGCAAAAATCCCAGTAGGCATGTTGTGCAACTTCTTGAGTGCACAGCGAGATAATTAGCTGCATTGCAGCCCACATGCTCCATCTTAACAGGAGATTCCACAACATGACCCTTCGGATTCCTTCCCACACTGATCCGAAGCTTAATGATTTCATCTCAAAGTTGGGAGAAGTGGCCCGTAATGTGCTCCATCTCACGAGTGCATTCAACCAGTGTAGGTACGCTGTGCTCACATAAGCTGCCTGCTGAGCTAATGGATTCTCCTTTCCTTCCTTTATCCATTCCAAACTATGGGAACTATGTCCAAACAACATTTTCGGCTCTCGCAGTTGTGCTGCAGGGCAGGCAAGATGAAATGCTGCTGTTGCTAAACAAGCAAGCGGCTGAAACTGATACGGACCTGTTTGTCTTCCAGGACTCTGTATGCAAATAGGAAGCTGCTTTATGCCAGATGAAGATCATCTTGGCTTCTCCGGGAGTGGCATAAGGGTTTCTTCCCCATCAGCTACTACCACTTCCTTTTAGCTGGAGATGTCAGGGGCTGAGCATTTTGCCTGCAAAGCATATGTTCTACCCTTGTGCTTTTCTAAAAGTGCAGAAAAATGGAGAATAGTACAATATGATCCAATCAGCTTCCTAGCAATAGCTGTTCTTTCCTTTTAAAATAAAGTTTTTAGACCACCTGACAAGATAGTCTGTGGGTAATGGCTGAGCAAACCTCATTTTTCCATAGAAGAGGCGAGATCCCGCTGCTCAGGAGCTGAGACCAGTGCCCCGTGCTGTTTACTTTCATTGGACTGTATCCATGAAATCTTGTTAGCACAAGGACTTCTGCTTGTGCAACAGAACTTCCCCTTTATCTGCTCACTGCACCCTCCAATCTGTTCTAGAGGGATTTTTTTTGGGGGGGGATAGAATCCAAAACAGATTGGGGGGTGCACAGGGGAGCAGAGGGAAGACAAGTTCCATTGTGTAAGTGGAAGTCCTTGAGCTAGCAGGACGACCTTGTTGGAAAACATCATTTATTTAGAAAAATATATATAAGGACAGATCCTGAAGCTGAGGCTCCAATACTTTGGCCACCTCATGAGAAGAGAAGACTCCCTGGAAAAGCCACTGATGTTGGGAAAGATGGAGAGCACAAGGAGAAGGGAATGACAGAGGATGAGATGGTTGGACAGTGTTCTCGAAGCTACAAACATGAGTTTGACCAAACTGTGGGAGGCAGTGGAAGACAGGAGTGCCTGGCGTGCTCTGGTCCATGGGGTCACAAAGAGTTGGACATGACTAAACAACTAAACAACAACAAAAGCTGCTTACTCAAAAAAATTCCCCAAGCAATGTACAAGTCCAATTTTATATAAAACATGATTAAAGCACACAAAGTGATAGCAAGCATGCATAAAACCAGTGCTAATTTTCTAGAAAAAGAAGTGCCAGAACTCCCCACGAATGCCTCCCTTGTTCTCTTAGAATAGCCATGGCACCCACCTGAGAGGTGCCAGAACTGAGTTCTGGTGAATTTCAGCTGAAAAAAAACCCTGCATAAAATTATCATTAGCAGCAAATGTAAAACGAAGAATACATTTTAAACAAATGTCATTTAACCAGACTGGTTGAAATGCACAAGTTTTCTGCAGGTTTAGGCAGTGTAGGGTCTAATGACAATTGGCAGGGAGTTCCACAGCTCAGGTACTAAAGGAATGATTCCTGGCACTTGCAAAAGTGGAAGTTCCACAGATTGAAGTGATCAGATAATTTTTTGGCCTTCTTCATCACTAACAGAAATAGAATTCATTATGCCAAGGGATGAAAAATGTTGTTTTCTTTGTTTCTACAGTTGCTTGAAAAGTACTGTGTCAGATATGAAAATTTTCTCTTAGATCTAACACCATTCAACCAGGCTCTTCATCTCTGGATGTTGCAATCAACAAGTAATGTCTATGCACTTCAGAATGCCTTAGAAATCACAGCGAGGGATTGCTAGCTACTTGAGCGATTGACTTCTGTGTAATTCAGCATTTCCTTCACTTTACAGGTACTTCTGGGGTGCCTTGATTTTTCTGCTTTCTCCAAGAAGTTAGGGATATGGGAGAAATTCAGTTCCATTTGTCTCTGAATGTGCACCTACCTAATTTGCATGTCTTGAAACTATAAGTGAAGCACAGCTATCCTTCAAGATTCACACATTTCTGAATCTTGTGGTGTAGTGAACACTGAAGAAGTGTGCATGCACACAAAAGCTCATACCAATGACAAACTTAGTTGGTCTCTAAGGTGCTACTGGAAGGAATTTTTTTTATTTTGTTTCGATTACAGCAGACCAACATGGCTACCTACCTGTAACTGAAAAATATGTCTCTGGGGAGAGTGTGTATGCATTTGCATACATCAGGGACAAAGACATACATTGTGTTAAGGAAATGGCTTGCAAAAAATGTTTATATTAGGCAAAATTGTGTACAAAGGTGTGTGCATTGGAGAAATGCACACTAACATCCTGATAGATTTTCATGAGGACTTGAACAAAAGAAAATCACAAGCTGATATGGAAATGTGGAGAAGTGAACTTAAGATTTAAAAAGTGAGAAACTGAAAGAAACTGAAATTGACAGATTTCTATCGCTATCTAGTATACTGACTACTGACGTTCTGAATGGAAGGGATCTGAAGGACAGCTAATATCTCTACACTGACGCATAAGCCATCTATGTAAGCGGTTAATCATTCCCACCTATAACCCTGTGATTATTTTAAAGAAGAAACTACTGTGGTTAACAAAATAATAATAATCAGCAACACCAAACTGTTTTTATTTTGTTTAACAATGGAAGGGTGTTACAGATGTCGGTTTTATTTATTTCGTTATTTTTTTTATAAAAAATGCCTGCAGTTAGGTCATCTGTTCAGTCAAGGTGAGAAAACAGATAATGACTTGACAAGCATTGCAACTGAAAATGCAAACAATGCCAATAATTACCCAAATTAACAGTACAGTTTTGATGCTTTGTCACAGGAACACCTTCTAGCTGTGGCAATGCATTTTTCAGAATTAATTTCTTCCCAAATAATGACTCTGAGCAAAGAAAGCGATGCCTCTCCTCTCCTTCCCCCCACCGTTTTTTAATAATGCAAGTCTGACATGTTAACAATCGGGCACATGCTCATTCATTGTAGCCTGATCTCAGCTGTCTGATAATGGCTTAAGAAGGATGATGAGTGGAATCACACATCAAGGGACTCCTTTGTTGATGGAGGGGACCAGGAGTGCATTTCCAATTTGCAGCTTGGAGATGAGGCTTCAGAAGCGCTGCTTATGTTTGATACCCACTCAGTCGTTACCACCAAACTGCCAACCTCAGAGGTCAAGGATCCTTTTATATTGGATATGGGCAAGTGCCTAAGTAGATTTTCTGGAAATGTTGGCAATTTCCATATAAAACACAAAAGATGTGACTGTGTGAGAGGGTGATTTGGAGATGGATGTGCGTTATGGTTCTGTTTGTGTACATCCTTGCTTTCAGAACGCAGGCTCTCAATAGTTTCTCAGAGTGGTTGTTCTGAAATCAGGGGAATATATATTCATGTGCCAAACCTGGGCAGTGTGGAAGGAGGTCCTGGGCTGCCCAGATAGCACACTTTTTCAATAAAAAGACAAACTGTGTGTGTAGGGAAACAGCTCCTCTCAAGAAATATTCATTGCCTGAGTTTATTTGCTTATTTATTATACTTATATCCTACATCTGATCCAAGATGTTAAAGATGGTATTCCTCAGAGATAGGGAAATGGAGCCAGCCAGCAGGGCAGATTTTTTAAATTATTATTTAATCATGCTTACCTCTCAAAAAAATGGTGCTAGAACATGTTGCTCCCTTGTTCTCTTATACTGGCAATGACACCCACCTAGAGGTGCCAGAACCGAGTTCCGGTGAGTTCCGGCTGGAAAAAAAAAGCCCTGGCCCCAACTCACATGGCCAATAGTCAGGGATGGTGGGGGTTTCAGCCCAACAGAATCTGCCCCTCTGTTCTGCCAGTTCATAGTGGTTGGCATTTGCTTAGAAACTCACTTAGAACCAAAAATTGGACTGGGGCAGAGGGTTAGGAATGTGTTTGC
This sequence comes from Zootoca vivipara, assembly GCF_963506605.1. NCBI lineage: Eukaryota > Metazoa > Chordata > Lepidosauria > Squamata > Lacertidae > Zootoca > Zootoca vivipara. The sequence goes on along the minus strand of NC_083279.1, from coordinate 65,079,935 downwards.
CACTTCTCTGTCTGTTTTGACTGCTTCTTCAGAAACAGAATCAGCCTCTGATTATTCAAGTACATATATTAAGGACATGAAAAGAGTCTGCTGGATCAGGCCAATGGCCTATTTAGTCCAACATACTGTTCTCACAGTGGCCAGCCAGATGCCTGTGGGATCTTACTGTCTCGGAGGTCAGTTTACATATTTTCCCTAGAGGTTCAAGCAAAACCCACTGGGCTGAGGCTTAGATGTTTTATTTATGTACTGTATAAGATTTCTTACCCACCCTTCATCATAAGGTCCAAACTACTGAGGGTTTATAAAGCTCAATTCAAAGGAGCTGTGAGCTTTCATGAGTTCCAAAATTCTTCTCTGCTACAGTGTCAGATCCCTGCAAACATTTGCAAGAATGCTGTTGGTGTAGTGTATCTTGATTTCAGTAAAGCTTTTGACAAAATCCCCCCCTCCTGAAATTTTCCTCATGCTGCACAATGTTTTCAGACCAGAGCCAACATGGGTTGCAGTTGATTCGGATGGAGCTTATGCATAGGGCCCAACTCCTCCCTAAACATGTTTTCAGTTGAACCCCAGGAAAGGGTGAAATTTTGGGGGTTGTGGGATCATTTCAAATCAGTTTGTCTGCGATCACCTGGTTCTGGTGTTTTTCCTCTCTGCTTGCTTCACTCTGCGGGGTTTGGATTTTTGGATGTTATCTGGGAGGAGTTTATTCCCCTGCCTTCAGTCTGTGGATGAAAATATTGGATTTGTTAGCCTTTTCTTCTTGCTCAATTTTACAGTTAGCATTAAGTCTAAAGTATGATTGATTTCTCTGACAGTCTAAATTACAGGATGGTTATGAATTTCCCATCTTTAGTGTCGGAAACCGTAACTGCTAATGTGGTGGTAAATGATATTTTTCTGCATATTACCACAACCTCTATCAGAGTAGTTTCTATTTGCAGGCCAAACTTCCAATTATGTTAAGGCTCTTTCTGAAGGCATGCAGCGCGTGCTCTCAATAGCACTCTGCAGAGTGCAATGGGTAGCCGGGTGAATTGACAATAAGAAAAGGCTACTAACTTTGGCTTGATATCACAGAACAAGTGCTGAGCATAGCTGCCAAGTTTTCCCTTTTCTCGCGAGGAAGCCTATTCAGCATAAGGGAAAATCCCTTAAAAAAAGGGATAACTTGGCAGCTATGGTGCTGAGTACTTTTCTTTTATGAAGGCTAAACCCCTTCTCCATTTTGGGGGTGTTCTGGAATCTGATGTCCTGAACCCTTGATTTCACCCAGTTTACTGTTACTATTTATTTAACATGACTGATTGTGAGAGAACCCCCTAAGTCAGTGATGGCCAAACTTGGCCCTCCAGCTGTTTTGGGACTACAACTCCCATCATCCCTAGCTAACAGGACCAGTGTTCAGCAATGGTGGGAATTGTAGTCCCAAAACAGCTGGAGGGCCAAGTTTGGCCATCACTGTCCTAAGTGGTGTGCAAAAACATGAAAGAAAACATTAAAATTCTCAATTAAAAAAACCCAGCTGTTTTGAAGCATTCAAAGGATGATTAAAAATTAACAGCAGGTAAAAAGAGAACACACCTGTAACTTCTACTTGCCTGGATATGCTTGCCTGCACACACACACACAAATGTTTTTAAGTAGGCATGGAAAGGAATACAGCAAAAGGTGTCTGTCTGGTCCTGTTATTTACTTAGTGAACGAAACTGATACACAGTTTACTTGATAAAAGACCTCTAAACAGTTTACAAAGAATAAATCCAAAAAGTTCATTTTAAAAAGGCAATAAAGGCAAACACGAAAAACTAGTTAGCATAAACATTTTCAATAGCAATAAAATCTTCAATTGTAAACTATTATATATAATAGAATTACATGCTAAAATTATATGCCTGGGTTGGCTTACGGGGGTGGGGGTGGTGAGATGCTGGAAATAATACAGCAAAGGCACTTGCCTAATACTAAGGCAGCATGTCCCTAAGGTTAATACACACAAGACCTGTGTGTATTCATGGGTATACCTGGACTCTCTGCTGTTGAGTGCCATGTTCCTTAATAGGAAGAAGCAACATCACTGCTGCTTATCACCAAAGGGAAGGGAGGGGCATGGTGGCACTGAGGTCAGACCTATATCAGTATACCAGCTGGAGCAGTTATTTGGCTCCAGTGGTGCAATGACACCACTCCTATCATCCTGGGAAGTAGCAGATACACCATTGACTGGAGGGTGACTCTGTCTCACACTGCCAGTCACTCCTGTTGGTAGCGCTAGCTCTTCTCTTTAAGGCATTACAATTGAATTTTGATGCCCTCCCCCCAAATTCGTGAAGCTCTGTGGCATTTGCACCACGTACCCAAAGCCTCTCTCCCCAGTGGCGGAGGACACTGCTTGGGCACCTGGGACGGCATGCCCTGGGGCGGGGCGAGCTGCCCCTAGGGGCAGGGCACACCACGGGATCTCCGGAGTCTGTCTGCCTCCTCCCACTCAGCCGCCCTACAGCTGGGGGGGGGGATGGAGGCAGAGGGCAGACTGTTTGGGCAACACAGAGTCTACACGCACCCAAGCCACCATGTCTCTCCCAGGAGAGACGTGTGGCTAGGGCATGTTGCAGGCCCCGTGGTGAGTGCCGTCTGGCATTGTCACCCCCCCTTAGTGGTGACATCCCACCCGGGTTGATCCACACCCACTGCATCCTCTTTCCTCTGCTCTTGTCTCTCCCCAAAACTAGTCATTTCCCAATTTATGTGGGAGTTATGCTCCGAGGCACTGTGGATTTACGTGAAATCACATATATTTGAAACACCATTGGAAAAGTGTGCAAACACACCCTAAACCTCTGGAAACCCTTGAAAAAACCAGCAGAACTTAACCAGATGCCAAATTCCATCTCAATCGTTCCCTCCAAACCTCCTTGCTCAAACTCCAACTCTCTGCAGGCCTCAGCAGTTGGTGAAAGAGCTCCTAATATGCGCCTGCAAAGGCTCATGGGATTGCTAAGTGCTGTTTTCATGGCTTTTTTATTAAAAAAAACCAGAAGCCGCCTTACTTGGAATAATAGGGGAAGAAATTCTCAAAAAAGATGTTACATTCTTTCTGTATGCCACAACTGCTGTGAGACTACTACTAGCTAAGAACTGGAAGATTCAAGAGATACCGACTATAGACAAATGGCAGAAGAAAATGCCGGACTTTATGGAACTTGCCGCGGCCAGGAAGAAGAGACGGTAGAAGAAGATTGGAAGAAATTTAAATTATATTTGAAAAAATACTGTAATATTTAATTTATTATATTCCTTAGGGAAGTTGTTATAAAATGCAGGTTAATTTCATGATGTTTTAGATTAAAAATTTGACAATGTACAAAATTTTGAAAATTGCCAAAGATGAGCAGAATTGAAATTCAGACAGGGGGATCAGGGGAAGTCATTTAATAATGTTTAGAAAAAGTTAAGAAATGTAAGAATTATTTGTATGGTTTTTTTGTTTTTTGTTTTCTTTTTGTTTTTATAAAATGAATAAAAATTAATTTTTTAAAATAAAAAAACACTGTGTGGGTATTCCAACTTCTTAAATGCCTCACACACACAAAAGGGTTGTGAGCTTTGCACAAGCCAAATTGTGTATGTCAGAATAGCTCATATCCCACTCTCCCATTGAGGTCATCCTTTATAGAATATACTAATAAAAAACTTATTCTCCAATTCCATCACCTACACAATGAGACAGAGGTATCAGCAGGCTTGGAGAAAACCCAGGTTTTGCAGAAGTACAAAAATATCCAGAGATGACCCATTGAATGGGGTCAGACTCAAGTGATGTCATGTGGCTTCATATGGCAGACGGGCAGGGTTTAGAGAAAGTCACACTGCAGACCAAAGGCAGAGGCCTTGTGGGTCTAATTAGACTTGCAGGATGCCGGACAAGATAAGCCTTTGGTCTGATCCAGTAGGACTGTTCATAATTATGACCCAGCAGGACTGCTCTTAATTATGTTCCAATATTGTCTTACTGAGAAATAAGTCCCATCCCTAGCAATGAGTATTCCAAAGGAAGAGCAGGACACAAGAATAAAATATAGTAAGATGTTACTTATCTATTCAAATGTTGGGAGACTTCCGGATATGGTTTCCAATGGTCTATTTAATTCCTTCAATGCTGGACTCGGGTTGCTGCTTTTGCCAAGGAAGCTGCATTCCATTGTCCGTGGCACCCGTGTGAGAAGATGGAATTACTGGGCAGGACCCATCACTGGAAGCCCTGCACAAAGACTTCTGCTTGCACAAGGGGTTTTCCTCCTCTCCTTCCTCTGTGCCCCCCATGCCCCAAGAATTGGTTCAGGGGAAGTCAGGAGGACCCCCAGAACAGCACTTGGGGGAGGGCAGTCTGTCTGGCAAGCTGAAATGCTTGCATGGGCAGAACATTCGTCATAGTGCAATGTTGAATGCCAGTGTTATTGTCATATCTGCAACTCTCCAGTCAGCTTTCAGTCAGTGTGTGGCATGGCATCTCAGGGCCAGCCCTACCATTGAGCGGAGAGAGGCAGATTTCAGAGAAGTGGCAGGCCAACAGAGTTATGTCACACCATCTCTGCTGAGCCCTCTAAGCTAGTCTGCTGCCTTCAGGTGTGGTGGAGTCTTTAAGGTATGATTCAGCTACCAGTCCAGGCAGCTTTTGTACAAAGAATTTTGTGTGAGAGAGATGGGTGGATGCATCTTGTCTCAGTCAGCAAAATGATCTGGCCTGACACATTGTCCTTTTTCTGCCAGCTAGTCACTGATATGAATCGGGTGGGGAAATGCACAGGAATGATGATCATACATGCACTTTCCCCTCCAGTATGGAACTCAGTGGTATATTTAGGGTTGATCCATCGCATACCTTCAGAGCATGTCATAGGATACAGTGCAATGTAGATGATATTATAAGGAAGGAGGTCTAAAGAGTCATGGGGTCAGCTCCATCCCTCTAAAACCATCTAATTTAACCCTGACTCTTCATAACAAAGTGAAGGAAAAGACCTCAGTCTTGGAAGGGAATCTGTGCAGGAGATCCCTTAGGAGCCCTTTTGGGTAGCAACTTCAGTTTAACGAATTGGGGGCCAATGTTGCATAGGACAGGCCAAGCAGTGTCAGGCTCTGGTGAGTCATGCTGAATGTCACGCCAGTTGCAAAAGACTCCCCACATTTTATGCAATTAGGCCTTTCTGTTAATACAGACAAGGAAACGGCACAGAAAGAAACTGTCCTTGTTTTCTGATAGCAGGAAACAATCAGGGCACAGGGCCCGACAGTTTGGCTCATCGGGCTGAATAAGGGACCAGTGTTAACTCTTGCTTGCAGACCTACAGAACAGACAAAGGTTGCCAGATCGACATTTCCAATAATAAAGGATGCTGCAAAGCTGTGGTGTTTGTTCTACAGCCTTCTATAGAGCCACAGTGTTTTGAAATAAGGGAGGTCCATTATGTGTTGCGGAGATGTGATATTCCGGAATTGGGGACGATCGTTTAAAATAATGGGCGTCCCTTAGAACAAGGGCCATCTGGCAGCATTAGCACTGAAATACTTTACCCACAAAAACAAAAGGGGAAGAAGACAGACAGCAATCTTTTTTGTTTTCCTTGTGGAGCCCGAAGTACGGGAACAATGCACAAAAACATCATTGATAAGCGGAGGAAAGTATATGGTTCAAAGTGAATGTATTATGATTATTATTTATTTATTTATTATTAATTTCATTACTATTACTGTTTTCAGAAAAGTGAAAATTGGGACTTGAGATAATGCACAGCCCTTCCCTTGCAATTGCTTCACCAAGACAATAGGAAAAATGAAGGATGTTACCATTTGCTGGCTATTTCAGTGGCCTCCCAGTGGCCAGTTTAGGGATTTGTGTAGATGAACAGCCACAGAGAAAAAGCATGAAGAATGCCAATACTTGGATGTCTGATATGCAAATTCACTAAGGTTTGTGTTTCTCAAGAATATTATTTTACACTTCATGTGGCGAGTCCAAAACTGTTAGGTTAGCGTCCTCACACAGCAGGGTGGGGAAAGGAGAACTGAGAAGACTTGCCATTGAAAGGGACCAGAGCCTTCCTAGGGAAAGTGGAGTGGGCATCATAATTGGTGGTTTTGGCTCCTGACCAGCTTGCAGGGGGAGAATCCGCTCTGCTCACTGGGCAGGGGGATATGATGAAATTGCCCATCCCTTCTCTAATCTGTATATCTCTACTTTCGCTTTCACAGGGACTGGGAACTTGTGCCCCCTCAGGACATTACAGGAGTATAATTCTCAACTTCCCTGACTAGGGATGGGCAAACCTTTCAGTTTTGTTTTTTCTCAGTTGGTCATTTCCCCCCAATATTAAGTTCAGTTCTCTACATTTCTACATCAGCTTGCATTTTTTTTTTTAAAAAAAAACCTCATCAAAATTCATCAACATATTAATGGAAACTCTACTGATGCACACATCTTTGTAAGCAATTCTACCTAATATAATGCATTTTACATGTTATTTTTGTAGTACATGGTTATTATTTTTGAAAGCATTACTAAGCCAGGCTAACATGGGCATAGCCAGCATTTTTGTTGGGGAGTAGGACTTTTGTTGGGGAAGGGCAGAACCGAGCTATCTGTGATGCAATTGATCAGTGAAGTATTTTTATTTATTTACTGGATGGGGGCGACATCTGCCCCCCTGCACCCCTGGCTACGCCCATGCAGACTACTGCATTGCAGAATGAGAAGTGCAGGGCTTGAAGGATGACTGTGTTTCATTTTGTACGTTGAAAGTTCACCTTTAAATGCAAACTGAATCAAATTTCTCTGCCATCCATATTCATGACCATTAGCTGTTCTGGTTGGGGCTGAGAGAGAAGTTGAGGTCTAACAGCTTCTGGAGGGCCAGTTTGAAAATGGCACAATCACAAGACAACATTCAGACAAACCTCTTGCCAGTCCCTAGTCAGATTTGGCTCTTATGCGCACCTTTTCCTGAAAATAAAGTCTTGAGAGCTCTCCATTTCCTTCTTCCCAGTGCAAATCAATTGGCCTTTAAAAAGTGTGCTGCATTGGAATGCCCTCCCTTTGGAGAGATGTTTGTCCTCACTTTACATGTTCAGATGTCAGTTGGAAATGTTTTATTTCGCTCAGGCTTTTACAAACTGTGGTTAGTTTCTTTTAATAACTAACAGCTGTGGATTTTTTTGGGGTGTGCTTAATGGTTCTGGGTTTTATAGATATTTTAAAGTTCTATTGGTTACTGTGCTTTATTTATGATATCTCTTTTGTGTTTTGATACCAGATTGTACATTGCCCGGGGCTCTCTTGGGAAGAGTGATCTACAAAAGTAACAAGTAAATAAATTAATGAAATATTCTGCAGCTCCAGAGTAAGGGGGGAAGATGGTTCATATCCCATAGCACATGCAGTGGTTTTTTCCCCTTTTATTGTACATGAAGGAGGGATTGCATGGTAGGAACTTCAAGGTGCAACTGGGGGGGGGGCGCTTCGTCATATGGAAAAGGCTTTTGAAGTCCTTCTATCTGGATGTAAACTTGAGATTTGCCATGGTTACAGCGGATGCTACTTGCTAAGAATTCTGAGTGCCTCTCTGCAACTGGAAGATGGTTCACAACTGTGGTGTGTGTTTGAAGCAGCAATATTGAAAATACGCTCTCATGAAAGGGAGAGATGGAGACACAGGTAGAGGGTGCAAGAGGCAAGCTCAAAAAATGTAAGGTGAACCTGACAAGGAAGCAGACTCTAAGTAGCTCCCAAAAGATGTCAGAAAGTAAGAAATATTTCCCAAAGGAAACAGGAAAAGTTTATACAGTATATACTTTTCAAAAACTGATTATTGTTATGATCTAAACCTATAGAAAGGACCACAGAATATATAATGACAACCCTTGAGAAGTAGAAAAAGAAAAAGACCTATTCTGTGGCAAAAAAAATCCAAATGTGCACATCTAGGATGTTTCACACATTATATAGACAAAACTATGCTTGCCACAATGTGAACACTTATCTGAGGGCTAAAGACACACATATTAAAAATAATAATAATTTGTGAATTACATAAAAAATTGTGTTTTGAAATGTCAGCGTTAAAACAAGACACACAAAACAAAAGAGTCAGGAGAGATAATCATCACATATAAACACTCAGTGCAGGGAGTATAAATGTTTGTGTCCATGTTGCTGGGAAGGGATTAAGCTACTCAGGAGCTCAAAGGAGTTCAGTGACAGAGAAGCCAGCCAAGAAACATAGAATTTCCGAGTTGGAAGGGACCCTGAGGGTCAAGCAGTTCAACCCCTGCAATACAAGAACCTCAGCACATGGTCTCCCATTTGAAATTATACTGGACTCTGCTTAGCTTTGTAAACATGCTAGCAGTTTGATTGCCACACCGCTAGGAGGATAACTCAAAGAAGGTATCTGGTTTAAAGAGGTGGTACTTGACACATCACACCCAAAAAACTGTTACGCCCAATATGGTCCATGGCCTGCACATTCCTTCAATCGATATCAGAAGCCGCTTTTCAAGTGGCAGTTCCATAGTGTTAACCAAGAAGCTCAACTGGAACTCTGCACCCACACTTAGATAATGTATTATCTTTTCTTTCCCTTGACCAACCAGAGCACAGAATCGAGGCAGCACAGAATCGAGGAAAGCCCTGGTGGTTCCTGCCAAATATCCTCCCCGTAGTAGCTGCTCTAGAGGATTTTGCTGTCCTAATCAATATGCATCAGGCTTATGATAGATCATGTAAGTGCAAGCCTAATTAGACCCCAGAACCTCTACCATATCTAATGCAAGCAGACACCCTTATTTAGCATTCATTAACATTGGACAGTAACAGAGGAAGCCTCCAAGAAGCACCTTCCCCTGGGAATGGGATTAAAGTTCCATTTCTTAGGAAACATCTCCATTTTCCTATACAAGACATGTCTAGGTCATACCTAGCTGTGAGTTTTGATTGGTGAGAGACTCTCTACTAAGCAGTGGGACACTTGCAGTGATTTCTCCATAACATCCCAGGACCTGAATTCACCAGCACTGAATGTCCCTTCCATCCAGCCCTGTCTTAAATGATGCCACAGACCTAAGATCCACCAGAATGTCTCCATCCTATAACTGAGCACCTCTCAGTCTCCATTTTGTTCAATCTTCCCCACTCACGCTGTTTGGTGGCCCATGCTTCTCTCCACTTCTGTGCCTTGGCTATGCACTTGCCCCATGTTGCTGTTATTCAAGCATGCACCAAACCTGTGGGTCACTGCTGGTATCAAGATTGAGGCAGACTGACCCAGTTTGATAGTCCTGAACTTGCTGGTGAACTGGAAGGCAATTCCCACCTGGATGGCACACTCCTCTGTATTTTCCAATGCAATTTCAGTGTGTGAAAAGTGCACAGAGAAGTATGTTCTCTACAGTTAAATGTGTATAGGATGAGTCTTTTGGGGGGGAAGTGCACTGAAAAGCATTGAAAATACATATTTTGACAAACAAAATTTCATGTGTAGAAGAATGCATATAATTAAAATGTCAAGCTTTTTATACATTATTTTTTACAATATGCACAAAACAGGATGGAACAAAGCAATGATTGAGTTTCAGCAAAGAGGAAATGAGACCAATTTTGGAAGATCTGTTCATGCTTCTTTGACACAAGACTTATTTAGCTTTAGCTAATTCCCTTTCCCTTGTCTCCTATTGCATCCCACTGCCTCTCAGCTATTTTTGATGTTATTTTTCCTTTAGAATGGTTAAAACTCTTTTGGGAAGCACAAGCCAGTATCACCCCAAAAGTAAACTTTTTGAATGTTAATGGGAGGATTCCTTGGAATCCAGGGTTGAATCAGTCAGGATAGGCCTTAACATCATCCAGCAATGGAAGCCTAAAGGCTGGTTGGATCACCTGAGCGGTAAACTGAGACAAATTGATCTGTCTCATCTTCAATGTCAGGAGTCCCACTACTTCTGAATTAATTGCCTACCCTAGGGCAGAGGTTCTGGACTCAGCCACAACTGTGGCATCCTCAAGTCACAATGAAGACCCAATAAATCGCTTCTCTTCACTCCTCCTTCCTCGAGGCAGGTACCTACACTGGACATCACCCCTCTCACTTCTTTCTAACTTTTTGTAGATTGTAGATTGCACTTGTCAACGGTTGCCACAAGATCATAGAATTGTAGAGTTGGAAGGGACCCTGAGGATCATCTAGGCCAATGCAGGAGACTAAAAGTTTTCCAACCCCCTGGCCCTAGGGGGTTAGTGGTGGCGTCAGCAAGGAGTGGGTTGTAGGTGGATTTGGTGAGCAATGCAAATAGTTGTCAGAGACCAGGCTGGGGAGTACTGCTCTGATAAGGAATGGTGGGAGCCTCCCCCTCCCCCTGCTCCTGACCAGGATCCTGAAGCTGCCCAGGAACAGTGCAGCAGTATAGATTTGGAAGAGTGGTTTGCAGAGGGGCATAGTTCTGAAGACAAAAGTTGGGAAGAACTGGGGGGTGAACAGCAAAGTGAAGAACTGGAAGAGAGAGAGAGCTAACAGACTCTCTCTCACTGGAAAGTGTCCAGACTATCAGTCCAAGGTCATGTAGAGCAGATAAGGTGGCTACACAAAAAGCAGGGTGGTTGAGAGATAAGGTTGCAAGACGGAAGTGGCTAGAGGGGAAGTGGGTGGAATCCTTAATTGGGAACACCTTTATTCCGAGAATGGATGCTTTGTTCTTTTGCTGTGATATTTGAGACTCTTTAAATGGTAAGAGACTCTTTTCGCTTTGTCCTGCTTATCTACAGTGAAAGGGGCGGGGGGGGGGGAGCCAAGTCCCTGGAGCCTGACAACAGTTGTGCAACCCCTAGTGCAGCAGAAGTATGCATGAGGTGGAGAAAATGGCAACAAAGAAACCAACTCATAAAACTAGACCTGGAGATCAGCGAAGAATAAAATTGTCTGGCAATACATTTAGGTTCACTAAAATAAAGTCCTTCATGCAATGAATAATGAACTTATGAAATTCAGAGCAATACAGATGTAGTGAAAACCAGTGGCTTAGGTGGTTTTTAAAATGGGCTTAAATACATTTGTGAGGAATAGATTCTCCAACAGATATTAGCTCAGTCGTGATAGCTAAATTGAATCTCTATGTTTAGGGACATGGTGCCTCCAAATATCAGTTGCTGGAGTGGGGGGTCATCAATATGGGAGGTTCTCTCCATGTCTTGCTTGGATGCATTCAGAGCATCTGGTTGGTCGCTGCTGGAAATAAAGTCCTAGACTAGAGGAACACACACAGCCCAGTCTGATATTAGAGGGCTCTCCATATGGAGAGACCCATAAGAAAAAGCAATTAAAATAGCCCACTAAGCCCTGGTACTGGGAAACAAGATTGCGGTGTGGGGAGTGGGGGGGGGACCCAAGTGCAAACAAGTTGCACAAGTTGACAGCCGTTGCAACAAAATTCCTGAAGCTTTTGAAAATATCAGCCCTTTAGAAAGTTATATGAAAGGCAGACTTCTCTTGACACTTTTTTAAGATAAAAGAAAACAAACAGCCTTTGTATGTGACCAGAGCAAGGAGATCAGCGATCGGGCTCAGCAGGACTGAATTAGCGAGTGACTCATATTTCTCATGGGATGGCAACTGTGCTTTTAAAAGGAAATTCTGTATAATATTTTCTGCGGCAAACTCTCCAAAATCAGGGCAAGGGGGGAGAGGGGGAAACAAACTTTATGTAACAGTGTGCAACTTTAACAACAGAACCCCAAATGGCTGCTGCCAAATGTTTTGTTCTGTTTGGGTGTCCCTTAGAACGTCTTTATACCCAGGATCATTACTGTAGCCCTACTCAGGTTTTCAGTATTCTAGCGTGTAAGCAAACCTACAAGGAAAGGTGGAGCCATGCTGCCAAGCCTTTCCCCTCCATTATGTCTTCTCTTCACAGTTTAAGGCCTTCCATGGGTTTAAAGGGTGAGAATCCGAAGCAGGGAGCTGCCTCTACTCATGAAGGCCTCACACAGTTTGGAACCCCACACAATCACGAGCCTTGATGAATAAAAGAGGCTCCCAGCTTCAGACATTTCCCCTCAAATTTGTGAGGGCTCCACATCACGAATATATGATGGCCTGGCCTGGAGAGGAGGAGCTTAGCACCACCTGCCTCTGCTCATAAGAAATATTTAGTAGGGGCCACCAAATTTGGTCCATGCTCACCATATTATTCAAGTTCTCAATTGCTGACTTTGGAAACATTTAGACACTTGCCTTGAATGTGAGCTTGCTGTGTTGTCTAGACGTGGGATCATGGTTTATAACAAATTCTTCTCTCTTTCAAAACAAGTCCACTGCAAACTATGGTTTCTGAAACTTGGTAAACTAGCCAGCATTTGTTATAAATCAGGATTCCTGGAACAAGAAACATGACAAGCTGAGGTCCAGGGGAAATGTAACTGTGCTATAGAAATCAGGCAAAGAGTTTGCAATTGTTGGTGCTCCATGTATATATGGAATAAGGAGAAGGAGGATGTTCCAAGAAAGCTCATGTTTTTGATATCTTATACAGAAATCTTAGAACTAAGAGTGCTATAAAAGAATGCCAAAGAGATATTATGAATGACAAAATTTTACAAATTCCTTAAAAATACTTTTTTCCTAGGATGGCTAATAGAATATTGGAAGGTCCAAAATAAATCCATGCTTGTTGAAGCTCCAGAGAAGAATTAAATATGCACGATGGACTCATTATTGAAGAATTACCAGACCTATGGAAAGAAATACGGAACATCATCCATGTGAGTCTTCTGGGAATTGAGCTATGTTAAGAGAATGCTTGAGAAGCTATTTATTGGCCAGGCATATGTGCTCAAATTGAAGTCTAGGTGCAGCTATGTACCAGATGTCAAACGTTCAGAAACAAGGTCTTTTTAGTTTTTGTTTTGCCTCATGAATTTTTTGCAGAACAAAGTGGCATTATGTTTTGCACCACAAGACTATGATTACATCAAAGGGCAGAGTAACAGGGATACTCGTTAGATAAGGACTAATATTTTATTCAGAAAAGGAAGATGCAGTTATTGCATGGAGAGCAGTTCTGGGAAATACCAACAGAGACCTGAAAATTAGAGAAGCAGCCATTTTGGGTAAGGGTCACACCATGCTGAAGTTGTTTATTTATGCACCTCCTGCTCCATATGGAATAATAAAAGACAAAAAATGTGGAAATTCAGCTCCTCTTTGCAGAACACATGCATTATACAAAGGTTCTAGCTTCTAAACCTACAATGTCTTGTTTTAGAAATGGCTATCAGGCAACAGGGCTGAGATAGACCTCAGTTTGAACCGCCAGACACCTTTTTCACCAGTAAAACCATGCATATGAAGTTACTCTATACCAGGCATCCCCAAACTTCAGCCCTCCAGATGTTTTGGACTACAATTCCCATCATCCCTTACCACTGGTCCCGTTAGCTTGGGATCATGGGAGTTGTAGGCCAAAACATCTGGAGGGCCGCAGTTTGGGGATGCCTGCTCTATACTGAAGCAAACCATTGGTCCATCTGGCCCAATGCTGTCTATTAAGACTGGAGGAAACTCTCCAAGATCTCAAGAAGTGTTCTACCACTGAGTTATGCACCCTGTCCTTCTCAGATTATAAGGTTGATTGTTCAACTCTGTATGCTAGAATGGCTTTAAATTTTATTCTCTTTAACACTGTCAAAATCTGAATGGCATTCAGAACAAAGCTCCTGGAACTTTTTAGTAAGAGATGACCACAGCTCTGTGTTTCCACTAGGAAACTTGTTGTTATTAGTAATCTGCAGCCAATTGTATACAATTTTTTTATCCCTTCCTGTTTTGTATTAGTACACTGACATTTTGGTAGCATAATACTATAATAATAATGTGTGTGTGTGTGTGTGTGTGTGTGTGTGTGTATTTCTTGTTTCAAGAAAAAAAATCCATTACTTTTTTTTCAAAAGTTTTCCACTTCCCCTTATGATTCAATCCAACCTTTGCTAACCCTCCAGCTGTTTTAGACTACAGCTCTAATCACATACAGCCAGGCATTTTTGCAAAAAATAAAAATAAAAATTGGCAGGGTCCAGTTTAGATGTCTGTGGTGCTGGGCAAGAAGTGGGGAGGGCTACACATTTACTCCATAATTTTCACCTAGTAAAGGGTGAGGAACATTTGGATATTTGCTCCAAATGCACCCCAACTCTGGTCTGAATTGCCCCCATGTATATGTTTTTAACTTAAAAAAATTAAAGAGACAGGGGGGTCTTCATAATCTCATCTTCATTTGAATTGCCCTCATCCACACTTCCACTTGTCCCATGCCTAGACATCACAGATCCCAGAAGTTTTCTGCTTGACTTGCACTTTCTAGGCAAGTGGTTTTCTCCTTGCCCCACTCCCTTCCCTGGCAAAACCTGCTCTTTAGCTGTAAATTGGATCAAATGAAAGTCCTTGGAAAACCTGGATTGCTGTTTGCTCCAATTGAGTGCTAAAGAATGTGTTTCCCTGAGGGAAAGCAGCAGGACAAGAGGAAATGTAGAAATGCCCTTAATTCCACCCTTAAGCAGGTACCATACCTGGTCTTCCTTTCCCTTCAGGCCAATGACCCATTGTGTTTCAACATTTGCTATATAGTCAATAGAAGCTAGTGGTGCAAATATCCCTTAATGCTCGCTCTTCGAAACCATAGGGCCAAAAAGCATGTTGAAATGTGTGCTGAGCAGATCAATGGTATATTCAAGAAACTGCTGAGCTATTCTCAATGGACTCAGCTTGGAACTCAGCTCATATAAATGATACTCGTGTACTGACACTACTGTTCTGTCTTGGTTGGAACAGTGTTACTGTTTTTGTAACTGGGTGGTTGTGTTCTGCTCTTGTAACTAGGGATGGAGGAGAAATTTGGTTTTCTTTGCATTTGAATGAGAAGTTACCTGTTTAGCACTTCTTGAAAAAATAGATGGACTGAAATTTCTACTATCTTAGAAATTTGCACTTCTCTGAATTTTACAGTGGAGTTCTCAAAACATCTATGCAAATATACATTTATTTTGGGGAGGTGGGGTGTTGCATAAAAATGCCTGTGGAAGGGAAAATAATATATAAAAAATGTTTGCAAAAATGTGTGCAAACAGAGATGTGCTTATTAGCAGAAATTTGCACTAAAATGCTGATGAATTTTCACTACGATTTAAAAATAATCACAGTAATCACAAACTGCTGAAGAAATGTGGCAGACTGGATTGAAGACTGGAAAGATGAGAAAGAAAGATGACAGACTTGTCCTTCCATACTTCTAACCTGCCCAGAGACCTTGTGGTGAAAGGCAGATAAAAAATCTTACTAAGAAATACAAATAAGTAAATAATATATGGTTGTTTCATTGCATTCTGGATCCGGTGGAAATAAATCCTCTCACTCACACTCTAAGCATGTCAGTCTGCCCCAAGGTGACAATAAGATAATGAAGATCGCAGCCCTATCAACATGCATGGTGCTCTACAGAGAGCAAAAGGACAGGTCCCTGCCTTAAAGAGATTTCAATCTGCAATTTGACTCCAGTTAAGTTACTGTAGAGCATGGGACCCTGGTCATTGTACTAAGACGACATAGAGAAAGGTGCTGTTGAACTTCTTAAAGAGAGAATTCCATCAGTTACATTTCCCTGCAAGCACCCTTTCTGAATTAAAAATGAATCCTGAGCTTTTTAATTAGAAAAAGGGAAAGGAAAGGGAAAAGTGCCATTTACAGAGATTTTAAATCTTGACTATTGGAGTCTTACTATATGTGGTGCAATTAATTAAAAGTGCAAATCAAGCTCTGTAGACATTAAAAAGCCTTTTTGGAATCAGACTGCAACTTTGAGCCCCCAGGGACAGAATGATTGATCACTTCTGTAGTTACTTTTAATAATCCCGTAATATTTTTCATCACATAGAAAGTTGCTTTCCTATTTTGTATTCAAGCATGTTGTCGAAGCACTCCGGCCGTGTGTTCAGAATTTTCGATCTCGCACTCCCAGAAAGGTGGTGTCACTTTCTGTTTTAAGGGAAGAAAAATGTGCAATATAAAGTTTGCGTTTAGTAAGGATTTTAATCTCAGATATATTAAAAAATATATAAAAGTGCAGAATTGGCAGGATACCATAAATCATAGTTACATGTTTCTCCGGAACGTTTTTATGGAAGTTGGAGTGGATAGATTGCATTATCCTGTAATGCAGAATGCCAATAATGCCTGTTCCTATTCTTCAGAGGCACCTTTACAGTAGCAGCAAATTATTCTTATTGAAGTAAATAATGCACACAAAACTGCCTTATACATGCAGCAGTATGATGGAGAGAAAGCACACACAAACTCAAATTCTTTTTGATTTCTGGCTATCTGGGAAAAAATTGAATTTTCCTTAAGTTGCCTATTTCCTGCGGTTGTCCACAAAAATTACCAACTCTTATTTCAATAGGGCACATCTCACACTTTGGGAAATGTTGCATTTATATTTCCTTCTGGCAATATTCTTTCAGCACCATTTAAGATAATCTTTATGGAAGACAAATGTACAGTTAGAGACATGGTTGAACTATTTCGGTTGAAATGAGTTGACATGAAAGGCAGAAAAAAAGGATGTGTATTTAAAGTGGCAAACTGCACAGCAAAAAGTTTTCCCAACAAAACAACACACCACTACCATTTTGGTTCTGTAAGAAGCAAACTAGTTTTGTGTTATCTTCAGAATCCTTGAGTCCATGATGAGCTATGCTACCTGTTCATTCCAACTTCCGTAAGAAACATGTAATCATGCACGCCATCTTGCTCATGTTGCACACGCATGTGTGAGTGTAAAAATCTGAGATTAAAATCACATATGATGAAGCTGAATGCTTGTGAATGTAGTGAATTTAGAATTACTTTGCATTCAATCTGAGTTGAGGCACTATTGCTTAAGCAGCTTATATTGGATCCAATTATGAAGTCCCATGAGCTTTGGATGCTTCTCACGTCAAACTCAAGGAGAGAATGGGGAAAAAATAATATTCTGCAAATACATTCCTCCCACATGCAGCTGTTTTTATTTTTTGCTAAGCTTTCTAGGACCTTGATGGGACAAACTTTAAGCAGGTGTAAAGGGGGGGGAGGGTATTCGCAAACTCAATCCATTGCGACGAGTCGGTGATTTTAGGCAGCTTATTTTAGTGGGATAGGAAAGCTGGGGGGTCACATCTGGCAACCAATGTGTCCTTTTGGTTCAGATAACACATGAGTAGACAAATCTAAAAAGCCTGGGACACAAATTTTCACAGCCCTCTAGCAGGTATGGTGGCTCATTTGCCAGAAATAATGTATTTAGTGTTAACTCTGGAAGTGTATACTTGATTCTGACCAAAGTAAGCCTCCTGGTGTATCTTGTGCTCTAGGAGGCTTAGTTCTCATGTACTATCTGAAATCAAAGGGGCGCATTAGTTGCCAGATGTGAAATTTATTGGCATTATTTTTGGCTCTCTTACCCTGCTACGTAGAGTAGCAAAAGGTGGGGGCAGATAGCAGTGGGAATAGTTTCTGTTAATATCATTGCTCCCCTTGCATGTGTGTGGTGAAATGTATTTTTAGTGGGAGGTGTATCTGGTGGCTATGAAATGGACCCCTTTCTACCTGACCAGTTGCCTCATAAAACTGAAAATTGCTTCACCTGCCACCAAATCTGTCCACGTAGGTAAGCCCTATGGCTATCTTTGAGTTTCTCTCCCACACACACAAACATAGAAACAGTGCTTGCCAATGAAGAGTATAAAGCTAATATTTATTTATTTATTTATTTATTTTATTTATTTCCCGCCTACCTGGCTGGGTTTCCTCAGCCACTCTGGGTGGGGAATTATTATTTATTTATTTATTTATTTATTTATTATTTTATATTAATACCCCACTCATCTGGCTGGGCTTCACCAGCTGCTCTGGGTAGCTCCCAACAGAATTAATAATAAAAAGCGATAAAACATCAAACATTAAAAACTTCCCTAAGCAGGGCTGCCTTCAGATGTCTTTTAAAAGATAGGTGTTTATTTCCTTGACATCTGAGGGGAGGGTGTTCCACAGGACAGGGCGGGTGCCACTACCAAGAAGGCCCTCTGCCTGGTCACTAATAACTTTGTGGTTGTGTTCAGTGACATTCATATTTTGATTCGGACCAGAGATGCCAGAGGCTGTGACCTTCCAGGTGTCCTTGGATTCCAGCTCCCATCAGTCCAATCCAGTGTGCCCAAAGGACAGGGATGTTGAGAGTAATAGTAGTTCCTCAGCATCTGGAGGGTCACCAATTGCCCTGCCTTTATTCAGGCCTATGAAGATTTAAGATTTAAGGGCGCCCACATTCTTGGCTGCTTCATTCCACCAGCTCCAAATCTACAGCCGGCCCTGATGGGCTAAGAGGTCAGCAATGTGCCTGCACAGTGCTGCCCAGCGAAAAATTTTTGATCCCTTACTATTTCCCTTTCTCACTTCATTCAAGCTGGCAGACCTGTAGAAGAGCCCTAATGGATCTCAGCAGGCCTGGCATTTATCTTCCCTGCAGCAGCCCTCAGAATGACTTCATTTGAGGCCTATAAGACTAGATAAATGGAGCAGAGGATTTAAGACATAGCCCTTTAATGAATTCTATTAAAAACATGCTTTTCCGAGTGGAAAGTATGAGAGGGCGATCAGCTCTACATAACAAGCGCCTGGTGCCAACGGAATCACAGCCAAGCGAGCAAGGAAGATGTGGGCTGAATATGTGAGCCTCGTTTGCATATAGGGTATCTCGGAGGGACCATAAGAACTTCCCGGGATGTGAATTATTATCTTAAGCTTCCAAATTGACAAATTCCCAAAGCATAAAGGGCTACAATTGCCTCTCTGTGGCAAAGGGAACGTGATTGACAAACTCTGCAATACCTCTGGAGTTACTTGAGTTTTGATAGCATTGCTTCTGGTCGCAATTGTGTGAGCGCGAGCTGGGAAAAGAGCAGTAACCCAGTATTATCAGATTGTGAATGGCCTGCAATGTTAAAGGGAGAAGCCCGGGTTTTTCTGTGAATTATGTCATCTTTTATAGCAAGGCTCCCTCGGGAACTGCTAAAGCAGCATGTGTGTATGGGGCAGCCGTGGGGGGGGGGGAGGAGAGAGAGAGACAGAAAGAGATGGTTCTTTTGTGATTTATTGGCAGGTACTTGGCGGGAGGCTGTTTTATCATCCTTATTTTTATACCCAGAGTCACAGAATGAATCCCCACAGTGAGGCAACGAGAGGCTGAATGCTGTGTTTCTGAAGGGACTTCTTGTGTGATTCGCTGCCTCTGAATGGGCATTATTGTCTATGTAAGGGCCAGTCAAATTCACACAACCTTGAATGTGGGCTGCAGTGCCAGCTGCACAGGAGGATAGTTGTTTATTTTCATTTATTTTCATTGCATTTTAATATATATATTTAATATATAATATATACACCACAGTTTTAAAGTGCATAGGATCGAATCATGAAATCAAGAGGAAAGTCTCATTTAGGGCACTTTTCAACTGCTGTTATTTTCAGGTGGGATTCGGTCACATACTAGCAAATGCAGTATGTTGCACAATTGAAAGCGATTTGGGCGCTCTTGCGCAACAATCCCGCATTCCCAAAAGATTGGGCTTTTTGCAATAAGGAAAGTGATAAGGAAAGCCCCAAACTAAAAAGAGCAAACGGTTATTAAAATAGCCAACGTTGTCTGGACTGCCTGCAAGCAGATCAGGATGAATGCTCAATTAAAAGCTCAGCTGGAAGCCCCTTAAAATGCTTGCTGAAATAATAAAGCATCAGATGTTCAACAGGAAGTTTAGCTAGCAGGAGCAGTGGTCGGGGATGATGGGAACTGTAGTCCAGAAACAGCTGGAGACCCAAGTTTGGGAAACCCTGTCCTAGCCTAAACCTCCAATCCTGACACCATATTGGTTCTCACATGGGAAGCCGGAGTGTAGCAACATCTAGAGGCCACAATTTTCCCCAACCCTGATGTGTAGTCATGTGGGGTGTGTACAAGACTAAAATGATCTGCAGGAGAACTATGACTGGATCTCTTGATGTCTTGTTCTTTTGGAAAGAGCAGCTGTCTCAGTTTGAGTTAGTTTCCTCTGCTTGGGTCTGGCACAGGCCCACAGTTTAGGGATTAATGCTCCCCACACAGGGCCGGCTCGCCGTAGACCCCCGGTGGCGCAGGGCACCATGGCGCCGGCCTGCCAGGAGGGCGCCGCGAGCTGCGCCTGCCCGCTGGCCAGCCGGCCGGTCCGCCGTGCAGCTGCGCACGGCGCCCACCTGCCCACCACGCTGGGAAACGGGGCGGGAGGGCACTGGAGAGATCACGCTGTGTCTGCCCGCCCGCCCGCCACGCAGCAGCGCCACGCCCACCCGCCCACCGCGCCGGGAAACGGGGCGCCATAGGGCGCCGGAGAGATCCAGCGCACCATGGCGACAGGGGCGCTTAAGATGGCGCTGTCCCCACCACTGCTGATCCCCCCAAGGCAAGTGGCTCTGGCTTCACTGCCATTGGCCATGGGGTGAGGAAGAACATACAAGCACATCACAAGTTTCAGGGATGGTGGTCTAGTGAGTGCTTCAATGCATGCTACACTCTGGATTTTTCCCACTGTGGCTGATCACTCCACTGGAGTTTTTATAAGCTTTGCAGATGGCACAGTAGAATATCAGCTTGCATATTTGGTATGGAATGAAGAAGTCAGCGTGACCACCAGCAGCCCCATCCTATGCCCCACATGTTTCCTCCGATTTAAATCCCACTTAATTCAACGTAACTTCCTAATCACTGAACACAAGGCTGCGGTCTTAACTGCACTGATAAATCCCCCTCCCCCCCAATGAGCTTAATCTATATTACAGCCTACAGTCAGGATTAGGAGAGGGGGACTCTAATGACATGACAAACCACTGCTTCTTTGTCTCCACCTAAATTGTGCCATCATGGTGCTTTGGGTAGTTTTATAGTAAAACCACGTGTTTTATGCTATGAACCACCTTGAGATATTCAGATGAAGGGTGGTATACAAATTTAATAAATAAATAAAACAATTAAACCGTGACACATCCTTCCTACCCCCCCCCCCCCAAAAAAACCTTACACCACCACTCCATAATTTCCCTCTATAGTGAAGTAATTTTGACGATTATTTTTCTCCATTTAGCATGACACAATCCATGTGGGGTTTTCTTGGTGTGGGGGTGGGGAATGCAGCAGCAGAAAAAACCAAATCCACACCCTTACTGAGGGTCCAAGGAGGGATCTGCACTCTCCCTATGCTCAGAGGCACTCTCTTCCATGGCCGTCTGGTGAGTCAAGCATTGCACAGAAGCCTGGAGCCTCAAGTTTGACCCTTCCCGGAGCTTGAGCTGACGCCCACCCTATCGCACGTAGACTCCCGATTTCCAGAAGAGATCCTACGGAGTGCAGCCTCCGTAACGAAAAGCCTCGCGAATAGTTGTTTACTGCGTCCGATTCGGAAACCAGCATCCTTCCTACAACATCACAAGGGGGGGGGCGAAGCAGCTGTGTGGGCTAACGTCTAGTCACGCAGAATGGGAAACGGCGGGGAGTGTCTGATGCCACGAGCGCTAAGAAAGAAGCAGGGGAAGAGGGGAGGATCCCCGCAGGAGGGTGGCTAACTGGCATGGGGGGACGACGACTGCTTGTGAATAAATAAGGTACGCCTGATCGATTTTCGGCTTTCACTGATGCTTTGATGCTGCCCCTTCCCCAAGCGGATGAAACGCCTGGATTTTGCACCGCGACAGCTTTTGCTACCACGTGCGGCTGGAGCGAAAACAACGCACCCGCGCAACCAATAATAATAATAATAACAATAATAGAAATCTAGGGTTGTTGTGAACAGTTTGCTGGGCTTGGGGCTGTGCCAAACGACACCTGCGGCTAGGCGCTTTTGATTTCAACACGCTATTGTCCAAACAGGAATAAACATAGCAAGATCCTCCCCCCCCCCCCCGCTGCCGCCTCCAATCTGCAAACTGCTCTTAGAAACACCACTTCCTCTGAGCATTGCTACTTATTGGGAGCGGGTGGGTGGCTGGGTGGCGAGTAGCAGCCGCTCCCCACTCGCTAAGCTGGGGAGGCTGGAAAGAAATCGAGGGCAGCCCCTTACGACTACGCGCAATTTACGCCGATTGCTCCCGCCCCGCCCCTACACAGCCTCCTCACCCTCGCCGCTCCCTAGGCTTTCCATCTAGGGTGGGAGTGGACCCAAGCACCCCACCCCACCCCACCCCACCCGGGCCGGCAGTTCGTAATGGTATTGCTGGCGCCTGATCCCTTCAGCGGCTTAGCCTCTATGAGTCTCTACCTGTTCCTTCGCCTCTCCCACTCTCTCTTGGGAGGTGGAAGCGGAGCCACAAAGTGGGGCGCTCCCAGAGGAAGGGAACAGACCTTCCAAGGAAGCAGCCCTGGTGGGAGGGGGTTTGCTGCAGGCGCCTCCCATCCCAGGCTTCCCACCTGCCCTCCGCTTGGTTGAGCGCAGGTGAGCGAGGACGCGGGTCAGGTTGCTTCTCTTGCCAGGGGCCACACCCCATATAGAGAGCCGGAGCCCCCTCCGCGTGTCCCGCGTCCTTTTCACATCTAGGCGAGTTGGAGGAGCCTCTGCCTTCTGTTCTTTGCACATCGCCACCCCCAAATAAGTGGCGGGGTAGAGCTCAGAGAAGGAGGCTCCAGGGCCTCGGAGGTGGGAGGGGGTCCTGGCTGGCTGAGGAGGGGTTGCTCTCTTCCTCCGCTTCCTTCAAGCTTCTGCCGCGGGATCGGAGGGAAGGGGGGGGGGGCTCTACTTTTTGACGGCTTGATCAAAAGAGCCGCTCGCTTTCCCCTGCTAAGGAAAGAGAGCGCCCTAAGCGCGCTTAAAATGGAAAATAAATAAATGCGAGCGCGCAAGGCTGGGCAGACTCCAGACTTTTTGGATCTACTTCTTCCTTCTTTGCAAAAACCAAAACCCAAAACTCCAACCCCCCCCCAAAAGAGAACCCAAATAAGAACCAGGCGCAAAAAGGCACACGGTTAGCATGAAAGAACAAGGGTCCTCTGAGCATATCCCGAGCCCAGGGATTAATTGTTTTCCAATATACGAGAACCGAGCCGGTGCGTTTGGCGCCCTTCTCTTTCATTCCTGCAGCCCCACTGAACTGAGGAAATACGTTTCGCCGTTGCTCTCGCTAACTTGCAAATCTACCGGCAGATCCAGCGTGCTTCTGAGCCGAGCTGCCTTGGGCTCCTGCACGCCACCTACTTTCTTCTGGAGAAGATTGCTCCGCCTCCTCCTCCTCTCCATCTCCACCTCCACCACCACCACCTCCTCCTCCTCGGTCCCTTCCTCGATCCGCGCAGAAAAGACCATTTCCGTGACTCCCTCCCTCGTGCTCCCCCCCCCTTTGTGCGTGCGTGCGCTAGGACCCGTCGGGCCTCTCGGCGAGGCTCCGTCCGCCCGGGCCAGCTCTGCAGACTCCTCCTTATCTCCAGTGTCAAACTTGACATCAGCCTGCGAGCGGAGCATGGTAACTTCTCCTGCGATCGGAGCGCTCACATCAGTGGCATGCTTCAGGGAGATATGCAGCTCGCGCTGCCCTCTGCACCAGCAACATGGATTGTCACGGCGCCCTCCTCCTCCTCCTCCTGCAGCTGCTCTTCGGATCTGCTCTCCGCTGCTGGGCGGATCTGAACCTCCATCCCACCAACGAAGGTAAGCCGGGCAGGGCGCATCCTCGAGAGGAGCCGGGGGAGTGCCTGAACTTCCCTGGATCCCGTGGCTGGAAACCTGGTCCATGGCTCTCCTGGTCTTTTCCCCCAGGGCAGCAGGTTCACCTTAGGCATTTATTTATTTTCCACAGCCTTATATATGTTTGGGGATAGGACCCCCCAATATTGGAAGCCGCTCTCTGGATAAGGACGCCAGGGCGCATTGCTGGCCACGACGGACGCGCAGTGGCGAGGCAAAGTTAGAAGGGGCTGTCGCTGGCGGACGGTGGTTGGGGTGTATGAGATGGTGACACCTACCTCCCCGGGAGTGGCAGTGACCTGGCGCTAGGGTGAGACTGCAGGTGGAGGCAGGATCCTTGCATCTAGCAGCAGCTGTCAGCAGACTGGCGGCTTGATTGTCTGTCACAAAGTGGCGAAGGTCCTACTTGGGTCCGGTTTATGGTGAGCAGGGCGTGTGAGCCGGATTATTAGCATAAAAGGGATGCAGGAAAAAGTCGGACGGGGAAGCCCCCTGCGCTTGCCTGCCTTCACACCTTGTGCGGAGGGGGTGCTTTTTTGCATTGTTCTAACTGTTTTGTGGCTAAGACAGATGCGCATCCTCGAGGTGAAAGAAAAACCAGTATATATG
The DNA here is from genome assembly GCF_963506605.1 of Zootoca vivipara. Lineage (NCBI taxonomy): Eukaryota > Metazoa > Chordata > Lepidosauria > Squamata > Lacertidae > Zootoca > Zootoca vivipara. Next base: position 65,055,496 of record NC_083279.1, on the reverse strand, counting down.
GAAATGTACAGTACAGTATATCTATAAAGCACAACGCTTGTGAAGCCGTGTTGAATTTGCTTTGGCTTCTTATTTCTTATTCAGTAGCTGCCTTGATGGTTCCATGTGTATCAACTGATGCAAGCAAGTTAAGCAGTGCGATCTTGTGTTGTGTCTACTTGGAAGTAAGCTCCCTAGGATTTGCAGCCTTAGGGGCTCATTAACATATCTTATTGTGACACAGAATTGTGTGTGGGGGGGTTGATGGCGGCCCACATCCTTAAAATAAATGTTTTTTAATGAAATCTCCATTTTAAAGCCATGGGTTAATTGCATTTGTTTGCATCACAAACTTCAGGTATAATAAATTTCTAGCACTCCTGAAAGTCACCTGTGTTTCATAAGTAGCACCATGTACAAATATTTCTGGATAAACTTAAATCTTTTTCATGATAAAACATTTGTTGAGTCAGAAAACAAGACCATCAAATACCAGTAAAGTCAGACCACTGTGAACAGTCAACCTTTGATTCAAAAGTCTTCAAGTATATTTACTTCTATTTAAAATTAAAAAGTCCAAAGGATGAGAATAACTTCTAGTATGAAATAATTGTGCCAAATCTTGCACCTGCCTGGTTGATTTTATTTACTGAGCAATTTTCAATCATTTTGTTTAGCAAGCAAGAATATTTAATTCACTGAACAAATAATGCTGCTGGTATTTGTTTTGTTTTTTTACTGGCTATGGGAAATAGATTTAGAAGATGTAGCTGATTTTTACATCAAAGAAACGAAATGGTTCAATATATCCTGTTCTAAATGAAAAATAAATCACCTCCTTCACAAATGCATATACTGGGTTTGTTTTTTAAAAAAATAGTTGTTACATCATAGAATAGCAGAATAATTAGTAGAACATGTGTTACTGATAAGAAACTGTGGTATTAATCTTGTTGTTATACTCCTTTTTTGGCTAATAAAGCATGAGTATCAATGGAGGCCAGTTTGGAGTGGCGTGCAGCTCTCAGCAGTTGAACTCATTGATAATGTGCACAGTCCTGTTGTTATGCAGTCAATAGAGCAGTGAAGCTGCTAGGGCATTGGCTGGCAAAGTACACTGTGTATTAAGACTGCAGCTGAGGCACCAAGAGCTGTTATCTGAACGCTCATGTCTTACAATGTTATGTGTTATCTTCTATACATTTATTTGGAAGCCTATGCTGTGTGTAGAAGATGCTGTTTAAACACTTCATCACCCAAAGTGGTGCTTATTTTATTTATTTGGTTGTTTGTTTGTGTTTTTTAAAATCCTACAAATTTATTGCTGTATCATAATCTGGCTCACGCGCCCTGCTCATCACAAGCCGGACCCAAGTAGTTGCTTATATCTTTAATTTTTATTGTAAATCACTTACTGGTTTCAGCTAGCCAACTTTGAAGTAACACCGTTTTAGATTGATCAACAATTTAATTGTAATTGTAACTTTGTAATAAGAAACTGAAAAGGAAAAACTGGAAGGAGAAATAACAATGAATTGTGTTGCTGCTTGGACGTACAAAGTTTCCCTGAGCATTTCTGAAAACAAGATTGCTTTTAGGGAATGAACTTTTAAAGGCTACTTCTGTAAGTCTGAAATACTGTTCCATTTAAGAATTCAGTGTTTCAGAAAGTGTTCATTTCTGCCACACTTGAAAGGGATAGTTTAGAAACTACACTGAAGTTGCAGTCCTGTGCCCACTTACTTGGGAATAAACGCCATTGAACATAGTGGGGCTTACTTCTGAGCAATGTACAGGATTGCCCTGTTAATAACTAAGTTAACCCATCATATCCCTTCACCCACTGAAACCACATTGCAGAATCTTCAGAGAAATATGAAATGTATTCAATGAAGTTGTCTAAATTGTCAGAAGCAGTCCAAAGAGACACTGTTTGGAGTCTCTGATATGTTTTACTCCAGGCTTATATAGCACAAACAGAGCAAAGTTTTTTTTTTGTTTCTTTTAATGCGCTGGATAAAACATACTATGAATTCAGGAGTTTATTTCACCTCATGGAAAATAACAAAGGCATTTCTATAGCAGCAGGGATTTTGGTATGTTTTTGGCTTGCGTTTAGACTTTTAAAGTAATACTTTCAATTATATTATTTTTTTGGCCCATTTTACATGTTGCAATATTATACACAGGAAAAAGTTATTTGCCATTTTATATCTAGCATAAAAGGGCTAGTGTAGGTTGCATCTATAGCTTTGTGCTCACTCGGATTTACTGTATGCAGCGGGTCCCAGGCACTTGGTATGTCCTCACTGAAACGCCAATTAAGTAGAAAGGTGATAAATTAGGTAATTTTCTTCTAAGATATTTCTTTGAAAAATAACCCATTATAGAGTTGTATGTGTGTGTTTCTGGAGTGATGCACACCTTTACGAAATCTTGGTTGGATTAAAAAAAAAATCATATATATCATATACAATACATATAAAAATTTACACTCACACATATGAGAGCTGTAAAGTGTGAGCCATCTATTCGGTAACAGGAAAATGTCAGGAGGAATTAGCATCTGAATAATGAATGGATTTTGCTCCATGCTGAGATTTAAATAGATTTTTTTAATATGCCCTGAAATCTCAGCCTGAAAGTGTGCTCTTAGAATTTTCATAAGGCACCACTTTATCTGTTTGAGGGAGAGATTTTAATTTTATTTTTTAACAAAAGACTCCACTTTCTTGTTGAAGGTGTTGGAACTTCTTCTGGAACTATTCTTGTAGAATCGAGAACCTACAGAGTGATATAATTCTGCAATTTAATAGTTTTTTTTTCTAATCCATTTCTGTAATGATACTATTTGCCCTAGGGTACCAGCAGCCTTAATTTAACTATTTTATAACCCACAACAGTTAACACTTGACCTAGGTCATTAACAGGATTATCAGCAAATTTGTTTAAGCTTTTACTGACAACCTGAATTGCTTCAATAATATTTTGACTGTCCAGACAGGAAACGTCTTTTAACCTCTCAAATCTCACATAAAGAATTTCTTATGAACACAACTACCCCAAAGACACCAAGATTGTACATCTGTTCATGGTTACCAATAGGCTCCATTTTGGTAAACAGCTAGAACTATTTCAGACTCTCTGTTTACAGTGTGTTGAGTTTTTCCTTAAATGCCTTCGCCATTTCTTTTTACCGTATCAGAACATTTGTTCAGTGGTTAAACGACAACTTTTCCCCATAAACATTATCTTGGTGTTTATAAATAAGAATGTAGTTTTTAGTGATGTCAGCAGCTGCGGCATTTTCAAGTAGATGGCTCATAGAAATCCTGGTCTGCCTGTCTATCTTCCCCATATCTAAACCCAGAGGGTGATGGAAGACATCGTTCCCTGGTTTAAAGGGAGCCTTAATAAGTTATGTTCAGAATTCATGTTTTAGGTTCTGTTTTGTATATGTTCCAATATGTTTTTTTAAACAAACCAACAAACCAGATTGTCATGGCAAAGGGATTTTAACAGAACACTTTATCTTAGAACGAAACAGTTTTCAATAAATGTGATATATTTATTTAAGGTACAGTCCTCTTGGAAGTTTTTCAGCATAAGCCTCATGGAAGTGAATGGGAGCAACACAAGTGTTCATTAATGATCTTACAAGCTTGTTAGCGTTCAGATCAGTGTCCATTCATTTCAAGGGGACTTTGCACAAGGGATTTTGCCAGTAGATTGTTTGTCCTTACACTTCTATCTCACAAGATGCTTCAGGCTTGGTGCTGGGTCAAAGATAATTTTTAAAAAGCAGAGAAGATAAAGCTTTAAAAAAATCACATAAATAACAGGCCAAATATCCATGAGGGCTCAGCATGATTAAAATTCCAACTGGAGCGCCATCTACTCACTCGCCCCCCAAGACCCGTTGACGCCAGTTTAACCCCAGCTATTAAATTCTCCAGAATAAAAGGGGCTTACGATGACTCGAGGAGAAGTTAGGTGTGGTGACATGGCAAAACCTGACTTACACAATTCCTGGTGTGTTTTGAGTTTAGCTACCTCACTTTTAAGAACAGGGATTCCAAGTGTCTGTGTGAGCAACAATTGCTTTAAAATAAAAATAAATTATCAGAATCTTAAGGTGGAATTGAAAGGGAAATAAAGATGAGGTTTAAAGGGCTGTTTTTCGTGCAGCTGCCTTATCATACAGAGCTGCTCTGTTTTAACCCCTGTTTATGTAGTCAAAACAAGTAAATGCTCTATAATGTGCATCATGGCATTTTTAAAACTCCATGTTCGTAGAACTAAAATGCTGTACAGAGTCTTTTTTCTGATTGCAAGACTTCACTGATACATTTTAATGATCTACATTTTTATTTTATTTTTTTGGTCATTTGGAGTTTAATATTTTCCAACCTAAGGCTGATTCATTGACTTAATTTTACAATCCTGCAGAATGACATTTTTAAAAGTTTGGAACATATGTTAAATATTAAAGAAACCAAAACGTAATATTCTGATGATAACTTTGTTTCAGGCCGATTGCAGTGTGTTTCTATTCAGGGAGAAAAGATAATGAGAGAATCGAGGGTGCATGTTTCAACTTTTCAAGTATGCAACTTCAGAAACTGATCAGTTTTTAATGATAGGAAGCTTCCTCTTCTACACACACACACAAAGGAAAATTAAAAACACATGCAAAAAGTAGGCTGCCATTTGAACAAACAAAAAAAAAACCCTACGACTGGCAAAACTGAATGTTATATTTGCACTTGTATTTGACATAAATGTTGGGATTTTTTAAAAAATGTTCTCCCAGGATAATACAGTGTGGGGAGAATATTGCTTCTGTCTTGCATACTTGCTTCCAACCCTGCAACTTTTCTTCATGGAAAATTGCATAAACATTCTTGTTTGGTGTAATCGTCCTTGGATGAAAGGTTTAGCAGTTCAGATGCAGGTGTTTTTCCTTCATTTTTCTGTCAGCAGTCTGGACTCGATCACCAGCGAGGGTCACTGCAGAGCTGTTAGCAAATGTAAGAGGCAAGGCAGGCAAAGTTTCAAAAAGTTCAGACTCCTGTTCACCAGCTAGGCACTCCTTAGGTTCCGCAGCTTGACGGTGTATTTATAGAACAGCCCGTCCTTTGATTTTGTTTAGTTTTTTCACTTGTTTATAATAAGAGGGGGGAGGGGGGAGAGAGAGAGAGTTGAGCAAGTCGGTAACAAAAGCATTTTAATAGAAAGTTCTAAAATTCCAGAGTACTTGGTCTGTTCAATTAAAAAACTCTAAAACACGGTACAATTTTTTAATATATATAACACGTATATAGAGTACATTCATTTATATATAATCTCTCCACAATATGTTCTGCTGTAATTAATGGGGCTTACTACCAGGAAAACTACCGGTAGGTAAGGAATTGCAGTCTTGCTTCCCTTTTTCTGTCATTTGAGATTTAGACCACACTATTACACTAAAACTTTATACTCTAGTGTAGTCCCATTCACAGTAATGCTGATCTAGAGTTGATTTACCACTGAAGTAATGGGACTGACTTTTTAAAGCACAGTCCTAACCATGTCTACTTGGAAGTAAGTGCTATTGAATTCAGTGGAGTTTACTTCTGGCTGAGTAGGGTTAGGACTGTAGATTTCGTAAATGTGTTAAAATTAGGGTGTTGGTGTACAAGATGCATTATTTATTATTATTATTATTATTATTTATTATTATTATTATTATATTTTTGTGGCAGGGGTTGCAAGGTGCTGCAAGATTTTGTGTGTTGTTTTAGCACATGCCCTGATCCAAAGCATCTTTTTAGCTCCAAGTATCATTGTTATATCGTACCTTTTATAAGTGCGGACTTATTTTCATGGGAAGTTTTCATAGATTGCTTATAGCTGAAATTTATAATTGCCAGGTTCTGTGATGAAAACGTGCTTGAAACAGATATCATGACATTGCAGGGTAGAAAATGCTCCACTGAAAAGGAGACCTAAACTATTTCCTTTGTTATACTTAAGTAGAAACTTTATAAAGGTATTACACAAGAGGGGTGGGACGAATAATAATTCTGTTACATGAATATGTACAGAATTCAATGGAGAGCACATTTATTTATTTGCATTACGTAATAAGTTCTAAATCGGAAACAATTCGGTTAGCATTAATTTATTTCTGTAGTTTTGGAATGGGAGAGATTTTAGCGCATGCTTAACTGTCCCACTTAAATCAGGGTTCCTTTAAAACTGCCATACTTTGGCCAGACAAACTCCCCATTCTGCTTCCCAAATATTAAGTTGTAAAGATGTGCATAGAGTAAAATGAAAAAGACCATAAGTATGAATATATGAGTAGATTTTAATGTGGCCCTGGGTTAATTAAAGACTGATAGCCCTGAAATCCTATTGACTGAAATCCGCAAGCATTTAGGAGTTCTTGTATTTCAGATTGCTTGTGAAATTGGCCAGTTGTGGATTGGGTGGTTAAAAGAAATTAAGATATAGAAATAAAGATAATCGTGCCTGAAAGGAATCGTTGAGAGAGTGACAAAAGAAGAAAGGCCTAGCTTGCCAGGCCCTTGCTTAGGATTAATGAAAGCACACCAAATTAATTGTTTAACATGGGGAGACATTATTCAGGCTGCTTCACTATAAGGGGAAACTTTTAGGCAACTTTTCTCTCTTTTTTTGTAAACTACTGTATATCCTGCTGTTATGGGCAGAGTGAGGAAGAAAATCCCATTAATCTGGTGGAAAAAAATATTGGGGAAAAGAATAAAAGTACGCCACACAAACAGCGATGGAGATATACAAGTAGTTCAACCGTGGAATAAAGGGGTTTTACAGAATAAGGTTCTACGTATTTGGTTCACTCAAATATTCTAAGTAATTTATTGGTTTAGATTTTAAAAATCAAGTTTTGAAAGTTTCTTATAACTGTATTTTTTGTGGGGGGAGGTGGGTTCTGTTTTAAGATATGAACTTGTATAATTTTTTAAAAAATGTTATTCAATTAGCTTTAGCGGAAGTGAGGTAATTCCGCCCTCCCCTGTAGTTAGTTAAGTGTGTGTGTGTGTGTGTGTGTGTGTGTGTGTGTGTGTGTGTGCCTGTGTGTGCCTGCACTTCCCGTAATATTCTAAGGAACCAAAAATGTAGAGTCCTACAATAATTATTTTTTTTGAAAGTCTTAAAGGCCTTTGTACTTTTCAGTCTTTGCAATCGTAGGCTTTGCAGCTGTGAGCCATGACACACAGAGGTAAAAAGAGTTTTGCCACCCCATCTAAATAATAATATTTATTTAATACTGCAGCTATGACATCTCTGCATTTTTAATAGTTTCATAGAAACATTTTTTGGCAATTGAAGCCAGGATCGTACCCTGTGCTCGTAGTTCCCCAATAAAATAAAGGAAATTTTGGGTGTCTAAACTGAAGTGTTAGATGAAATAATATTTTGAGGACATTGTGGAAAAGATAAATATGTGGAGTTACGATCTCCACAGCAGCTCCCCCCTTCTTTTCAGACTATCTTCAAGTTGACAACTCCATGTACATCTTCACTTCCTCTCTCTTGAGTTTTTCTTTCAGCTTAGTTTTCTCAGGCCTTACTTTTCAGTATATTTTTGGTGTGAGCTGAGCTGCAGCAGGGTTTTGCATAAATGTTTTCTATCATTCAAAAAACAAAATATTCAACCATGGTTTGGTTTTGTGCTTCCTGGTTTTATACTAAATTCACTGCAATCTTCTTCATACGCTGTCTTGCCACTTTTATTTCACAAGCATTTTGTTTAAAAACAATATTTTGCATTTATAGATCTTTGTAATCTTCCTCCTCTGTTCCAAGCATATTAAAAAGTAAAATCTTCCCTTTTAATTTGGACCATAAGCGCTTTCAGACCTATTTTTCCCCACGTAGTGAAACATTAAAAACTTTCTGCCCTTTAGCTTATTCGTATATTTAAGATTTAGCTACCATTGCAGCTTTTGCCTCTATCCTATTTTTTTTTTTAAAAAAAACAATCCCATCTACATATTAATGTATGGAATCTGTGGTGGAATTGTTGTTTTTGAGAGCACTGTGTAGGCAACATTTGCTTTTAATTTTTGTTTGTTCTTATTTGGGTGTGCAGTGAGCAGACCCGCTGGAACCAATGGCTAGCTTGAGTTCCATTGATTTCAGTGGGTCTACTCTAAACAGGAGTAAGGCCTGAGCCAACTGCCTGCGTATGTGCTTTACCCTTCAGCCTTTGTGTGGCTTGCTCTGGCGGACTATTGCATATGAACCCAAATGATAATGCTTCCCACTCTCGTTTGCATGCTGTGCGCCCCTCCTTTGACTGCTGGAAATCAGCAGTGTGGATTGCGCCGCCCTCCTTGTTCCCACGCCAGCCCCTGTCCACTGGGCGCCTACGCTGGCTGAAACATTCCACAGGTGATAGGATTGGACGTGCTGAAGGACGCGTCCAGCCAGAACCACCCGCAAGTGTTTCATGAACTACATGGGTGAAAGACTCAGTCAGGAAACAGCCACCTTGGGACACCAGAGTTTCCTTTAGGGTGTTATTGACTTAGGGAGGAAATGAAATAGGGCAGAGAACACCTGCTCACCATTGGAGGGAAACCAACGAATTTGCAGTGGGATCTATTGCTCACACACTGTTTTTTGGATTCTCAGGGAGTGGAGGAGGCATGTTCTGAAGTATGATGAATCCGTCTTGGGACAACAAGGGGCTGGAGGCGATGGATGATTTGCAGAGCCGTGGCGAACTGGGCGGGGAAGCCTGCAATAGCCAACATTAATGTTTATCTTATCGTACTTGGTCTGTTTCACATGAGGAGACTGACAGAGAATGTGTATAAAATTTTGCTTGGAAAGGCAGAAAATTAAACTGGGGCAAATCAGTTTCTTTTCTTTCTTTCTTTTTTTTTTAAATTGCGAACAGCAAAGCACACATGTTCTGAATTAATTACCTCCATAAATTCAGTCCAACAATAAAATAGCTTCTTGGTGACATCAGCAAGTTGGAAAATAAAACCGGATTTAGGATTAGCATCCTGTTTTCCTCAACATGACACTTAATGGAAATTTCTGATTCTATCAACATATTGCTTCCTCTCCCTGTGTTCACACTGAAATATTTAGCCACTTGTCCTTTTAATTAGTTATGCATGAATTAATGCTTTGAGGCCAAGCAGAAATGTTCTTTTTATTTGTTTATCTATTAATCCAGTTTTGAGTCACATGTTGGACGAGGCCTAAAATTGGTAGCTTGTGGTCTTGAGCTAGGATAACTTTTCACAGTTATATGTGATTGGCATAAAATAATATTAAAAGCTTGATATTATGCACCATCTGTATTGTCTCCAGAGTAGAATCCTCTGGGTACTATGGGTCTACTCCCGAGTAGGTGGTTTGCAAAGACCAGTGCAAGGCTTTGTGCAGAAGTTAAACTTGCATTAAAAACTTTCATCCCCCTGCAATGCGTCATCTCTTGTTACTGGACATTATGAGTCACTACAGTGTCATTTGATTATTAGACCATAAGCAGTTACTAAAGTGATTGGATTTTTTTTTAAGGGTGTTTGGAACTGATGTCATCGAAACAATTTCTAGAGGAGTATTCGCATTCATCTGTTGTAGCAAGACAGAGTCTTGTGGCACCTTAAAAGAAGGAACAGATTTATTATGGGTTAAGCTTTTCTGGACCAGAGTCCACTCCATTGGATGAAGAAAGCTTCCTATGGGCATCTAGAAATTTAAGACTGCCATGTTCAGCAATGGAGCTTTAAGAAGACCAGCCACCCCCCCCCAACTTCTTAGGCTTCCATTCTCTCCCTCCATTGCTTTGGCATTATTAAGTATCCATTCCTGGGATAGGGAATCCCTGGCCCTCCAGATGTTTTTAGATTCCTGCTCCTATGAGCCCAGCTAGCATGCTCAGTGATCAGGGATGATGGGAGTTTTAGTTCAACCACATCCGTGACCTATTCCATCACCCTGTGGAAGCCCTAAGTCAGAGGTTTTCAACCTTTTTGGGTCCACGGCTCCCTTGACAAACTTCATTCTTTCTGCAGAACCCCAGTGGGGCTCAGGAGCCCAGTTATGTCAACCTTTGCCTACAGAGATGGCAGCCCCTCACTGATTTTTGAACACTCTCCCTAGTAGAGAGTTCCCTCAGGCTCCTCCCCTCTCCCCTCTCCTTGGGAGTCCTCCGGTTAGCCACTGCCCCTGGTCTCTGAGCTGGCCCCCCCACCCGCAAAGAGAGATGCCTCCTGACACTGCCCCAATGGGGCCTGGGAAGCACCCCCTGGCCAGCTCCAGAGCCACCATTCACCTGGGGAACTTGTAGCCAGGGCTGCTGCAACAAACAAGCACACAAGCCTTTGGGAGCCAGAGACACGAGAGGACATCAGAGGAGGGAGGGAAGGAAAGAGGCCAGTGTTGCCCATGGCACCCCTGACCATCATATAAGGCACCCCAGGGTTAGAAACCACTGCCCTAAGCTATGAGAACTCGGCCCCCAAATGGCAACTGTATAAGTAGTCCACATTGGATATGCTCAGTGTTCAGAACTTGAGATCAATATCTTGCAGAAAGAATGCTTGATCAGAGAACGTCTCGTGAATGTAGCCCCATTCTAAGAATTCTGGGGTTCACTTCTTATGTCCTGAAAAAGGATTGCATGGAGGAGGACTCTGCCCTGTGAACTGTAGGATCGGATGCAAATTGCACTCATGTTTCCGGTGCAGTTGCCTTCCTCAGGATAGTAATGCTGGCAATTAAATACCCTGGGGGAGTGGGGGGGAGATAAGGGAATCTGAACTGGCAGAAAACAGGAGAGCATCTTGTACTACTATTTGAACTGCTAGACTACATTTAACAGGACAGTGTAGTTCTGCAATGAAGTCAGAGGCGATCAAGTACAAAAGTTAAAACAAAAAACAAAAAACAAAAACAACAACTAATGTTTCTTCCAGGAGCCATTGAGTGTCCCAGACTGCAACCCTATACTGTACTCTGTTTCCTAGAAGTAAGTCCCAAGGTATTCAATGGGGCTTACTTATGAGTAATTATGTAGAATTCCCCTGTTAACTACTTTTGAAGCTAGGGTAGCTAAAACCATTCATTTGGAAGGTTTGTTGCTTCAGATTCATGTCTATGAAGTTAACTGGGTATTGAAAGAAGAATCATCAATTTGTGGTGTCTGACTGAATAGCCTTTAAATTTGCATATACAGTACCTTATATGTATACATGATAGACATTTTACAAGTCAGAAAGTTGTTAAATTTTAAGCCACATTGTACCCTACAAGTTTTTTGCAACCATACACCAGATCGGTAAATAAATAACCTCAAAAACTATCTCATGAAAACATTTAAACTGAGTCTTTTCTTACAAGGGAAAAATTGATGTGTTTATTTTGAATGTAAGTAGTTAACATTGACATGTTTCTTTTCACAGCAGATAAGCTGTGATTACATCTGAATTTGGAAATCCTGCCATTTTGCTGCTCATGTGTGTAAACCATTTGTGGGAGCAGTTATTTTATTTTATTTTATTTAGCTGCTGGCGTATCTGATCATGAGACACAAGAAGGGAGCACAGGCCCTTTGTGATATATCTATTACTGGGCTGTACCATTAGATGAAATGCTTTTCAGTGCCCCTCTAATTAAAATTCTGCAAGCTATGTACAAAATGGGGTTGTGTGTGTGTGTGTGTGTGATTTTGACTGATTTTTTTTAAAAAATATGCCTAATTTGTACCCAGAGTAGATAGACCCTTTGAAATTAATTTACCATGTACATTGGTTTTGCTTGGTTTACACTGCATATGCCTATCACTGGACACACCTCTTGAGTGTTTTATAAAGAATTTAATCCCCCACCTGAAATCATACAGTACATGAGAGGTAACATGAAGTGGGACTTTTAAAGAATAATTGCGGTCATCAATGAAATCCAGCTTAATTCAGAAGCTTCATAAGCCACATATTTGGTGATGAGAATTCATGATGGCACTGGTAGAGGATTTGACAAAGCATTTATATAATTCATTTAGCTTTGGCAATTTGGCATGGCTGTTATTGTTATTAAAGCGTATTGATACCAACACAGAACATTTGAGATTGGATGGCTGGAAATGTCTGTATAGATACAAAAATACATTTCCTAAAAAGAAAGCAGTAATACTGGGTTCTGGTGTGTAAAGTTGCCTTTAGATGCCTCACTTCTGCTACTTAGGCTGGTTGGAAAAAAATGCACCTATCTACTTTACTGAAGTCTCTGGCATGAAATGCATTCCCGCTTGACTTGCTTTGGGGTTGAGGCTGGCCTTGGGATTGAACTGTTAGTTGTGGCTAGGCAAATGTTCACCTCCCCCCTCCATTAATTAAAGTGTTTGAAAGCAGTGCTGGATTTCTGGATTTCAGGTTTGCCAAGAAATTATCCTGACTTTGATTAAGCAGAGCCATGAAAATATTTTCTCATAAATGGGAGAAGAGGGGGGGGGGAGCAGAGTGGGAGAGCAGGTGAAGTGTTGAAATAAAGGCAACAGGTGTGGTGGGGAAAAATTCGCTGAAACTCTTCATTCTTTCTGCAGTTAGTGTTCCAGCGGATTCTGCTGTTCCAGCAGCTGGTGCCTTATATCTTAGCGAGGAAGGAGATTGCTCCTATCTAGCTGTTTGGAAATAAGATTGCGCAGTTTGGTGGAGAAGGATTTCGTGCTTTGCTGAACTGAGAGCACCCAGATCCAGCCATGTGGTGCCAAGGTCTAAATACAGAAGGGATTTCTTTTCCCTTAACATCTCAATCTAGGCATTCTATGTTCTGTTACTAGAAAATGTGGCTACTCCCCCCCCCTCTTTTACTTTGCTACGGTCACTTTTTTTTTTTAAAGGAGCACCTCGCCCTTGGAGTGCCTGAATTAAGGAACATCTGTTAACGCTATAGAGACTTAGAAGGAAAAGACACTCATGTTTAATGGGACTGGGGTGTTCCTGAGTAAGAGGTGGCTCTTAGGGAAAAAGGACCATCTGGCAACACTATTGCGAGGCAATGCAACATTGGTAGTGAAAAATGATGACTTGCTTACATTTCCGACATGCTTATCTCATTTTGTGTGAGCCACTGCTGCAGCAGGACTTTTTGGCTTTGTTGTGGTGTACTCAAATTCTCAATGATGTCCGCCCAGTTTTGCAAGGCTATATTAGTGTATGGAGAGTTCACTGTCCAGGTTATATCCACCAGTTGCGTCTCCTGAGGAGAAAGGCAATGGGTTCATTGAGTTAAAGCTGTTCCTCCTGCGCGAGAAGATGAAGGGAGGAGGCCTTGGAACAGTATCAGCCTCTAACAGATGCAGGTCAGCTATTTTCATAGGCAATGGCACACTAATGCACTGCAGTAAGTTTGAACTGTTCTCCTTGTGGATTTGATGTTAGCCTGCAGGATAGTTCATTAAAAGGAACAACAGCTGATATAGGACGCTGGTAGGCATGTGCTTTCTGGATCAGGGAACGAGGCATGGCAAGTGAGTTTTAAAGATGCCCAAAAGGAAGACAAGAAGTGTATGGGTTAACCCTTTTGCAAATATGTGCAACTTGTTATGCTAATTGACTGTCATCTTTTCCTCTGATCAATAGGCAGTTAATAATTAATAGATATTAGGGCTCATGAATAAAATAAAATAGAATCATTTAAGTTGAAGGGACCACGAGGGTCATCTAGTCCAACCCCCGCCATGCAGGAATATTTTGCCCCACATAGGTCTCCAAAGCTGTAACCCTGAGATTAAGAGTCTCGTGCTCTACCAACTGATACTAACATAAACCAGCAACAGGGTCAGTAAATAAAAATAATAATTGTCACCAAAGTAACAGATCAGAGTGGCATGTGTGAAGCAAAGTCAGTTTTGCACAACATGTTGACATTGCATGCAGTGAAAGGCATTTCTGTAAAACAAAATGTATCAGTTTAATCAGGTCCTTGCAATTCCCTGATGGTGGCTTTGGATTTGAACACAAATTATAGCTAAGTTCATAAGTACTTCTTAACTTTGTTGTATAATGAACTTAGACTGTGTTCACACTAAATTTACTGTGTACTCGGTGCATCTCCTGTACTGGGCTTTTAATCCATGTTCACATGGTGTTATCCAAATTGCATAGGTATCCTGTACTTAAAATTAAATATCATTGTTTGTGTGTTGTTTTTCAAACTAGCTTCACACTGATTGGAAGTCCTTAAACCAGGCATCCCCAAACTTTGGCCCTCCAGATGTTTTGGTCTACAACTCCCATGATCCCTAGCTAACAGGACCAGTGGTTGGGGAAGATGGGAACTGTAGTCCAAAACATCTGGAGGGCCAAAGTTTGGGGATGCCTGCCTTAAACCATTCCTAATTCATCTCCAGCCAAAGTGTGAATACCTTTGTGCAGGGTTAAAGACATCCCTGCCCATCAATGTCCCTTGGCAGAAATGAATCTGACTCTCCTGAAGCCATGCTGATGTGAACAACTAGAATGGGGCTGAGAGCTGTGAAATGCACCGAAAAAGCAGCAACTTCACTGTGCTCTAATGTGGTAATGTGAACACTCCCTTATCAGATTACTTGGTTTCTTTTGGGTATGTGTGTGCCCCATCACATCTTATGTCCTCTGCAAGAGGCCATTTAAAAGGCTCCTGAATTAAAACTATTTTCCATTTGCATTCTTACATATCCCAAGCAATAAGGAATATGTGGCGAGAATGAAGAGAGGAATAATTTGCTTTTGCTTGTGTAGCTGTTGCTAGGATTGTGCATGATCTGTGTCACTGAGACACACTGGATAGAATTGATGCATTTTGGTAATAGGCTTCTTCAGAGCTTTTCCTTGCAGTCACTGCTGAAGAGGCAAGCCATTTCTCATTTTAGTTAAAATTGTTGCATTTGGGCTCAATGCCTGGGTTTCCGCAGGGTTGCTTCCTTATATTCAGAGAGGCTATGTAGCTCTCATTGCAAATTAGTTTCGTTCCAAGCTATGAAGGAAGTAAACAGTTTTATTGTGGCATCGTTGTCTGATTTATGCATTTTCAGTGAAATCAAATAGGATTCATCCCTCCCTCCACCCCGCTCATTTAAGACAAGCAGGCGAGAAGCATCTCAGTGCCATCAAAGTACTTCATGTTCCCAGAATCTGTTTAATATAGTCCGGGGCCCATGACAACAGGCCGTTTCACATTCTGCTGTCAGTGAATTAAGAGCCATCAAAATTTTACACGGTGAGGAACATGTCATTTTCTGCACCCTCTGACATTTGAATTACCGGTTCTAATTTCAACAGCAAGGCAGTGGATCTGTGGTCTTCTTAAAATATGGGATGTCCGTATTAATCCAGGATGTTGGGAAGGCAGCCTGAACTGAAATATGCCCTGCAATGTGGTTAGTTGGGAAGGAAACAAAGATGGGGACATGGAGAAGGATGGTTGAACTCAGCAGAAATCCTTTGGCCATGTGTTGATGGATTATGGTCCATGCTGTGTTGCTCATAATGAATAAATTACATGAAAATCTGTTTTGTTCTGTGCTAAACGGTGGAGCCCAGAGACTGCAGTCTACTGTCAGCTTGCAAAAGGTGGCAGTTCAGTGCTGCAGAAAACTAGCTGTACCTGCATGATGAAATGTGTGGTGTGAAACTGTGAGAGTTTCTGTGGCACCATCATTCAGGATAATGGCTTACGTCTATTTTATATATATGGCTAGTGTAGCTGGTTCTTGGTGGGTGGCTAGGAATGATGGAAGAGAGACATGTCTTCAGAATCCAAATCTGTCTCTTTGTGGTTGTATTTTTTCTTTTTAAAACAACTTGCAGTGTCGGTGCAGCTGTGACTAGCAGAATCTCCAGCTCTCTTATATGTATTTTAGTAGCAAGTCACCTTTAATGGACCATTCACTCAGCTTGGGTTGCATACATTCAGCGACTGCATGAAAGAAACTGGGTGCAAGCTGGGCCATGCGGTCTACAAATGTATATCAGCTTGTGAGTAGTCTCCACGTTGTCCCACCCCAAAACCAAAGCTTGGCTGGATTTCTGCCTCAAAGTGCCTTCTGGGCTTCCCAGATTTGCATGACATCTTTCAATTATGGGTGTCTTCATTTTATTTTTATTTTTTTGCCTTGGATTGCAAAACTCACTTTTTCCTTTTTGTTAGCATTTTTTTCCATAAGCGATTTTGCTTCCAAATTAGCAGCTAGCTGCTTAACGAAAGAAACCTAAGAAGCGTTGCACCTCCCTCTGCATTTTGTAGAAAGTGTTTGAAAATTAAAAAAAAAATCATCTTAGTGATCATTTTGTGTTTGTTTGTTTTGCTCACTAAAAAGCATTCTAAATGTTGTTGTTCTTGTGTTGCACTGCACAGTTTAAAAGATTATCTTTAGAAAGAATTTGCTTAAAACAAGAATGGTTTTACTTTTACTCATTTAGATTTCTCTCTCCTCCTATTCTGCTCCAGTTAGAGTGTCTTTTTTAAAAAGAATCCTGTTTGAAAATGAAATCCTATTTTATTAAAAAATGAGATGTTGAAATCTACATCTTGAAATACAGTACATTTTAACTGCAGTATGACCGTTTATCAAAAAAGTTGAGTTAAAGAGTTTTCTTCATTTAAATCATAAAGGAAGAGAATGGGAGAAAATATTTGTTTTCAGAGATTAAATGTTTCTGAATTACACAATAAGGCTGCAATACTGTACCCATTTACTTAGAGTAAACTGTGGCTTCCAAATTGACAAACATAGGATTGCACTGAAGATCATGTAATTATTTTATTCATGTTGGACTTCTTACTGGATTTAGGGTCTACAAAGTCATACTCACAAAGTCCCACGAAAGACAATCATGTATATCACCAGAATCATCTGTACAATCTATTTATGCTATGGTAAGGAAGCAGCGAGGGGCAGAAACATCAGCTTCAGGAAGGGGGCGATTGTCATTGTGAAATCAGCACAAGGAAGGGTTAAACTCCCTATTACTATGCCCTGTTTGTGTGTGTTGTGTTTTTTGTTTTGTGCAAAATACATAAAGCATTTTAACATGTTGCCTTGTGTTCTCTTGCTTGCTTCTTGGAAGTGCACTGCAGAAACATTTTAGTGGGTTATTTTTGTTTTTATATGCACTTTTGTAAACATTACTCAGATGGAGAACTATAAAAATGGGAGAAATCTAAACTCCGAAGGATGGCTTTGTTTGGGTTCTCTTGCTGTTTTTCAAAAGTGTTGATTAGATAGGTTCATCTTTAAATACAAACTGAATCAATTTCCTCTCCCATCCATAGCTGCCAAGTTTTCCCTTTTCTCACGAGGAAGCCTATTCAGCATAAGGGAAAATCCCTTAAAAAGGGGGATAACTTGGCAGCTATGGACTCCCATCCCTAAGTCCAACTCCCATCATCCTTGACCACTGGTTATGCCAGGTGGGGTGGATGGGAGTCCACCTTGACTAGCCCTGGGCTTCCCTCTTTTTACATTCTGATACTGCAGTTCTACAAAGCTCTCTGAAGCTATTCCCAGTTCATTCAAGGTAACACCCAGTGTAGTGTAAAAAGAGCTTTGCTCATGCAATGGAACATCCATTTCTTTTCCTTTTCCTTATAGCCTCTGTCCAACCTTATAACCTGCCAACCTAGCAGTTCGAAAGCACATCAAAGTGCAAGTAGATAAATAGGGACCACTACAGCGGGAAGGTAAACGGCGTTTCCGTGAGCTGCTCTGGTTTGCCAGAAGCGGTTTAGTCATGCTGGCCACATGACCTGGAAGCTGTACACCGGCTCCCTCAGCCAATAATGCAAGATGAGCGCACAACCCCAGAGTCGGTCATGACTGGACTTAATGGTCAGGGGTCCCTTTACCTTTACCTTTTTACATCCAAATTTACTCTGGAGGGTTGGGGAACAGATGTTGGATGCACCCCAAGACTATAGAGAATGGAAAGGAAGTGGAAGTCAAGTATTCAAGTAGAAATCTGTTGTGCCATTGCGTGCGAATCATTGAATGTCAGCCTTAGTAAATACAACTCAGAAATGGCTGTAGATTTCCAGTCAGCTATCAGTGGCAAAACTCCTTTGCTTACTGGTTAGCAATCCCCAACAGCGGAGCTCTTGTTTATAGTGTGCGTTCGACGTAAATGCCACAAATAGCTTAAACAGGTTTCTAGCCATGTGTGAGCTGTGCTACTATTTCAAGTTCCAAAATGAGACTCATCTTTATAAACATGGAATCAACCTGGACGGAGGCATCTCATTGTGGGTTCTCCTAAATTGTGAAGTTGGCTACTGCAGAGGCCGCAGTAGCCATGCTGGAAGCAGAACTCTTAGGAAAGAACACGTTAATAATAGGCAGTGTTGTTGCTGGTATGGTGCAATGGGCCATAAATAGGGATGGCGTGCTGTGCTGTGGGCAAACCGATTATTTTGTAAAATGGGAAGAAAGCCACGTTATTTTCATCCTGGGATTTGTAAATCGTGCAGCCCAATCCCACGCATGTTTTTATTTAGAATTAAGCCCCACTGATTTCCCAGGGACTTGCTCTCATGTAAGTACATGGACTGCACTTTTATTCCTTTGTGTAGGGCTCTCTTGTGAACCCGTTGAGTCCTGTGCTTGAACTTTGGCCGTTACGTTCTGCTGTATTATTCCGTTCTGCTGCATTATTCCTGCATCAAGTGAGCCTACCCGCTTTAATTTTTTATCGGTTGTTTTCACTCAACAGGCAAGTTAAAAAGCACTAACAGTAGAAATGCCACTCGTTGGAAGATTCAACAAAACCTGAATCTAGCAATCCTGCTAGCTACTTGGAAAGTTTTTAGATCACCGTGTTTTATATTTATACTAGTAGATACAGCCTGCATTTTGCAAGTGTATGGCTGTCGCTGGAGATCTATTTTCAAACGTCTTCAATATTCATGCTTCTCTTGAAGTTTGCACATCCGACGTTTTAGCCTTCTGTCTGGTGTGGAAATACCTTAACTGTTTAAGGGTGCCTTTTGAGCAAGAAATCTAAAACTTTTGCTATTTCAGATGTTTCTGTTAACTGAGCAATCCTATACCCATTTACCTAGGAATAAGCACCTTTGAACTCGGTGGAACTTCTGTATCGTTGTGTATAAAGTTACACTGTCAGTGTTCTACAGGTTTTCAAAGTTCAGTTTTCTAGATATTCACAGAATATTCTAAAAATTGATAATTTTTTGTAATGATAATTTTTTTTTAAGTTGGCTGGACAAATTTTAAAGGGGAATTTGCTCTTCCATTATAGCCCAATACTGTGAAAACTAATGAAAGTATTTATTATTATTACTTATTTATACCACACCTTCTTCCCTGACAGGGATTCAAGGCAGCTTACAGATAAAATAAGAATAGCTAAAAATATGTGGGAGGGGGAGAGACAATAATTAAAAGAACAATTAAACAATAATAGAATCAAAACTATTTTTATATATGTATACATACATAGCATATCCATTAAAAACAAACACATAATTACCATAATCCAAATAACCAAATTATAATTATGAATTTTATATAATTATTTCCTTGTTAGAGATGCATGAAGCTGTTAAATTTTTGCAGATTCCCATCGTGACTTTCTCCATGTAATGAAAACAATCAAAGTTATCAAAATATTTAATTACATGGGTCAATAGCCTTTCTGTAATATGTCATTTGTAATTTCTCCCAACCCAGTATTAATTGCTTATAAAAATGTTTGTTTAGCCAACAAATGCTTAAGCTACATCATTTTCTAGTTAATCCATTGTTGTCATTAAACTTTGTGAGAAGGCGAATAGCCTTTTCCGCGGATCCCTAATGCGATGGATCATGTTGTGACACTGTGTCCATTTATATCCATCATTTGCTCTTACGTGCCTTTGAAGACTCCACTGAGGTTGGGGCAGGGGAAAGGTAATCTAATTGTACTGCTGAGATGCTTGTGTGTTAAGTTTTATGGAAGGTGATAGGAATGGAATGCTCAGATTCCTTGACACAAACACAAGGCGTAGCTCATGGGAATGTTTTTATGGAGCAAAACATTTCAATTCTGAAATGTTACTGGGAGAGATTAATTAACTGAGCTGCTATTTAATGAGAGAGAGAGAGAGAGAGAGAGAGAGAGAGAGAGAGAGAGAGAGAGAGAGAATTTGGTCCTTTTGCTCAAGTCATATTTTTAGTGTAATTTCTCCCCCAGTAGTGAAAACCCTTTCCCACCTCCTAAGAATATCAAAGCTAACTATAGAATACTTTAAATACACAGACCCTCTTTAAAAAGGCACTCGATCAGGTCAACGCAGCTTCCTCCTTAACATAACAGCTATAAGTGGACAGTAAAAGTTATGTTCTTTTCGTTTTGATAAAACAAACACTTGACATTTTATTTATTTATTTAAAGGGTTTCTAACCTTTGAAACCTATCTTGAGAGTCTTTGAAAGTGCCCACCCACCCCCGTGCATCAGAAGGTCTCAACTGAAAACTGACTGTTGTACAAATCAGAATATATTTAACATTTCCACCTTCTTTTAGTATAGGGCTTTAGCATCTTCCAGTTACATTGCATTTGTTCGTTGTGTTTTTAAAAACTGAAAAAAGATAAAAGAAATAAAATATTAATTTTCAAAACTATGTAGCATTGAAGGAAATCCCATTTTTAATTTGACATTTACTAACTGGTAACTTAGGATAGAACTTTTTTAAAAAAAACAAAAAACCTAATGATTCAACTGCTGTAGAAGGAGATATGTCTTTCAGATTATACTCACTGTGCCAAAAGAAAAATATATATACCTAGGAAACCCCCAAATCTTGGCACCACATCTTGAATATTAGATGAGAACCTTAAAGCCTTGTGTTACAAGATGCAGTATTCTTACTTATATATTAAGAATTCTTTTTTATTTGTGCCAATCTGGAAACTATCATAATGATCTGCCCCCTGCTACTGTAATATTGATGCAGTTAATGCTACTTTCTGTTGAAAAATGAACAGGCACTTTATGGAATCATCTGATCATTCAACAGCAATCAGATCAATATGTTTATTGTGAGAAAGAGCAGACACATTGTGGGGGGTGGGGTGGGGGCACTGTCAAAAGGTAGATTTTACTGAATCTGTTTTCAACATCAATTTCAGAGTTTCAAAATGTACTTAATTGAATTTGCAATTTACATTTCAAACATGCATCAAAATGCCAGATCTGGTCTTTGCTGCCGGTAGATTAGAAGCCTGCTTAAAAAGCTCGAGGTTATCTGGAAAGAGAAAAGTCATGTTTCAAAATGATGCTTGAAGTTTTAGTTTTAAAACAATTCATATATCGCCTAGCAGTTCAAGAAAAGTCTAATGAATTGTCTAGAAAAGGCAAAGCCCAGAATCAGATCTAATGACTATACAAATCACTTTACATTTGCAAAAATGTAAGCTTCCTTTTAAACTACAATCTGAATATTGTTGCACCTTTCACTTCTGTATTTTTAATTTTGTGCTCACTGAGTCAAGTTTCAGACATGTTATGTGGAGAGAGAGAGAGAGAAAAAATCTGGAGGGTATAAAGGTGTTAATAACTCTTTTATTTTAGATTCCTGCTATCATTAATTTGGAGATGGTTCCATTGCTTTGTTTTGTCTCTGGCAGTTCAAGAAAAGTCTAATGAATTGTCTAGAAAAGGCAAAGCCCAGAATCAGATTTAATTACTATACAAATCACTTTACATTTGCTTTTTCTGTATCTCTGAACATTTTAACCCAAACGAACCAGTTCCTTTGTAAGAGGAAGCTACTTGAGGACCAGGAGTGGAGGAACGTATTCGGCTTAAAGATATCCTTTACTTCCAGCTCCCATAAGCGTTGGCCAGCATAGACAAATGATTGGAATGATGGAAGTTATAGTCCAGCAACATCTAGAGGACCACAGATTCTCCAGCCCTGTTGTAGAAGGACCAGTTTGCTTGAAGGATTGCCTTATGTCACCCAGTGCTATTTTTGTAGAAAAAGAGGTGCTGGAACTCACAATGAACTAATGGCCATGGCATCCACCTGAGAGGTGCCAGAACTGCGTTCCAGAGAGTTCCGGCTGAAAAAAGCCCTGCGTGTGCCCGCTCAGTTACCTTACTCTGTGGAACAGACACTTTTACAATTGCCTCATATTGTTCGTTCTGTACTTTCAAGGAATTGATCCTTCAATGTCGCAGCACCTAGACTTTGGAACTCCTTTCCAGCTGATGGCAGGCAGGCAGGCAGGCACCTTCACCGTACTGCTTCTGGTACCAGCTAAAATTTGACATGAATGTTAATATATTATTTTTATATATATATATAAATTCTGCTGGTTTTATTTTTTTGGGGGGGGAATAGGCTAACTTGTAACATCTGATTTTCTTGCCCATTTTAATGTGTATGTTACGTCAACCTTTCAGAGGTTTGAATGATTTATTCTGATTTTTTTAAAAAATCAAGCAGAGGTAAACAAGCTCATTCCTCTTCATTTTGTCTTCTTTTTGCAGTTAATCTTCTGGATTCGAAAGCAATTCAAGGAGAGCTGGGCTGGATCTCATATCCATCACATGGGGTGAGTTGATGAGTGCAATGGAGCTGCTTAACTATTTTATTCGTCATCAGAGAACACCAGACCAGAGAGAAGACTCACAAGCTGTAGTTTGTGCTATTTCTTGCTTCTGCTTCAAAATGCATTCCACTTCTTAAGACAGAGGTGGGGGGGGGCGTGTTCAGGTCCAGGGCTACATTTCCTCATTGGGGGCCACCTGGGGGTTGCACACCACAGGCAAAAATGGGTGGCTCAATGGATGCGACTGTTACCTTTGTACATGAGGCCACATTCCAGCCAGGCAAAACTCAGAGGTTTCTACTCACACATCTTTCAGTCCAGGCAAGTAAGAGACCTCACAGTTCAAGGACACAATCCAGCCAGGCAAAACCCCATGAGGAGCAGAGATTATGAAGAGTCTGGCTTGGGGTCCAGCTATTGTCTAGGGCAGGGGTAGTCAACCTTTTTATACCTACTGCCCACTAATGCATCTTTCCTGATGGTAAAATTTCCTTACCACCCACCAGTGCTCAATGGAAGGAGGATTCAGCTTGTGCCGTAGAACCCCCTAGCGCCCACCTAGAATCCTGAAACGCCCACTAGTGGGCAGTAGGGACCAGGTTGACAACCCCTGATCTAGGGAGAGCCTGGAAAGCCAGATTGCAAGATCTGGATAGACAAATTTGGCACCTGGGCTTGAGATTCCCCACCCTGTTTTAAAGCATGAACATTAAGGTATATATACATGTACACACACACACACACACAGAGAGAGAGAGAGAGAGAGAGAGAGAGAGAGAGAGAGAGAGAGAGAGAGAGAGAGAGAGACTGTGTATTTAAAATATGATTCAAGCATAAATGCACCTTTCTGCACTATCAACACTTTGCATAAATGGTTACTGTAGCTTTTGTTTTGCAATTGTCTACAGGATATGTATTTAAAAACAAACCAACAAACCGCTGGATACTTCCACATTTGATGCTGAAATTACTGTGTGGACGTTTATAGGCTTTCCATGGGGTGGGGGACATTGGAGGCAGGCTATGATCCACAGCGGGTGGTGCTGTGGGACAAGGATGGCGCTGTGGGACATGGGTGGTGCTGTGGGACGCGGGTGGCACTGTGGGTTAAACCACAGAGCCTAGGGCTTGCCGATCAGAAGGTTGGTGGTTCGAATCCCTGTGACGGGGTGAGCTCCCGTTGTTTGGTCCCAGCTCCTGCCAACCTAGCAGTTTGAAAGCACATAAAAGTGCAAGTAGATAAATAGGTACCGCTACAGCGGGAAGGTAAACAGCGTTTCCGTGCGCTGCTCTGGTTCGCCAGAAGCGGCTTTGTCATGCTGGCCACATGAACTGGAAGCTGTACGCCAGCTCCCTCGGCCAGTAACGTGAGATGAGCGCCGCAACCCCAGACTTGGGGTCCCTTTACCTTTATGATACATGAGTTGGGAAAGTGGAGATCACAGGACCCATCACGGACCATGGTCTTCCTCTGATGTTTACACGTTCAAAGTAAGTGGGAAGCTATTCTATATGCCTGGATAGCTCAGTTGGTTAGAACATAGTCAGAGCGTGCCATAGTTGCAGATTCAATCCCAGTGTGGGACAGCTGCATATTCCTGCATTGCAGGGGGTTGTACTAGATGACCCTCAGGGTCCTGTCCAACTCTACAATTCTATCATTCTTCGATGCTATGTGTACTGTTGCTGTATGAACATGCCATTCTTCCACCTGATGAGGGTCACTGAATGGGCAAGTGACCTTCCTTACATGGAAAGTCTCTGTCCATAGAAAGGCTGTATGGGTAGAGCATCTGCTATGCATACAGAGGGTCTCTGATTCAATGCCTGATGTCTCCAGGGGGGGGGCAGGGAGACAACCCTGTTGGACAACCTGTAGAGTGGCTGCCTGGCAGTGTAAGCAGTGCTGAGCTATATAGGACAATGGGCTGATTTGGTAGAAGGCAGATTCCTGTGTGTATTCATTTATTTAATCTGAGACATTTATATGCTGCTGAATCATCAGCATTTCTAAGCAGTGTACGTAAAAACAAGCCATGCAGAAAATGAAACGATAAAGTGATGAGCTATAAAACTGAACGCTGCCTTTAAAGTGTTTGCTGGAACAAGAGCACCTTAGTCAAGTGCCTGAAATTCAGCAAAGAGGGTGTGTGTCTAATCTTAGTTGGGATGGGATTCCATAGGCTTGGGCCAGCTACAGGGAATGCACGGCTTTGAGCTGTACATTGGCATGCATGCAGAACTCCTTCCCACTCATTTAAAATTGCTGATAAAGTTGCTGGCAGGGCAACATGGGGGCCTACAACTTCCTCTGTGTCTTGCCTAAGTCCCCTTCCTCCAACTGCATACATCATAGCAGCAAGAATTGCTTTAAACACTGTTCGAACTGCTGTAGTCTGGAAGCTGTATTATGATGCCCTTACCTGGAAGAAATAGCCACAGATCTATGGCCAGAAATTGCCTTGTGAATTGCTGTTGCTAACCATAATCCCATGTAGGAGAGCTGGGGGGGGGAATCACATCTGACAACCAATGTTCCCCTTTAGTTTCATGGGAAGACGAGTCTAAAAAGCTTGGGACACAATTTTTCACAGCCTCCAAATGGTGGCTCATTTACCAGAAGGAATGTATTTAGCATTAACTCTGGAAGTGTATGCTCAGTGACCAAACTAAGCCTCCTGATGTAGATTTTGCTCTAGGAGGCTTAGTTTGGTCACTTCCATAGTTAACACTAAATACATTCCTTCTGGTAACTGAGCCACCATAGCCACTAGAGGGCCGTGAAAAATTGTGCCATGGACTTTTTTAGACTCGTCTACCCATGTACTATCTGAAACAAAAGGGGCACATTTGTTTGCAGTGGTGGAATATATTGGCGTTATTTTCAGCTCTCCTACCCCACTAATGGTCTGTCAGTTGTGTTGCTGGGGGAGGGGGGCAGCCAAAAAACTGAGAAGGTGGGAGAGATGGGAAACCAACTTGACCATCAAAGGTTCCAGGTTCAATTTCTGGTATCTCCAGTTAAAAGGACCATGTAGCAAGTGACTGGAAAGACCTCTGCTTGAGGCACTGGGAAAGCTCTTTGTGGAGGATAAGCCAATCAATGAGTGCTAGCCATGATGGCTATATATTGCCTCCATGTTCAGAGATGACATGGATCTGAAAACCAGTTGCTGCAGAACACTGGCGTATCCTGCTTATGGGCTTCTCATAGCGAACTGGGTGGCACCCCTTGAAACAGGATGTTGACTTCATATTCTGATTTAGCAGGACTTTTATTATGCCCCCCCTTTTCTAGGTGGGCCATCCGGTACTGATTCGAATCATAGCACGGGCTACACGTGACGTTTGTCTATTTTTGCTGCTGCTGCTTTTTTCCTTTAATAGCTGCACAAACGCAACAGTTCAGCTCCAGTGAAAATTAATAGGTAATAGATTCGGAACATACTATAGGCAGTTCCCCTCTTTTGCAACTCACAATGAATGTAAGGAATGAGTGTGTGACCACAAGTTATGGTGAAGGCCACTGGCTTAGAGAGGAGCTTAGAAGAGGATATACAGATTCAGGGACAAGGCATCTGTCAGTGGAACGTCCCTGTTGAAAAGTAGCGTATCCGATGTCGGGGACAGATGATGTGGGGACGGGCAGTTGTTTATAAGCATCCTAGAGACATTTGTCTGGCCGCTTGATGGTCTGCTGCAAAGAGGGAAGTTCTTAACGCTAACTAGATTGTAGAGCATGCTATTTCCAGAAGGTTAGTTGTCTCTGGTGTGATTAAGCTTTACAGTGTTCCTATGTGGTAATTGGCAGCAAGCATCTCTCTTTGGGGAACTGAAAGCTGATTGAAACATTCAGCAGGGTTTGTAATGCAATTCCCCACAAGACTGTGCCACTTCAGAGTGCACTTGGGGGAGATCACTTCTTTTAAAGTACCACAGAGCACAATTTCCCTGCATGTGCTTTTCTAGTATGTCACGCAAATTATCTAGGTGTTCCTTGGCATGAGGATCCTTTCAAGCAAGTGATTCTGTGCAGGTTTTCTGAGGTGCAACAATAGTCCCATAACACTTTTCACCCCTGATCCTTGTAATTTAGGGAGCAATCCTAAAGACTGGAAACTGGCATAAATTATGCTAGTTTAAATTAAGCCTGCATAAAGCATGCCAGTTCTAGAGCTTAGTTGTTAGGCTCCAGGAAGGGGAAACGCCACCTGAGTCAACATTGGTTCAGAGTGGAAAGAAGCCACTGAAACTCAGAGAGCCAGCTCAGCTGGCAACTTCCCAGGAATGGTGCCCACCTGTTGACATGCATGGGAAAGATCCTAGGTGCCTTTATCAGGTATGTACAAACTCATGTCATGTGGCACGCAATTTACAGCACAGGAATGCAAAGCATTCCTGTATGGTGTCCATGGTAATACTCACCATGGCAGCCAATCAGCATGCCCCAGGCATGCCCAGTACACGCAGCCAATTGCAGTGAGGGCTAGTGGTTACAGGAGCATCCCCAACCAGTGACCTACATCTCCTGGTGTCCGTAGTGCCAGTTTCCCTACAAAGCAATTCCACCTCACATAGTACTAGGGGCTATGGCAATAGTTAATTGTGGCGGTCAGCTGGAATATCTGAACTACAGGTTGGGTCCAGCAGTCACTTATTCTCCCCAAAGAACACTTGTTCTATATGGGGAAAGGAGAATACAGGATACCCGGTACAGTAATTTGAGTGAAGATATGGGAAATGAGAGGAAAGGTCAGTTTGGATAGGGGACAGGTGCTTGTGAGACAGAGGCCACAATTGTCACCCCCCCCCCACTCCTATTCTTTATTAATTTCAAAAGAAAATGGGGCAAGAGATGAGTTTATGGTCCTTGTCAGAAATGTCTCATGAAACTAACCTCCCACATTTTTCCATCTCTTTTCTTGGATAGCTCCAACTGAGTATTGGTGCTATTTTGCAGGCGTCTAAGCTTTGCTGTTTTGGCTCCTCTTTTGGTCCCCTCTCCTGCTCTGCTGGACTCCCTTGTTAAGCTTCTCTTGCCTCAAAACGCCTAAAGCAGCAGCAAGAGGCAAAGCAGCTGGCACAGGCTCTCGAAGCAGAGTATCGTGAGTGTTGTAAGAAACAGACGTGTCACATTAACCCATTAAAAAGACTCCTGTTGTCTCACGCAGCAGTTTGGTTAGACTCTGGAAGCCTGGGATGGTTTGGGTAAGTTTGATCTGTGCATGCTGTTCCTATCGACAGATTCTAATTTCTTTGGGGAATGGAGCTAAGAATAAATGTCTGGACCATACTGATTCTGTTATGGGATAATGAACTGTGTGTTTATACTGAGTTTGTTGCATCGAGGGAGGGAAAGAGGGAACAAATAGTCTGCTCTTATTGAATTTAATAGCAAAACATCCATGTTTTCATGAAGCAAAGCTGATCTGAGGGGGTGTAGTCTGGGTCTGAGTGAGCAATCTGACATTTTAAGGCACAATCATAGACTAGTGCTTGTTCTTCCACACTTGCATTCTTCAATAATTATTCAGCAGAGCAGAGAACCAAAAAAGAGGGAGGCGGGAAAGGCAATATTTTCACAGCGGCTTTACATCTACTATATTAATTAAAACTCTGAGGGGATCTACATCTGTCTGAAACCCAGCTTAAAATATGAACTTAAACTTCAGAGGGAAAGCATTATAATAAAGATGTCACATCATATTGAAACATTGCTAATGGTGCTAAGGTGATTTACAAGCTAAAGTTAATAGAGCTACACTCAAAGCTGCCTCTCGCAAATGAGGGTGTTGGTATGAAGCCAGCCAAGTTCCAAGACACAGCAATATATTCCCATCACAACCCATAAGTGCCAATATTGCTGAGCTTGGTTACTTTAGTAAATATAAAAGGGCTGCTTTTTCTCCTTCCCCTTAGTAGGCACCCCATGAAAATTTGCTGTGTTGATTTTATTTTAGATGTACTGTATACAAGGGGTTAATTCTAGAGTGGGGAAGACAGGTTTTGTTTGGCTTCTGCAGTGTTATTTCGATGTTTTCCTTATGATTATCTGATCTGATTTTCAGCTAAACAGAATTCCTGAATATTCATTTTGCGATTTACCCTCATTTGTGCTCTACTTGATAACTGTCTGATGTCAGCGTTTTTTAACCCTGGATTTATCATCACCTTCAAAGAATGCCATAGTCTCATTCTCTCCCCCCCTCCCCCAACCATCCCACGCATTCATAACATTAGCATTTGTAACACAATGATCATCTGGTCAAGCTCATTCAAGTCTGCTGGGAGTTCAGGCTCCTCCAGAAAGCAGAGCAACAGAACTATTAAAGAGTGCAATAGCTACATATACTTGTACTTGATTGCAAAGTCCACAGAGATAATATTCTGCACCAACACCTGCATTTGTGCAATTTTCATGCTGTCAATCAATCAAAATTTGTGAAAGGGTCTGGGAAATGAGAGCCACTTAGTCTTTGCTGAGCATATTATTGATATGCTGATTAAGCATAACGCAACTGATTATTAACCGCAATTCACATAAATTGCAGCAGTACAGATGTGGAATGGTGGGGGAAATGAAGTCTCTTCAATCAATAATACAGATCTGAGCTCACCCATACAGGATGAGGGGGGGACCCACTAGAAACTACTCTTAACCTATATGAGAAGTTGCCTTGTTTCCAGGATGCACCAGGGCTCCATGTGCATTTCAAGGGAGACCAGCTAACTTTCTCTATTGAAGTGAATGGGGAAGCCAGATGCACATCAGTTCCACAAGAGCTCCGTGTCTGTAGTAGAGCATATAGAGCTTTAGTTTGGGTACATGACATTTTAATTTCGTTTTCGCAAGGATCATCACCCTTAGGCCAGGCCTGAACTTCCCATAGCTTCCATTTAATAACAGAAGCAGGTTGAAAAAGGGACCATAAGACCTTTTTTAATGATGCATCTGAATAATATGTACAAATGACTGGTGGCTTTAACACTGAGGATGCTTTACAAAATGAGGCCAGTAATTGATTAGGCTAGCTTTGAACTGACGGCACTAGATACTGTTGGAAGCCGCCCAGAGTGGCTGGGGAAACCCAGCAGATGGGTGGGGTACAAACAATAAATTATTATTATTATTATTATTATTATTATTATTATTATACTGTGGGTAAAGGTGAAGGTAAAGGAACCCCTGACCATTAGGTCCAGTCATGACCGACTATGGGGTTGCGGCGCTCATCTCGCGTTATTGGCCGAGGGAGCCGGCGTACAGCTTCCAGGTCATGTGACCAGCATGACACAGCCGCTTCTGGCAAAACCAGAGCAGCACACGGAAACTCCGTTTACCTTCCTGCTGTAGCGGTACCTATTTATCTACTTGCACTTTGACGTGCTTTCGAACTGCTAGGTTGGCAGGAGCTGGGACCGAGCAGCGGGAGCTCACCCCATCGCGGGGATTTGAACCGCCGACCTTCTGATCAGCAAGCCCTAGGCTCAGTGGTTTAACCCACATCATCCCACCCACATCTGAAACACAGATGTGAGTGAAATTCTGCAAGACTGTATATCCAGGTGCATATTAACTGTCTAGTGGGATTCTGAGTTTTGCTCTGATCCTGCAGATGAGCAGACAAGCCAAGTCAATCGTCACTGCACCAAAGAAGGCACCAAATGAGCCTTTTGAACTTCTGCCTCCAGTCCACCTTCCATATGATGCGTCCCCTTTTGGAGATCTGGAGTCTCTTGAAGGCCATCATTTTGGCTTGAAAACAGGCACTTCTCCTGTGCTTCACTGCCTCTCACCTGGTGCACTACCTGTGCTATTGAACTGGCAAGGTAGTATGGGAGGGCACTCAGTTCCTTGGGTGCAGAGGAAAGGCATCTGTGATGGTCCTCCCTGCCAGGTTCAGGTCAGGGGTCCCATGATGGCTAGTATCAGGTTAGAACTAGAAACTCAGCCCACCTCCTCAGCTGATATCCTCTGATGATGCCCCATTTACTGCTTGACTCCAGGCTCGTAACAATGCCAAACTCCCCCCCCCCCGCGTCTCTCAGTATAAGTGGGAATGTATCTATTCTTGTACAGTAGTTGCATGGCCTGTCTTGTATTTTCTGATAGCTCAGTTGGTGGAGCATGAGACTCTTAATTTCAGGGCTGTGGGTTTGAGTTCCACATTGGTTGAAAGATTCCTGCAAAAGATTTATTTATATGATCTGAAAAGAAACCAGTTGATACATCTTTTGAGATGCTTTTGTAAAAATAATGTGATGTAGATCTCATTATGAAGCCCAGGATTCCTCTGAAACACCCTCCTTCGGCTTCTGATTTGTCTGAAGCTGTTTCACACCCCTAGTGTGCCTACACAGCTGCACACGAGCACAAACTAACTAATGTATTGTAGTCAAGTGTAGCATAAATGAAATGCAAGTTGCCACATATCTGTCCTTAAGACTGTGATCCTTTACTCCCAGGTAAGTTAGGTAAGGATCATTGCCTTGGTCTTTAAATGTTAAGAAGGTTTCCCCTCTATCTTCCTCTTTTCTTGCACCTAGTTGTGTTATTTTGCACTCTGTGTATCACTAATATACCCTGAGATATGTAGCCAGAATACATTACTTATGCATACTAAATACTGAGGTGCCTTTGGGTTTTTTATTTTTTATTTAGCATTAAAATAAATAAATAAATGGAGTGAATAGATGTGTCTATCTGCTTTCCCATTAAATTGTCTTAAATCCAAGCACTTGAGCTTAACCAAGTTGTGGCTGAAACGAATTACAGTATCTAAAATCTCTTTGATCCCGCTTGGCAATCATATTTCCTTTCCTTGCCAAGAGCTTGTATGGAGTAAAAATGGGGGAATATGTTTATATAAAAATGAAGTGTTACACATAAGAGAGAAGTACCAATCCCGCAAGTATAAAATGGGGGAATAGCTGGCTGGCTAAAAGAGGATGGAGAGGGGCTGCAGTTTTGGAAAACAAACACGCATATGAGGCAGTAACATATTGTGCTAACCAAAATGACATAACCCAAGCATTGATATGATCTCATTTTGAGTTCTGTGCTCCAGTCTGAAGGCCACATGTAAGGAACCGTTTCATAAATGGTAAAAGCTTTCAAGAGGACTGGGGATGAGAAGAGGTACTGAAGAGCATTGGAGGGGAAGCTGAAGGATGTGGTCATGTTTAGGCTTCAGTTTGAAAGCATTTCCACAGCTCCCCCTTTTTAATGATTATATCCAAATGAGGAAACATCGCCCCTCCCTCTTTCTTTCTCACACTCACAGCCACCCAAACACCACCCTTTATGCGTGTGGTGATGTTTGTAGTTCTGGAACCACTAAAAACATAATAATTCCCTTACTGGATCAGAACCAAGATAAATTCAGTCCGGTATTTAATTTCTGACAGCAGACACATGGGTGTCTGGAAAACTCAAAAGGAGGGCATTGGGCTTAAGTTAGTGTAGCAGAAACAGTAGCATGTTTCTACCCTGTTCACTGCTTCTTTCATGCGTACTCTTCTGTTTTCTCCCCTGTGTTGAGTAATTATATTGTACGCCCCTCTGGGCAGAAACCTATATTCTTGGAACACGGCTAAGTGCTATTTAACGATCACAGTGGTGGTCATTCCTTCTTTTGAAAAAGGCACCTAAGCTCACATGGCAAGGCCTTTGTGCTGTGAGTGAAGGTGGAAAGAGGGGATATTGTTTGTAGGTATAGACAGGATTGCCATTTTGTGGATTTTTTTATTATTATTAAATACATGTTGGTGTTTAGCAGTGCTTACACTTTCAGTTTGTTTTAGCATAGTTTTTATATATTTTGTTAGCCATTATGAAACCACAGGATGTGGCCACATCTCTGAGCACTTCAGAATAGTGCAAGAAGCAAAGAATTTAAATTGCTGGTAGGTGGTAAATAGATTTGATCCGTATGGGAAGTTGGTTCAGTGTGAAGTATGTAAGCTCTCCTGGTCGTGAGATATTATCCTTCCTTGGATGAATATGTAAACGGGTATCCATGAAAAATCACTTTAGGAATTGGGCATGCTCTTAGAGCAAGGTCCTTCCCCAATTATTATTATTATTATTATTATTATTATTATTATTATTATTATTATTATTAAATGGCAAGAAATCAGGAAAGGACAACAGATTTCCAGATGGGAAGAACTTGTGTATAGGAGGCAGTACTATGCCACCATAAATTGGAATACGTAAAGCTTTGGCAACGGCGACCGTAATTCTCTCTCACCCGAAACATAAAGGATGAATGAAACAGTTATGCAGCTGCTACTGATATTGCTGTGCACCCATTCCAAGGAAGTGCTCCAATGTTTTGTTTCATTGTGGGCCACTGTAGCCAAACTGGCCCTCAATGAAAGATGCTCCCCAAGCATTTTTTCATGAGCTGCATCAAGTACAACACAACCCACTGAAACGTCTGCTCTAAGGGACTACACACATGCCAATGAAGTCTGCAAAACACAACTCAACCCCTCCTCCTGTAAGCCTGCTTTTTGAAAATGGGAACTTTATATATTCAACCAGATTGTGATATTTGTACCTAGTTTGGTTTTTAAGTTGATAATAACTCAAAGTAACGTAGTATACAATATCAGGTTTGTTCCAATGTAAACCACTCTTCCTCCAGTAATCATTGCCCTCTTTTCATATTTTGAATATTTGCCCCCTGCCCCCACCCCTCCCAGTATATGGCAGCACTCTTTCAGACATTTGCAGCTCTGCTGTTTAAAATAATTAAAGCCACCACCGGCCTAAGAAGTGCAGTTAAGAGCATAGCAAGTATGCTGCCATTTCACATTTGAGGGGAGGGGGGTAGCACTGAAAGACCATCTTATTTAATTACATATATAATCAATCATTCTGCCATTTGCAAAATAACTTGTTGCAGATTGCGTATCATTTTTCTGTGGTTTTCAGCAATGTACTTTTCAGCTCCCATTCTGAGGCCTAAATAAAGATTTTATTTAGAACTTGTACTACGTATGTTTCAGCTTCCCGTTTTCCCTTTTAACTTCAATGGTTAGAAACAGTATCATTTCCCTTGTGGGTAGGCATTTTATTTCTGTCAGTCTCTCAGTATAAATGCAGACCATTTGTGGAAAGTTATCAGAGATGAGATCACATTGGAAGTTCCCTCCCACCCAACCCTCCACCGAATTCTCTAAAGAAAAGCTTGACTGTCATTTCTGAGTTTCCCACTGTTCTCTTATGCTGAATTAATTTACATAAAATAACATGGAACAAAATGGTGGTGCTTGCATGGAAATCGTGGTTGAATAGCATCTTGAATGCAAATATCACCCACTTTTATTATACAGTATTTATGAGTCAGGAGGCCTTTGTAGAAAGTGCATAATATCACATATGAACAACTGACTGTAAATTTCTACTTAAGACTTTTCTACACTATGTACCATCTGACACTCCTCTGACTCTACTTTTTAGAGCAAATGGAGCTCCAAAAGTAACTGAAGAGATTAGTTTTGAGGTTTTATCCAAAAGGGTGTTTATACATTACTTTAAATGAGTGTACAGTTTGTATACATGTGTACGCAAATTTGTTGAGAGGTACGAATCAGCAAGTCCACATGGACACTTGTAGAGACAGCCTGTGCCTGTGTTTGGTATAACGCGTGAACAACTCTGAAATGCTTTTTACTTCCTGCTGTTTCTGCATCTTTGAGATGCTAAAGAAAACTTTTATTGTGAAAGGTTCTCATTTATTAAGGATTGATGTTGCTTACCTTCTTAGAGTAGGGAATGCTCCTGACTAGCTTTTGGAAGAAGAACTCCTATGCTTTAGTTACAGGTAGGTAGCCGTGTTGGTCTGACGCAGTCAAAACAAAATTAAAAAATCCTTCTAGTAGCACCTTAGAGACCAACTAAGTTTGTCATAGGTATGAGCTTTCTTGTGCATGCACACTTCTTCAGAAGAAGTGTGCATGCACATGAAAGCTCATACCTATGACAAACTTAGTTGGTCTCTAAGGTGCTACTAGAAGGATTTTTTTATTTCCTATGCTTTAGTGTGTGAGACCAGGAGGATGTTTTGTTTTGCAAAAGATAGATGGACCACTCAACTTGTGTATGTCCAACACAGTAAATGGACACCCCATCTAACCTATGAAGGTTCAGAGGTCTTCTGTTGTTTGTGAACTTGGCAGAACAAACAGTACCTCTTTAACAGAGAGCAAAGACTTTAGTTCAGAACAGTGTCCTGAACTGTGCTCCTTTTCAGGAATCACGTTAAGGCGAGTCAAAAGTATACTAATTAAGGTCATAGGTGCCACCATTACTGTTGATGCCAGGGTGGAGAACACTGTCCACGAAAACATGCTAATCATTCAATCCTCCCAGGCACACGTGCTTTCAGAAACCAAAAGAAATGGTTCGTTCTTTCTGGTTTTGCATGCTCATCTCTATGGTTGCTGCGATGAGTAGATGCACTGATGTGCAGAAACTTTCAACTGCTGTTGCCTAAGGGAACACTTCACAAGGTTTGATGGGGCCATGAAGGGCTGGAGCAGACATCTAGCTACTCTGAGTACTGCAGCTTTTGAAACGGAAAACCCAGTTGGGAGTTACAGCTGTTCAAATATTTTTAGCAGCAACATATTCCAGTGGGTATGCTGTCTGTCACTGCTGTCCCTTACCTTTGTGGAGATGTGATGGACAGCAACCTTGTGCTCACTGAATCTGAGGCCACTTGCCAACAGAAAAGTGTCTAGGCCTTTCACAGATCCCAGAATGCAACATTCCAGATTGCTTCGCAAGTATTTGCTTCTGCCATAGTCTATCAATGCAGGGTATTAACTGTGCCATGACCTGCGCTGTTGTTAAGTGGAATGACAGGCACTTAGTTTGAGGTGTAATGGAAAGGTAGTAAAATACTATTACTGCGTTTTTACTTCCAGGAATGGTGGTTACAAACTGTGCATCTGAGCCATGGGAGAGCACCAACCAAGACTCCCCCAAAGATATCAGTGATCAGGCAGGGCTATAAGGTAAAGTTACCAGATGTCCCCGTTTTCCTGATTTACAAATCAGTCCCCTGACAAAATCCATTGAAGTTAAAAAGTGTCCCCGGATTCATTGGGGGAAAAAATCTGGTAACCTTACTATAAGGAATCTAGCAAATCTTAGGATATCCTGGATGCAAGTTGCTAATGACCTTGTACATTAATACAACAATCTTGAACCTGGCCCGGCAACATACGGGCAGCCAGAAGTGTTGTTGGAACCAACTTTTTAATTTTGCTTGCAGCTAATTGACAAGAAACAGGGCCTGAGCAGCACTGAAGAGCTCGTGTGTGGAAGCAGCCCTTTCTCTCAGTTACTTTCACAACATGCCAAACATCTGTTTGGGGAGAGCACTACTTTCAATGTCCCCATGGATGATGTGACATAGAGGGAAAGGGCATCGGAGTGGAACTCCAAAATAAACCAATGTAAGCTTTCTCTACAGAAAGCTTACTCCTTTATCATGTTGTTTCTTAGGGCTGTGGAAGCCAAAGGAGCAATTTATTATGCCAACCTTCACTTTAGCTATAAAGAATAATATTCAACAGCAAGTTGAAATGTGCCCTTGAAGGGCCATGGCCAATTATATACATGTAGGAAAACATTTGACAGGTTGCTACACTCTGCATTTACACACACACACACACACACACACACACACACTCCAGAATGAGATGAATGCACTAAAAAATTGCTTGCTGTTTTTAATTATACAAGGCCCTTTGATTGAACAGCACCTTTTCTGAATATGGAAAAAAAGATATATTTTTATAGGGCTGGCCAAATCTGAAGTTCTGTAATGTAATATTGAAGTGGATCCTTGGTCCTTCTGAATGGTCAGATGGAATTTGATGCCACTGGGGAAAGGCTGCCTTTTTTTTTTAGTGTATGCAAAATTTCTGCATAATTGCGCCTGACATGTTTGGAAGTAACATTTTAAAAACCACATGTATTGGAACTGGTAAGGGAAGGTATTTACAAACATTGGTAAAACGTGATTCGGGTGTTTGTTTAGCCTGGTTTAGTAGTTGAGTTAAAGGCATCCCTTTTAATTAATGTAAACAAGTTTGGTATGTCGTCGTAGTGCATTGTGCGTAGGAAACTGGTTCATTTGGTCAGTTTGGGCCTGGTTCTCATCTGTCTGCCTATTCGTCATTTATCAAAAGTGATGGCTCCACACAATCTGATTTCCTTGGGCATTTTTTTGGTAAACCTGAGGCAGGATTTTCTGTAATTAAACATTCACGTGGTTCCTTTTATGCTCAAGGACAAGATATTTAACCAGCTAACAATCAAAACATATCCTGCCCCTCATTTTCTTTGTGCTATAAAACTCTCAAACAGCTGCGCTCATTCTGTTAAATTTTAGCTAATTCGTTTCTCCTGGTGTTTCGTTATTTCAAAGGAGTGAAGAAGGGCTAGTATTTAGAACACAACTGGAGAAAAAGTTTGCTCCAAGGCGTCTGTGATTATCTGTGAATGGATGTAGGTTTAGTTCCAAGTTCATATGGATGTGCTTAGCTTAGAGTGGAGCCTGACACTGTGATCCCAGGTCTTCCTCTCCCTGAAAATTATCTGTGTATTCTGTGATGTATATGGGTGTACTTAGCTTCCTGTGCTCTGACGATTCTACCGTTATACATTACTGGGTGAGTGTCCATGCAGCTCAGTATTGTCTACACCAGGCATGGGGAACCTGTGACCCACCAGTTGTTGCTGGACTGCAAATGCCACCATTCATGACCATTGGCCATGTTGGCTGGGGTTGATGGGAACTTGACACAACTGAAGGACGACATGTTTATTAGCTCTGCCTGGAGATACAAGGGGTTGAAAATGAGGTGAGGTATTCTACATTCAAACCACATTCAAACTAAAGTCTCATTCATAACTACTCTGACATCTTTCTATAATCAACTTCTCCATTAATGCAATCAATGCAAATCTTACTGAACATCCAGTATTTGAGACTGTCTCTACAACCAATGTTGGGACATGGGTGGCGCTGTGGGTTAAACCACAGAGCCTAGGACTTGCCGATCAGAAGGTCGGCGGTTCGAATCCCCACAACGGGGTGAGTGCCCATTGATTGGTCCCAGCTCCTGCCAACCTAGCAGTTCGAAAGCACGTCAAAGTGCAAGTAGATAAATAGGTACCCCGCTGGTGGGAAGGTAAATGGCGTTTCCGTGTGCTGCTCTGGCTTTGTCATGCTGGCCACATCACCTGGAAGCTGTACACCGGCTCCCTCGGCCAATAAAGTGAGATGAGCGCCACAACCCCACAACTGGACCTAATGGTCAGGGATCCCTTTACCTTTACTACAACCAATGCTGGTAAGTGTCAGAGTTCAATGTACCCATCTAAGAATTTTGGATCAGGACTCTTTTAAGTGTTGGAAAATATATCTAGCTTTGTTTATTTTATTGCATTTTATTTCTAAGATAGTTTTTTTATTCAATTTTAATAATACGATATTTTAACAATGTGGAACATTTAAATGCTATCAATCTGAAAGCTATAGAAACATGTTAGAAATATTTCTGTTCAAGGCAGCATAATATTTTAACTATTAAGAATCAATCTCAACAAAAAGAAAAAAGGAAGAAAACAAAAAAGGGAAAGAGGCATAGAAAATCTATAAATAGAAAATTATACAGCATTTCTTTAGTGCATTCATCAGCATTATTTGAGTGGCAGTTATCTAATGATAAAAAACTTAGATGTTCAAGTAAGTTTGGAGCAGGGATGACTATTAATGAACTAAATGCAGTGGTACCTCTACTTACGAATAACTCTACTTACGAATGTTTCTACTTACGAATGGAGCTCCGCCCGCCATCTTGGATGTGGTTTAAATAGGATTTTTTACGAATTTTTAGATAGGGTTGCTTCTACTTACGAATTTTTTCTCCCAATGCATTCCTATGGGATTCGACTTACAATTTTTTTCGACTTACAAATGTGCGTTC